>NW_026262615.1:30106925-30706925 GCF_021869535.1 Mytilus californianus
TATCTATTAAAATTACCGCCCTTCAGGTTTTTTTTTTTGTTTTTTTTTATAAATTTCTGATATGACATTGAGGAGTTATAGAACTTTATTCTTTGAAAAAGTGACGAGCGTATCATGCTGTCATGGCGAAGCTCTTGATTTTTTTCTGTTTTACAAATATGCTTTACCCCTGTGAGTTTGACATGGGTAATGAATGGACTTTTTGATGTTATAATTAATACAGTAAAGTTTTGTTAAACATTGCATATGCTTATAATAGCTTCTGCTAAAGACATAGTTTAACCCCGCCACATTCTGTATGTGCCTGTGACAAGTCAGGAGTCTGTTATTCAGTGGTTGTAGATTGTTGCTGTATATCATATTTGATTTTCCTTCATTGTTTTTCACATAAATTTATCAGGCCGTTATTTTTTTTGTTTGAAATGTTAAAAAAAATACAATTTGTCATTTCAGGGCCGTGTATAGCTGACTATGCGTTATGTGTTTTCCTCATTGTTGAAAGCCGTACGGTGACGTATAGTTGTTAACTGCTATGTCACTTGATCTCTTGTGGAGAGTTTTCTCATTGGCAATCATACCACATCTTCTTATTCTTATATGGTGTACTCACGATTTTGTTGTGTTTCGCATTGATCATGTTGATTATGCAAAATAGTAACCTTGGTTTAAGACAAAGTGTTTTCCCCCCAATATTATGAAGAAAATAAAAAAAGGGGGCATGATTTTTATTGACATGACTAATCTCAATGACGTAGATGTAAGCAGCTATTCTTCCCTGTACGGCCTTCAACTATGTTGAAATCCCATATAAATCAATTTTTAATTTATGGGAGGTGTTATGTCTTCAGATGAGTCTATTACTTCGACTATATATTCTTTGAATTATAACATGAAACTAAAGTAAAAAATTAAATTCTGACAAAAAATCTGATTACTCATTCTATATTTGTAGATATGAAAATAATACTATTTGTCTCCATGTGATGTAAAGGAATAAATCATTGTCTAGAAATTTCAGACACAAATAAAAATCACTATAAAATAATAATTGTAATAAAGAAAATAACTCTCTTACTACGTGTTCAACATTGGCAGAAACAGTCTTTGGCTTTCAAAATGGTGTGCATAAACCTACAACTATTAGCCTACAAGCAATGTAAATGTCGAAAGAGTAAAATACAGGGATACAAGACTCGACAGTTCAGTTACCAACAAAGTGCCTACTAACTAGCATACTTGAGGACTGCTGTTAACGGAGACCGTGTATATTTACGCCAAACATTTTTCATTTTAAGCTGAAAAAATAGATTTTGCAAAATACGCAACATATTTAAAAGTTAATTGGTTTGATAAATGTAACAAAAATCTGTTGAAGTCACTTCTGAAAAATCATTTTCGTTATGAGATTTGAAATTTGTAATTTTCATGAGATTACATTTATTTGATTTCACGAGGATAATAAAAAATAATAATAAGTTTGTCTTAAAAAGATTTCATCTTATCAACAGTTTGATTAAATTAAAACATTCGAATTTAATTGTTTTAGAAAAAAACAAATTTCAATCTCCTTCTAAAGAACAAAATATTGAAATTGCTAACCTTAAGCATTTTTCAATTTGCCTTTAAAAATTGAAAAATGAAAAATGCTCCAACGTGGAGCATTTTTCAATTTGCCTTTAAATATTGAAAAATGAAAAATGTCCCGTATTGGTTGAATTTTCGACTTTAGGAAATTTTCTCAAAAATTAAAATGTTTTTGTGTGTGGAGCATTTTTCAAATTTTGTAATCGTTTGACAAAATGAAAAATGCTCCAAAGAGGAGCATTTTTCATTTTTCAAATTTATCAAAGATATTGAAAAAAAAATAATCAAATTATTCACTTAAAGGGTCTTTACATCGGAATTAAACACATTTATTTAAAAACCAGTAGTTGGCATGACACGGGTTATGTTCTTCTTTTAAATATTTTATGATTGTATAATATTGAACCCTTACCGGGAGTTGCCTGATATTCCTATGATGAAGACATAATCTTTCAATCAGTTTAATTGAGGTCTGGAGCTGGCATGTCAGTAACTGCTAGTAGTCTGTTGTTATTAATGTATCATTGCCATTTTGTTTATTTTCTTTTGTTACCTCTTTTGACATCGTACTCTGACTTCTCTTGAACTGAATTTTACTTTGCGTATTGTTATGCGTTTACTTTTCTACATTGGCTAGAGGTATAGGGGGAGGGTTGAGATCTCAAAAAACATGTTTAACCCCACCGCATGTTTGCGCCTGTCCCAAGTCAGGAGCCTCTGGCCTTTATTAGTCTTGTATTATTTTTAATTTTAGTTTTTTTGTGTTTAATTTGTTTAGTATGACGTCTATTATCACTGAACTAGTATATATATATTTGTTTAGGGGCAAGCTGAAGGACGCCTCCGGGTGCGGGAGTTTCTCGCTGCATTGAAGACCTATTGGTGACCTATTGGTGACCTTCTGCTGTTGTCTGTTCTATGGTTGGGTTGTTGTCTCTTTGACATATTCCCCATTTCCATTGTCAATTTTAGAAAAAGGGTATTGTCTGTTTAAAAAAATAGAAGGTACAAAATTATTATGTTTGAACAACACTAAAATCTTATTCCGACATTACAGATGGAATTTTATTTCATTAACGTGAATGAGGTCGGAGTGACTCGGTGTGCGCCTTTTCCTAAATTTCTCTTTTTTTTTTCTCCAGATCCCACCTTTGTTGTCCCCTTGATTTCATGACCCCAATTTTTTTAATCCTATATCCAACACACCCTTGTTGTAACCTCAACATCACCCCCTCTCTATATCCCACTTCGAGGGCTACTTGCAAGATTCATTTTGGTCAAGATGAATTTTATGCCCAAAATTATCAGCCTGATATGGAACAGGATTAAAGTTTCGTGATCCCTGCTGAAAAAACAAAACAGTTGTGACTTTCTGTTTACATAACGAATATAAAATGGGAGCGGACGAGCTACAAAAAATATAATAGTATCAACAACGAGGCAATATCGATAAATATTTTAATCAAATTATTTAAAATTTCTCAAATTACGACAAGAGTGCGAACGCTGAAATGTATCGCCTTCTTTACTTATCATTGATATTATGTTGAGGGGTCGGATGGGTCCTGATCCCGAAATCCCGGGCTTAAAAACATGAAATCCCGAGGTCCCAAATTAAAAAATAAACAGCTGCGCCATGAGCGCATGATACGCCCTTCGTCTTGTGTACAATAATCATAAATAGTTTCTGAGATACAGCGTGACATATGAAAACCCATCTTTTTTAACAAAAAACTCAATAATAACTCTAAACCAAAATTTTGAATCATCACCAAAAAGTATACAGATCTTTAGATAAATATAACTTAGAAGTGTGTAAAGTCTTAAGCAATAATCATAAATTGTTTTGGAGATACAGTGTGACATGTGAAAGCCCCCCCCCCCCTTTTTTTTTACAAAAAACTCAATATTTCTAAAACAAAATTTTGAATCAAAACCAAAAAGTATACAGATGTTAAGATTAATATAACTTAGAAGTGTGTAAAGTTTTAAGCAATAATCATAAATCGATTTTGAGATATGGCGAGACATGTTAAAAACCCCATCCCCCTTTTTTACAAAATACTCAATAACTCAAAAATAAAATTATGAATCATCACAAAAAATTGTACAGATCTTAAAATTAATATAACTAAGAAGTGTGTAAAGTTTTAAGCAATTATCATAAATCGTTTTTGAGATATGGCGAGACATGTTAAAAACCCCATCCCCTTTTTTTACAAAATACTCAATAACTCAAAAATAAAATTTTGAATCATCACCAAAAATTATATAGATATTAGGATTAATATAACTAAGAAGTGTGTGAAGTTTTAAGTATGTATCATAAATCGTTTTTTAGATACGGCGCGACATGTGAAAAAAAAACATACCCCTGTTTTAGTTACAAAGTCCTGTAACTCAAAAAGTTTAAATCTTATTTTCACCAAAAAGTATACAGATCGTTTGGCCATCATAAGGAACAACTGTATTAAGTTTCATGAAATTTGGATGAGTCGTTCTCAAGTTACGGTGCGACATGTTTACGCGGACAGACGGACAGACGGACGGACAGACGAACGGACAGACGGACGGACGGACGGACAGACGAACGGACAGACGGACGCCGGATATTTGTATACCATAAAACGTCCCGTCAAAATTTTGACGGGCGTATAAAAATTAAATCCCGACATCCCGGAATTTGAAAAAAGAAATCCCGGATCCCGAAAGGGATGTAAGAGCGTTCTATAATCGCAGAAGAAGCGTGTTAAGATCGTGTTGCAATCGGATAAATCGTGCATGTATTGTCGTTATGAAAACGTGATTAGCGTAAGAAGAAAAAATTCCACAACTGTACAACATGAAATCAGAAATTTTATAAAAACCAAAAGGGTACTTAGTTTAATAGATATAAACTAGTCACCATAGTTTCATCATAAACTGCTGAAAGCATTTTTGATTTATTATCCGAAATACTGAAAAAAAAAGCCTAATTTTTTTTTGAATAAGACTGCATAACTCCAAAAATGTAAATGTTTCATAAAAGTTGGTAAAAGTGTTTTTGAGTTATTGTCCAAAAACTGGAAAAATTCCCCTTTTTTCAATATAAAAATTCATAACTGAAAAACGTAAAATCTGAAATTTATAAAAATCGAAAGGGAGCATACTTCAATAGATATAAACAATTCACCAAAGTTTCATTAAAGTTGATGGAAGCATTTTTGAATTATTGTCCTAAAACTGGAAAATCCCCCCTTTTTTTAAGGATAAAATTTCATAACATGGAAACGAAAAATTTGAAATTTATAAAAATCGAAAGGGAGCTTACGTCAATAGATATAAACAATTCAACAAAGTTTCGTAAAAGTTGGTGGAAGCTTTTTTTATTAATTGTCTGAAGTGTAGACGACGGACGGACAACGGTTAAACCATGATATATTTGGTATAAAAACCAAGAAACAAGTTATAAAAAAGGCTAAACACATAGTACAGATACAAGCGTGCTCGAAGTTTGTGATAGTTAGTTAGTTCAATAACAACCTATAAACCATCATGTGTCTGTGCCTACAAAATCAGTCAGTACAATTGCAATGGATTTTGACAAAAAAAATTACTGTAATTTTATTATCGACACCTGTTACGATTATAAATCAATTATGTATCAAATATATCGACAGTTAATTTTTTTATCAATTTTTTTCTGTAAGTTAGTATTCTCAGCAGAATCTCTATTAAAACTATGGCTTTATAATTCTCTTCATACCTTTTGTCTATTACATCGCAACACGACGATTTGATATACTGTAAAAGCAGAAATTTTCGTGGAGGATTTAATTTCGTTAATTTCGTGGGAAGAATATATCCACGAAATTAAAACCCCCACGAAAATTTAACCTACATATACTATCACTTCCATTTAATATAGTAGTATGAAACAGTTGATTTTACCCTGCAGTGGTTAAAGTTCCATAACTCTTAAATATTGTCACATAAAAAGGAGAGTAATGACTGCTATGCTACCAAGTATATGAACTTTCTGCCATTTACATTAAGTTAAACCTTGCACAATTATATTTCCGTAAGCGTATTACAAAATGATATGAAACAATATTCCAAAACATCGTTCCCTGCAGAGAAATAATAATTATAAAAAAGGACACTTATATCACGGCCGACACTCGGCTAAACGAGAGATTGGTCGGTTAATCTATATTGAGTATGCCGCTATATGGCCGGTTGGTCTGTTAACCGGGTCGGTTATACGTCTGTTAAGAGTAAAACGCACAATTTAAATGGTCAACTCTGTTAAATATACAGATTTTTGGCATATTATAAGAACCAAATAAAAAAAAGAAAAGTGTCTGACAAAATGATATCTATCATAGAACATTTTCCACCTGTAAAAACATTTCATAGTCTGCGCAAACTTCAGTAAAACTAAAAGGCGTCGCGCAAGTATGTGGTATTTATGCTTATACGCATAGCAAGTTTTTTTAATAAAAGGCGAAACAAACAATTTTAGATATCATTTAAAGGACACAAAATAGTATTTTGGTTTTAAAAAATAAATTGACATTAGTAAATATTTCATAATTATAATATAACGTGAGTAATACCACGTTTTAGTGACTAATAGGGGAATAAAGTCTGTTAATGGGTTGGACAATTAAAATTGTGTCAGTTAAGAGTTATTTAGCCACGACAATAGTTTTGCTACCTTTATAATTTCCCATTAAAAAGTTAAGAATGATCTGTACTTGAGTAAAAAAAAATGACAATACGGTGCAACAGTATCCTTGTAGTAAGAGCATTTTTATTTTGACTTTCTTTGCATTTTATTGAAAGGTGTGTCACTGCAATATAGCGTGATATGGATTGGCCGCTGGAATATGCATGAATTTATTATTAACTTTTCCAATCAGCCTTGATTTTTGTGTCTGTTCAAAGAAGCACGTTCAAAAATCCGACTGAAAGTGTCTGTCTTATACAACACCGGGTACATATAACGTGTTGTCGTTCTCATATGGACATGATATTTGCCACTGGACGTTAAACCCTTATTCGTCAGCATCATCCAAATGGTTCTTTTGTTCTATTACTTAATCATATGTTGTTTACAAAATATTCTAAAGAAGTAAAGGGAAAGAAGCGAATGCAGCTACATTTGATTATCTTAAGTTTTAATTCATTTTATTCCGTTTAGTTCCTTTCTACATAAGTGCAGAGGATAACTGCAGTTGTGCGCTTGTAAAATTCTAGCATTTGTCACCAATTTGAGTACATCGCAATCCGTTACTGTTTCAACCACCCCCTCCCCCTGAAATTTTGTTTTGTTTGCACTTTACAATATTTACTGAGCTATCAGATTCAGCGGTTGACAGGAGGCCAATGTTTATCGGACTCCAGTCTCAAATAACATAAAGTGATATACCGTATAAAAATTGCAAAGCATCTATATAGATATCGTTGTCTATACTATTAATTTAAAAATAAGGAGATGTGGAATAAATGCCAAAATTGTTTTAACAATCATCTTGGAGGGTCTAAATAGTAAAAAGGGGTGTATTCTTAAACAATTGTTATTTTTCTCTCTTTTTTAGCAATGCATCACTCTCTACTGTCCTTATCTATTATTCTGTATTCTGCGTCTCCATCCAGATTCTCGTGTATACCATGAGGGTCCGGAATGGGGGTGTTGTTTATTTCTGTATTCTTTAAATTGTTATGTCACTTTTCTCTACATTTTATTTATTTTTCTCATTATTCTTTCTCTATTCTTTATATTTTAGCATCCCAATATATTTTACTTACTGATGTTTAGTTACATTACGACGTTTATCTCTGATATAAAAAAGCAGATGTGGTATGCTTGCCAATGAGACAACTCTCCACAAGAGACCAAAATGACACAGAAATTAACAACTATAGGTCACCGTACGGCCTTCAACAATGAGCAAAGCCCATACCGCATAGTCAGCTATAAAAGGCCACGAAATGACAATGTAAAACAATTCAAACGAGAAAACTAACGGACTTATTTATATATAAAAAAAAAATGAACGAAAAACAAATATGTAACACATAAACAAACGACAACCACTGATTTACAGGCTCCTGACTTGGGACAGGCATATACATACATAATGTGGCGGGGTTAAACATGTTAGCGGGATCCAAACCCTCCCCTAACCTGGGACAGTGGTATAACAGTACAACATAAGAACGAACTATAAAAATGATGTATATACTGGTTACCAATGTAGATGACAAATTGGTGTCATTTATAACAATGAAACAGAATTCACATGATATATGCGACCATTCTCGAATGAAATTAATATTACTTTAATATTACACTTTTTGAAACCATTTTTATCAATTTCCAATTTCCATTGTCTAAATTTATGTTTCATTGTTCATGTGTTGTTTCCGTATATTTTAGCCACTCGTCTTGAGCCTATCCATTTGATCCGATAACTCCCCGTAAAGCAATCACATTATATTTTCATTGCCATTCATAACTCTTAACAGACCAAATAACAGACCGGGATTTATACATCCGACCCATTAACAGACCAGGTTTTTAATGAAAACTGATTAATATCACCAAAATACAGATTTTCGTGTAGATTTTTTCACACAATGACATTAATATGGTTAACAAACACAATGCCTGTCTTTTTTCGATGTTCAAAATATTGCATGCAAGTAAATTCAGCCAAGTTGTCATTGTGTGTACATTTTGTGTAAAATGTGTATAAATTTATTGATGAGTAACCCGCCTTTTCATTTTATTGATTGTTTATCGAAGCTAGAAAAAAATAATTACACCACTGGATTCAGTACATTGAATTGTTTTGTCAGACATGAATAATTTTTATGATAAAAAATATATTTAAAAAGTTATACAATGAAACATACTGAACTTGCAAGTATTTTTTCGATAACACCTGATTAACAGACTTTAGCCAACCCAATTAACAGACCAACCGCCGATATAGCCGCATACTCAATATAGATTAACCGACCAATCTCTCGGTTAGACGAGTGACGGCCGTGTATATACGTTTGTTACAAATAATTAAGAGCTGGATTGATTGATTGTTGGTTGCTAAACAAATACTAGGTCATGTAGGTAGAGGAAGCGAAATAAACTAATTATAACTTTTAGTTTGTTATCATCATTATTATAGGAAACCCAAAAATCGAAACAATAAAAGAAACGGGAAAAAACACGGTCAAGATTTTAATAAAACGATGAAAAAATAAGTTATGACTGACAGCAAATTGAATAAGAACCACAACTGTAATACATTCATACAAATTAATAGCTTGGGATACTAGTAGACAGGTACAGAAAAAGAAAGTTACTGTTTTAGAATGTTTGTAGGGTTCAAATCCCTGTCATGCCATTTGGGAGTAGTAAAGAACGATACCAAGATAATGATATATAAGAAAAAAGCGACATGACTCACTAGAAGACGATTTTTACACACACACACACACACACACACACACACACACACACACACACACACGAAACTTGTACAATGACAAAAGATTTATCTATTTTAAAATATCAGCTTTTTATTTACCTTTCTTTTGACTAGCAAACACAAATTAAGGCTATTCAAAAGAGGTGTTTTATGTCCCGAATAAAACGCAAAATCCATGACCGATCATGGTTACAGTCACGAAAGTAGAAGGAATGTAGGATGAAAAAATGTTGGTTTTATTTTTGGAGACGAATTGGACTTTTCAAAAGTAATAATTCAACAAATACGACAACTGTAACTTTTACGAAATCAGTGTATGATGACAAAACCAATCTTGAAATACAGACACAACCACAGGTCAATCAAAGTTACGGTTTGGTAAATCAATTCACTGAGAGAAAAAAAAAAAACAAATACTTCATATTCACAAGTACAGAAGTTCAAAAGTACTGAGGATACTTATACAGAGAGTTCAAATGGAGAGTATGATCATTTACATACCATTGATGGACGAAAACCAAACGCAATTGAAAATACATACGATAGCAATGCAGGAGTTCGAAACCATATTGATCCCACTTATGACACTGCTAAAAGTGATTCTAGAGTAGATATGGATAACACGTACGATCATTCCTTTACAAATATGAAAACATACTCTGAATATGACGTTTCAGATTCAGGTTTACAAATCGATAGAACAAACCATGACGTATATGATCTGGCTAGTTAACAAGATTTGGACCTGTAGTACTCACCAGAAAACCTGATAAACTTATTATGGTTTTATATCTATTAATACGTGCATAAACATTCGCAATCGAATAAATAAATGACAACGGAAATTTCCATATCTCATATCAAGAATGTGGTATCTGTCCTGTTCTCTCTGAATGCTACTTATTTACATTTATGTTTTTTTCAATGACAAAACTTTATATTTCCAATAAGTGGATTAAAAGCTGTTTCTTCTTCCAGATTAATTGAGTCTAATTATAGATTTCGAAATAAGTTATTTGGTATTACGTTCAGAGTTGAATTTTTTTTTTAATACTTTATAGTTGTGTGTTTTTTCTAGGTTTGATGAGCGTAGTTTTTTTCTCCATTGAAACCAATTTTTAATTTACTTCAAATTCCCTTATTCTTTCTACTTTGTGTTTAGGGATTACTCTTCGTGTTTGGTAATTTTGTTATAGCCGTAGGTTCAAACAGAGTCATCATACCATGATTTGAGGTCTCGTCGCAGAGTCATCTTTAGTGTTTTTGGACATGACTTCACGACGAATGTTCCTATTAGAAAAGAGGAATGGAAAACCCTTCTGATGAAGACATTTGAGAGATATATACATGTACCAAAGGTACATTTAAATTATCAGTCGAAAATAAACTGACACCTATTTATTTTGTATTATCGGTAAGCATCATTGATTGTATTTACTGCAGTTGCGATTGCTCAAAAAGAAAAGAATACCAAACAAACCACAGTAACACAAAAATAACACAGAAAGCTAAAAATTATTGGGACGGAATTGGAGTTACGAAGTTTTCTGTGTCGATTTTAGTTTACTGTTGTGTTTCCTGTAGTTCGATCTTTTTGTGATTGTCTTTCTTCTACATATCGCTCTAAATTTTGTTTTTATTCTTTTGTCAGTTATGAAGGTGTAAAGTACCACATATAGTTGTTGTCTGCTTTTTAACCTAAGAGAAATAAAAGTCGGAATTGGAAAAATAACCGACAACAGTTTGGACTATTGTTAATTAACACCAAATACGTGCTGCTAGAATATTGAACATATCGGTGGTTCTGCTGTTACAGAAGCAATTAAAAGTCAATTGCAGCCAGTGCCTAAAGAATTTTTGATTTGCTGCTTTCTTGATAATCTAAATAATGCCTTTTATATAATGAAACATTTCTTAACGGGTACTCTTATATATACCCTTTAGTCTGATACATTTTCACTACCAAAAAAAGTATTGTTCGTATATGCGTAATGTTTATGAGTGAAGGTATTGGGCATGGAGATTTGTCTAAGATTTGTAGAAACACAAGAATTTGTAGATTAAAGTGGAAACATGCGTTTCTAATAATACAGAAAAGAGTGAAGATATAACGTTGTGTAGCATATTATGCACAAATATTCGTGACGAAAATGCGTGTTGTATTTCAATCATATTGACTTGATAAAGGCAATTGATATATGTTAGAAGGAAACAATATATATAAACATTGATTGCATTAACGGACGCCATCATGAGATGGTTGACCGTTATGGAATAACCGTTTCACAGATAATATCGGATATGTTCCTTATGTCGTAACTACAATCGCCTTTTTTTTCACGAATGTGACCTACCGAATTAGACTATAACCGGGTTTTTAATAACATAAAGGATGCCAAATGTGGAACAGGATCTGCTTACCCTTCCGGAGCACATGAGATCACAAGTTTTTGGTGGGGTTCGTGTTGCGTAGTCTTTAGTTTTCTATGTTGTGTCTTGTGTACTAGTATTTGTCTGTTTGTCTTTTTCTTTGTTAGCCATAGCGTTGTCAGTTTATTTTGGATCTATGAGTTTGACTGTCCCTCTGGTATCTTTTGCTCCTCTTTTAAACCATTAGGGTTGCCGAAATAATGTGAAGGCTACCACACAGACACACAACGTGGACATGTTATATAAGAAAATCATAATTCGTGTTTTCTTTTTGGACATATCATGTACATGATGGACGAGGGTAATACACGAAGGGATTGTTTACAAAAAAAGTTATTGCATTTTTATGACTTATAATAATCGTGAAATAAGGAAAGAGCCGAGGAAAAAAGACAATGAAATGATTAAGATACCAAGCAACAATAAACTCTTGTTTGCCTTGAACGGTCATTTTGGTCTGAATAACATCTCTTAACAGTGAACCTTAAACCTCAAGTCTTGTTAAAACTTGAAGTCATTTTTCAGATATGTTCTGGCTGCCAACCCAGTAACGTTCAGACATTTTGCTGTTAACTCATAGCTGTAATACATTGAGTATTTTGGTATTTCTGTCAAGTAAATATCAACAACAGGACAGTCTAAACGACGACTTAACTAATTCTTTTCCTGCCGGCTGGCATATAAGGCTGATACCAAACGTCGACTTAACTGGTCTAAATTGATTGCAAGTAAATATTCTGATCAGTACTGGTTTTATCTGAAGAGATTAGACTAAAAAATAACGGTTAAACCGAACATGTTTAAACAAATAACTTTTCAGTCGTTTGCGAGTTGTTTAATTCATAATTGATTAATGAATGAACCTTCCACAAAATGCTAGTGATATAAGACGCACACAATCACATTCAAGTAGTTATCTTAGGTTGGCGAAGGATAACAATGCGGAAAAGATTCAAGATTTTAATCAAAAATGCTACAACGAACTGGATCATCTTAAGCGACGACTACTCTTTGTGCAATGATTGCTAATCACAAAACCATTCTCATCATTAAACTGCCTGTCAAATTGTTTTAACATAACAGCAATAGAAAGCTCATAAACCAAAGACATTTTTGCACCCTCAAAAGAGACAATAATGAGTTTTATTCCCAGTAGATGTCATTGAGAATACTGAACTATCAAGCAATTTTTCACTGGCTAGTTATATTTTGTTTCATTATAAATGATAAAACTAAGAAAAGGCTGTCTTCATTTGAGTATTTTCTTTCACTGAAAAATAAACCCAAACATACTATCTATTTTATTGAGAATACATTGCAACATTAATTAAATGTTCAATCTATACATCATTATTAGATCACCCAACACTCGAAATTAACATGTCTATAAACAAACAATGTTATTAAATAGTCTCTGTCTAAGTCATAGTTTACTAAAAATTGACAGATGTTGATTAGATAGAAGAATGAAAGAAGCATTATTACAAAAGCGTTTTACAACGATGGTATACAAAACTTGTTACTCATATGGAAATGTATTCAAACATTACAAGCACGGAGCGTTGACATTTGGAATATAAAAAATATAAGAAACATATAAATAAAATCAGGAATGTCTCAAAGATGTTATCAAGTTATATTTTGTCCCCAATAACTAGATTGATGATTCCAAAATTACTTTCACTACTGTGCTGATGGTACTTTGTACCCGACAAAGCATTGTCACTACCACTTTATTGTTATTTTTTTACCAGTTAACTATAGCACAACTGGTTGAAATATTGTACTCTTATGTTGAAAAGAAATATGTACAATCCAGAAACATCCGCTGTAAAAAAACCAGAATTGTCATCGTATCCTCTTCCTTCGTTTGTTAAAACACGATGAAATATAAATGTATATGCAATAGGTACATTGTGGAAAACGTTTGAGTTTTGGACAGTGAATGCTCGAATGGCTAAAACATAAAATGAACAGAATAATCTTCGATGGATTTATATATCGTTTAATTTTCAACGCCTGCTAAAAACGTAATTTTTATATCTATATTTGTTTTTTTATGAAGGTTTTTTGTGTATCTGTGTATTCAAGCATATCCTTTTTGATAACTATTTGCAACTATAGGAAACCAATTTTACTGCACCAGATCTGCATTAAGATAACATTCATTTTTCAGATAACGACGGAAATGTTCCAACTGTCCTGTCCACAATACCGTTCTATTTTCTACGAATGTGATATAGCGAATAAGACTTTTCACCGAGTATGTACATACACGAGCAACCCTGCGGGTGCAACATAATTGGTATAGGCACTCGAAAAAAAAATGTTTTGGTGGGGTTCGTGCCGCCCAGTCTTAAGTTTTCGTCATTAATGTATTAGCATAATAAGAAACATCTTTCCTAACCAAGGTTTACGATCTATTACCCTCCTCTTCACCTTAAGCAGATTAAGCCAGCATTTGTGTTTATAATGCTGTGCTATCTACCAGGAGATAGAAGTCACGCCCAATTCGACTACATCAATCTTGACAACTAGCATCGTTTGAAATCTCTTGAGTGTGAGGGTGTAAAACTATTGTGTGTAGTGTTTTACTAATTTCGTTAAATAGTTACAGGAAATAAATGTTGACATTCTAACATTTGTTCGAGAAGCACACTTTAAAATTGTCACTCGATATCGTCTAATGTGTAAAGAATAAAGACTGTGATGCACAATCTACGCGTGGTAATCGTTTATTTACATTTTCCACATTTACACGTGATCATCTAAATGCATCTTTTGATTGGATGCAGCCAGTTACAACTGTGACCACTCGAAATCATAACCTCGTGAATCCGAAATTCTATCTTAATCTGCCATAGTTGGAGAAGAGGGGACTGGGTCATTATCCATGGCAAGCGAAGATGAATAAGAAACCAAATTATATGATCATTTTATACTTATACAAAATAACCACTGATATAGTATTCGTAGTTTGCATCTTTTGATGTAACAAGGACATAGTGTGTTGTAAATTATAAGCCACGCTGTTTTCTTGTGTGACTAGATGTTGTAAGGTTGTGTAATTATGAATATGTAACGTCAAATTTGTCATTAAGATTGAAAACTTCTTTCGGAATGATGATGTTTGAGTTTGTAGGATTAGCCGTAATTATTGCATATCATTCTGAATTGCTGATACTGTTGATGAAAGCTTTTGATTTTCATTTTTCATAACAAAAATCTGTACGCTGTTCTTTTGGTCAATGTTTTCTAATCTTTCTAAAGATCGGTATTATTAACCTCCAAATTTGCCATATTAGCTCATAAATTTTCTGAAAGAACAAAACATAAAAGTATTTGCTTTCACATCAAACAACATGCATCCGAATTTTCAAATTAATCATAAGTTTTCATCTTATTTTTTCATCTTTAAGCTAAGTGTGTATGTGAACGCCACAACCATTGACTGAAATTCATCTAGCAGAAAACAAGTATTTGACTTGTTGCATGTGTTGTGCATGAAACCTAGACGTACCAAACTGTTTACGTTTAGCTGTAAAATGTTAATCCATATAAAAAAACAATGTTGTAATAGTTACTTTGAATTATTGTTTTCTATGTACTCCAGATTGTCCATAGCAACTTCTGACGATTTTTGCTTAACAAAATGGAGAAGTTTCTTTTTTTCAAATTTTGTCAGTATTATACGCTGAACCCAAAATGCTTATCTTGACCCAAACACCCATATTCAAAAAATCCATATTAGAATTTCAAAACTTTAAACTTAAACATGGTCTGCCTAAAATTTTAAATGCCTTTGCAGATATTTGAATACTTCATTCTCATCTTCGAAAGAAAGTGTCCACTTTTGTCATCATTTTCCGCTAAATAAATTTGCGCCTTTTGTTCAATAACTCGATATTTTCTCCGTTTCCAATTTGGCCAGATTATTCGAATCATATTCATTTGCATGGCAAATGAATGGTTTTCTTTTGATAATTTAGAAGTTTTTCATATTTATTATATTTTATGATGAATTTGAGTTCAAAAGTGTGTATCGTTACTTTTGTTGACTAGTATATTTGATTATTTCAGATTTTCGCAAATTGTTTTTTTTAAAAGTTCTCTTATAATTAGAAAGCCAATACGTAGCTGTATCTAAAGAGACTATAACATTATTTACAGTCTCTTCCTAACTATAACTATTTGCATTAAATAGATGTGTCATCGAAATTCACCTTGTATAGAGTCCATGGAATTACAATTCTGTTTTTTACCAAATGTTCAAACGAAAATTGTACATTGGCCGAGTATATAAGGTGTTGTATAATTATGAACCATTTTGTCAATTTCGGCAGATTATTCTTTACAGACTATAAATGATATCTGGGACGTCTATAAAAATATACGCGTTCTGAATATGAATGCAATGTTTGCCCCTGGACGTTATGCTACCTACATACTATACTTACTGAATATTGTTCCCAGAAGATAACTATTCATACTTTTGATTTTAAAGTACAAAGAATGTCATTCATGTCATATGATGCGGTCCGATAGATTTCTTATACAAACCATCCTAAACAACTGAAAACAACTGATAACGTTTCAATATTATGAATACGGAGAAGAAATGCTGGCACGCTAATTTCATGCGGACAATATTTTGTATTCGTTGTGTACCAATATTGCTGACATTTGTATTGTACAATCTATACTGTAAAAAAACACAACTTCTGATTTATTGTGCTGCTATATAAAGGACAAGGTACGATAAGCTATTGCAACTGGTCCCCTATTTTCGTTGAAGTTAAAATGAATAGAAACCAAAAAACATGATTATTTCTAAAACGTATAGTGTCTCATCTTACAAAAAAATCTTTTCTTTTTCAGTGTGTGAAAATTATCAAATACCTCTCTTTTTCTCTTGAAAAACGTAAAATTTATAAAAATCAGAAGTGTTTTCGTCTGTTTGAGCAAATTTTAACTATGAGCTAAAGTGCAAATATGCCAAAAAAAAACCTACTGAAATTTTGTTGCCAGTCAATATTTTGAATGTGTTGTATAGAATGAAGACATGCTGGAATTCTTAATTGATCCGGACAAATTTTTTTTAAGTCATTGTGGTCCAATATTGCTGTCATTTACAATAACTCCTGACATATACATATTAATGATTAATTATGCGGCTAAATTTACATAATAAAGCGCAAATGTGGTCTGTGTTGGTTCAGTGGTAAAATAATTGTGTTATACGAGCCAGCCTTAGATATCAAAACTACTGAATTTTTTTCAATTAAAAAGAACATGCTGACCGTCTAATTTAATGTGGACAACATTTTGTACTCATTGTGTTCCATTTGTATTATACAATCCATCCTGACACACAAATATTACTGATTTACTAAGCGGCTACATACATTTAGATTTGGTGCTACGATATCTGTGTTCGAATCCCAGCCATGGAAGAACAAAAAATTTTCGGAACGATCTAACTTTGTTGGGCTGATGTTTAGACGAATTGTACATACAGAATATATTTTCAGCCTTGTATCACCATCACTGGTGATCCGATAGATGAAATCTGTCGTAGAGTTGTCACTGGTTCAGACGTATTTAATATATATGTATCGTCGTTAATACGATGCGTTTGCGTTTTTGATCTACATGACAGATGGTTGCTGCTTACTAAGAAGAAAAGGTTCCTAAATGTCAAAGTTTTTACTAATATAGAATTTTAGTTTTTTGGGGCCTTTGTAAAAAAAAAGCAAACAGCCCATAAAAGTGTTCACTGGAAGAGAATAAATCTATGGAAAGCATCTTAAAACGAGGCACGGGCCAATGAAGATTTTGGGAGGTACATTTAGAAAGTAAAATCAAAATAATACTGAACTCCGAGGAGACGAGTGAACAAAAGATTTTTACACGATACAATAATTGAGAGATCAAAATGATTGAATAACTTGCAAACTTAATGTCATTTTTTTCACCAATATTGAGTTTGTGTTTTTCATTTTTTTTTTTTTTTATGTCGGTGCCTTTTATAGCTGACTATGCGTTATGGGCTTTGGTGATTGTTGAAGGCCGTACGTTGACCTACAGCTGTAAATTTCTGTGTCAGATGGTCTCTTGTGGGGAGTTGTCGCATTGGCAATCATACCACATCCTCTTTTTATATATTAAGTGGTATCACTTTATAAATTGCAAATTCACTATTATATCCTTCAGTAGTTTCAGTGAAGACGTTATGTAACATACATGAGAAAGTCACAGGAAAGTGATACACTTCCATTATACGTTATCAAGATTATAAAGACGATACATAAAAGATTTGTTGACTTTTATCTACTTCCTTGTTTTGTGTCTATAGGTTTTAATTGATTAACCAAAATGAATAAACGTATACTGTGGACTATACTATTTTACTTTGTGATAGATATGTGTGTGAATGGTAAGTATAAACAAATTCAATTTGATATTGTCAAAAAATGTCTGCATATCAATTAAAATACATGTAACACGTTGATCTTTATCATGTTTATTTTGTATGCTAATGGTATAGGTGAAATATTTGAAAAATCTTGTACGTGTATTGTTTAAATATGTTTGATAAACATCATAAAAGTTTTGCCCTCGTGAGAGAAAATATTCAAGAGGGAAATTTATTCTATTTCATGAACTCCATGTTTAATTAATCTTGTTTTCGAAAATTAACTGATAGATACATGAAAATGTTCAAACCGAATGAAAAGGTTATTCATCTGTTAATTTTTGTGTTCCTTGGCATAGAATAATTGTTAAGTTTTCGACCAAATAGTTACAGGTAAATACAAAGAGTATTCAAAATCAGTGATAGTATAAACGGAAATATTTCGTCCTATTATAAATAAACAATTGATAACTGTGTCATATTCACAAACTAAAAAACTAATAATTTCCTTAAGTATTATTGTCCCTTGGCTACAACTCATCATCTTTTCTTAACATTTAGAAACCAAATGTTTATTGCTTTTCCAGTAAATGTTTACTTTGTTCCTAGATGCTGATGATTTTCTATTTTGCGTAAGAACAATTAATAGAAATAATAATTTTTAAAATTAATCACGTCTAAGGATAAAATGTATGTGTATTCACTGATAAAATATAAATCAACTGCAGCCTATGTGTACTAAAACGATATATACCTATTATAAATCCGCTTTTCATTACAAATAGTGACGCTAAATGTAGTAAATGTAACGCATAGTGTTGATAGTTTGAAAGCTTTTTGTACTAATCATAACTCTTAGCGTAAGCCATCTGTTATACTTTTTACATATAACGTTAAAACTATACGTGTGCCTTATCGGAAATGCTAAATATTGACAATTTTTTAAACATATCTTATTGCGTTCGGAGATCATGTAAATGTTACAACTACTGTAGTTCTGAATAGGCTTTTACCCTTTAATTCGGTTTACTGGGCTAAATAACATGACCAGTGAAAAGAAAGATAAGAATGGCCTTGGAATTTACATGTTTTACATCGGGCATAATTTGTTTTTATTTTTTCTCAGACCATTCATTAGTTTTGTTTAAAATTTGACATAGCGAAAAAAGAGAGAAAAAAATGGATATTGAGATCCTAGACATTATTTTGTTTTCATTTTTTCATATTTTTTTTTTTTTTTTTCAAAAAGATGAAATATTCATTATTATGCAATATACATATGAAACAGATATTTAATTTCAAAAAATCTCCAACCCCAGGAATTGTCTGCTTAATATAACTCATACCGAAACCAAAACCCATCCCAAATTATAAAACCTTTCTTAAGGAAAAACAATGATACTTTGAAAAAACACGACCAAAATCTGTCTAAACAATTAGTCAACGTAAAGACGATCATTCCATGATACATTTGTTTTATTCAGTACCAATTTTGATGTTAAAGCAATTCACTTCGGTGTTGACATGACTATCAATTATACGGTCATTTTTATAAATTTACTGTTTACAAAAGTATAAATATTTACACCACTGGGTCGATGCCACTGCTGGTGTACGTTTCGTCCCCGAGGGTATCACGAGCTCAGTAGTCAGAACTTCGGTGTTGACACGAATATCAATTATATGGTCCTTTTCATATATTCACTGTTTACATTATTAATTGTATGAATTATGTGAAGTACTAAGGATTTTCTTATCCCAGGAATAAATTACCTTAGCCGTATTTGGCACAACTATTTGGAATTTTGGACTGCAATGCTCTTCAACTTTATACTTGTTCGGCTTTTAAAATATTTTGATCTGAGCGTCACTGATGAGTCTTATGTAGACGAAACGCGCGTCTGGCATACATAGATACATATTAAACATGTAGGTATTTGTAAGTGTCAAGGAGAATTTCTCTAGTGAGTTTCTCCTTGAAGCACTCAGTAGTGGTGCTGCAGGCTATTAGTTCAGGTAATTTGTTCCAGTCTTTTATAGTTTGGCAGAAAAATGAAAATTTGAACCTTTTTTTGCTGCATCGAATTTGTCGGTATGTTTGTTCGTGGCTAGACCTGGTGTTTTATTTGCTTTTAATTAGTATGCCAGTATGTGGTATGGCAATTTTGTTGTTTGTTATTCTATGGAACATATTTAATCGGCTTTTGAGTCTTCTTTCTTGTAATATTGGCCAGTGAAGTGAAGGGTCCCAGACAGTGCAGCAGTATTCTAGTTCCGGTCTAATAAGGGCTTGGTATGATCGGTCTTTGATGGTTACTGAATTTATTTTTAGATTTCTTCTGATGAATGCAAGGGTCTTATTTGCTTTTGATGTCATGTTCTGAATGTGTTTGTTCCATTTTAAATTTGATGATATAGTTATGCCTAGATATTTTGGATTGACATGACTATCAATTATATGGTCATTTTTATAAATTTAATGTATACAAAAGTACGAATTATTCAAAATACTAAGGATTTTCGTATCCCAGGCATAGATTACCTTAGCCGTATTTGGCACAACTTTTTTGGAATTTTGGGACCTCAATGCTCTTCAACTTTATCCTTTTTCGGCTTTTAATCTATGCTGATCTGAGCGTCACTGATGAGTCTTACGTAGACGAAACGCGCGTCTGGCGTATCAAATTATAAGCCTGGTACCTTTGATAACTATTTTAAATGTGAATGTATGTAGGAATGTGATGTTCTGTAGTTGATGTTTGTTGATGTGTTTTATAAGTGTTTCTCGTTTCTTGTATATATTATACCGTTGGTTTTCCCGTTTGAATGGTTTTACACTAGTAATTTTTGGAGCCCTTTATAGCTTGCTGTTCGGTGTGAGACAAGGCTCCGTGTTGAAGACCGTACTTTGACATATAATGGTTTACTTTTATAAATTGTGACTTGTATGAAGAGTTGTCACATTGGCACTCATACCACATCTTCTTTTATCTATTGAAAATAGAGAAAAATTTGTTAGAACATATTTCTTTTTAAATAATAACGTATAAAAAGGAATAACAAATTGTTATAAACAGTGATTGTTTTTCATCAAATTGGTATTTAAGGAAAGTCTTTTCTCATTCAAGCAAATAGTTTTTCATATGATCAAGCATATCACACGGAGAAAAAAACATGGAAAGCTGCTTCTGTTGAATGTGGTAGTAATGGATTAGAGTTTGACGAAAATGTGTTGATGAATATTGACGTACTGTCTGATACGGAATTTTGGATTGGTGTGGCCATTTACCGTGTTACTACACCGTGGATTGAAGTTTTAGGTACGTGATTCGGTAATTTAAATTGCATCATAATTTAAGAATGTTAAATTGTCAAATGGTGAATATCTACAGTCACATACAAAATCAGCAACAAAGTAAATATTTTTCAGTTATACTATACGTTAGTCAAGTATATCAGGTATATCGAACAAATACAAAAACCTTTGTTCAGGCAAGCATGAATTTCAAATCATTGAAATATATAGAATTGCTATGTTTTAAACAATTTCAATTTTTCTGAACGTTCATTATATTTATGAAATATAATAGTCTTCTATATATCTGTGTATGAGCCCAACTGACATTTACATCTGGTAGAAACATCGAACAAACGGAATTTTAAATCCTGGCATAAAGATACAATGATATAGTGCACTTTATTTTCATCTTGTTTTGCCACTTTTAGAAATAGCGATAATGGTTTATCGTTTGCTTTTTAACTCAAACCAAAAAATGAGCAGAATAAATTTAAAGCAGCGCCTGCATACAGAGTCTATATCTCCCTGCTGATACGACAGGGCTTGTATTTCCTATCATAAGTTCCATGATAGAGGGCTGCTGCTTACTATGAAACTTTTAAACCAAGAATTTCAAGTGATTTAGTTTAGTTTAGTTTAGTTTAGTTTAAACATATTTATTTATAGTGGATTGGGAAACAATTTATTGCAGCTTATATTAATCCCTTTCGACTTTGCGGGTGCGAGTGCTGTCTTGTAGTGGCATTAGCCTGCTCTTTTTCGAAATCTACAAGGGTGTCTTTAACATGCAAGAGATATGGCTCTCTTTTAACACGGGTCAGCCATGTATCGTCCCCTTCCGACGGACTATCATCGTTTCTCAAGACCATACTCGCAAATGGTGTCAAGAGAGAGCCAAAAATTCAGTCCCTGAAATTTTCTCCCCGGAACGGACATCGAACCAGGAACCTTTACATTAGTAGTCCGATGCGCTAACCACTACACCATGGCTCTCCTGAGTCTTCCAAGTGGTGAAGTTGAAATCGTCACTTCGAAAGTTTTAGGGATGCCATCAAGAGTTCTTTGAACGTTATATAATATCCGACAATAGCGGAAATGTTCCTAATGTCGTTACTACAAACCTGTTCCCTGATTACGAATGTGACCTTCCAAATTAGACTTCTTATCGGTTTGCACTTACATGAGCAATACAACGGGTGACACATTTTGAGCATAATCTGATTACCCATCCAAAGCACATGAAATCACTACTAGTTTTTGGTATGCTTCGTGTTGCTCAGTTTTTAGTTTTCTATGATGTGTTTTGTGTTCTATTGTTTGTGTGTTGGTCGTTTTCTTTTTTAGTTACGGTGTTGTCAGTTTATGTTCGACTCATGAGTTTGTCCATCGGGTTCGCCTCTCTTTTTTAAAGACAAACTGTGGCAAACTATATGTTTTGTTTATTTGATATTATTTAAAGGTATGCGGAAAAGGTGATTGTTTATTGAATTAAATTAAACCGAATTGAAATAAAATTCTTAAGAGCGAAAATTTTAAGACCGTTCGGTTGCCTATAATTTCTTACATTTATTTTGTATGAACTTTGGTAGTAAGTTGTCATTTGACATCCATACCATATCTTCTTATTTAAACCTGAACTGTTTAAAACACCGTTACACCAGGTTACATCAATATAAACATAGGGGATATAATTGGTTTTAAACAGTTTATTCAAAATAAAATTCAGTTTTTGTTTTTATTGTATTTTTGAAGTAAAGTTAAGCACTCACAGACAAGATACAAATGCTATTTTTCTAATAATCATATTAGAGCATGACCCTTATATTTGCAAGTGTATTTTTGAACCAAAAGTATATTTAGTTCAAAATTTTCATTCTTAATATAAAAGCGCTACGATATATAACTGAATTATTATGTTTTATGCTATTGCATTTCCATTTTGACGATGTTATCAACTCAATGTGTTTTAAACAGGTTGTTATGCACTGCCAAACGGTCAGAAAGTTACAAAAAGCCCTTCAATTGTATTATGCCAAAAGCAATGTGAAGTATATCAATCGTTTGGTTATAGTGTAAGTATTAAATTTCATAAAATATGAATCCCTGTCTACGTATTTTAGTTTTTATATTTAGTTCCAAACCTCTAAGGGAAAACAACAACAAATAAGAAACAAACCCAAACAAACTGAAACATTACAATGCCAAATAAACAAAAGCCTAAAATAATACAAAATATACAAAGCAAAAGCCAATGGCTAATGCAGTTATCCTTTTAAAACTTCATATACGTATTTGTCACGCTGTATTCGTCATGTTTAGCATGTGTTTATAGCATAATTTATGAGGAACGGGATACATTTTCTTAAAGAAATATTGACTATAAAGGGCAATAACTCCTTAAGGGGTCAATTGACAATTTTGGTCATGTTGACTTATTTGTAGATCTTACTTTGCTGTACATTATTGTACATCCCTCGAATTTCAAATGTTTGGCATTGAGCGTTCCTGAAGAAGGTAAATCCATAAAAGCGCTTCGGACGCATAAAACTATTAAGCGTGTTGTTTTCAATTTTTTATTGCTGTTTACAGTTTATCTCTATCTATAATAATATTCAAGATAATAACCAAAAGCTGCAAAATGTTCTTAAAATTACCAATTCAGGGGCAGCAACCCAACAACGGGTTGTCCAATTCATCTGAAAATGTCAGGGCAGATAGATCTTGACCTGATAAACAATTTTACCCCATGTCAGATTTGCTCTAAATGCTTTGGTTTCAGAGATATAAGCCAAAATCTACATTTTACCCCTATGTTCTATTTTTAGCCATGGCGGCCATCTTGGTTGGTTGACCGCGTCACCGGACACATTTTTTAAACTAGATACCCCAATGATGATTGTGGCTAAGTTTGGTTAAATTTGGCCAAGTAGGTTTAGAGAAGAAGATTTTTGTAAAAGTTAACGGACGACGGACGACGACGGACGCCGAGTGTTGAGAAAAGCTCACTTGGCCCTTTGGGCCAGGTGAGCTTAAAAAAACGTTGATGAAGTCACGGTCACAGAACAAAACTGTGCCTATAAGCTGATAGACATCCAACTTTTTGCCAATACTAATACTTCATTTACTTCTTACATCCAAAATTAAACTATTTTCCTCGATTGTAATGTTCAATTGGCTCTTTCTAGTGGTATGTATAGGAGATGCAAAAGTGGAGTGACAATGTCATGGCCAAACAGAAAAGGACCAACAGAAACACAACAGTACGCACAAAACAACATAAAAAACTAAAATTGGGCAATTCGAACCCTACCGATAATAGGGGGTGATCTAAGGTGCTCTGGAAGAAGAAAATGTAAGTAGATCCTGTTCATATGTGTCACCGGTCGTGTTTCTCATGAAATTAAAAATCAGTTGATAAGGGTAATTAGGTCTATATTATTCGGGTAAAAATTACACTGTTACAGAAGTGAAACTAAATTTTCAGTTTTTTCTGGTTTTTTTTTTTTTCATTTTCTACATATACATCCACTTTCAATGACAAGTGGTGAATATTTGTCTGATTGGTTATCGTGCCATATATCCTTATTTTTATAACAAATTTTGTGTAACACAAATTATCAATTACATATGTTAATGGTTTTGTTGACAACAGTAAGAAACGATTGATATATAGTTTTAGTTCAAACATATTTTATTGTTCAAAAATGACAAATAGATTAGACACAAGTTTTTCAACTTAGTAACGTCTTCTCCAACGATTGATAGTTATTATATAACTGAACTATAGAACACAAAAGCCACTCCACAAAAAATGTAAATAATGATGAAACTAAATCAGATATATCAACATGACGGACTCAGCCTTATTCTAGGACCTAAGAAGAAATCACGTCAATTGAGTTTAGGAATAGTTGGTTAGATTCCAAGAGAGGCGAAAACTGCTAAAGGGATATTCGAACTCATATGTCAAAAATAAACTAGCCATGGATAAAAAGAAAAAGATTAACTGCAATACAGAGGGAAAAAAACAACATAGAAAACCAAAGACTTCGCAACACGAATCCCTTCAAAACTGATATTAATCTCAGGTGATCCGGAAGGTTAGCCAGAATCTTTTCCACATGTGGCACCCGTCGTGTTGGTCATATAACTATAAAACCGGTCTTATGTCTCATTCGGAAGGTGAAAATTCTGCAGAATGGGGCGAGATTGAAGCTACAACAATTAGAGTATACCCGTCTTCATCTGTCAAATGAATGGTTTACAAAATATGATAATCGAATTCTTGCACGCAGAAGTACGTGTAAATGTCAAAGTGCTGTGCCTACAGTGTAATGTATGAAGAAAGTTCAATCAGGAAAAAACACTATCTTAGTTTTTATCAATTTCATAAATCATATTGCAAATACATGTATTTGTATTTGTTTGAACAAGAGTTTTGAAATGAATGTCACCAACTAAAGCTAATAAAAACATTTAACCCTGACACATTTTATATATGCCTGTCTTGGATCAGTTCCGTGGTTAGACTAATCTTACATGTCTCAAGCAAAATACCTATAAACCAGTAGTTATTGTTTGTTGTTTGGTAATAATCTTACTTTTTTTGTCTTTTAACGGCCCGATGTTTTAGAAATTGAATTAATTTACCCATTCTTAAATCTCACGTTTTAGCTTACCATGTGGAATGCTTTTTCTTATTGTTGAGGGTTGTATATGATGACTTGTAGTTGTTCAAATCTTTGTCTTTGATTATTTTGTGAATTCTGGTCTAATTATAACTAATATTCTTACTGGTCTGGTTTCCGCAACTAGAATTGTTTTTTTTATTAAGACGAGATAGTTAGTTTTGTGTTCAACCCTACATATCATTTCGCTTATTTTTGATGTTCGTATGCATCTCATTAATATTTACTCGATTCTGTTCGTGGACTAATATTACATGTCATACATATCAGAGTATATTGCAATTCTAAAACGCTATTTATTTAAGTATTCCTTTCGTAAAGAATTCATTATTATTATGCAATTTTATTCTAAAATCTGGCATTTTAGATTAAGATAACCAAGCTAAGATTTTAAAGTAGATTGTTTTGCTGGGCTGTCCGTAATTTTAAGTACCATATTTTTCATACTTATAGGAGTTAACAGAAAAATGTTTTTGTCAACACAATGAAAGTAGATTCTATAATATAAGTGATTGCATAGACAAACCTGATTCGACATTTTTCTTCGTTTATAAAGGTAGGAACCCATAATTGTTAAATGAAAATTTAAGCATAAGCACATATATCAAGACAATACAATAATCATATTACGTTTAATACATAAATGGAATATAAATCTTTATTTTTGTTTATTGAAAATAATTAAATACAACTTAGTAAAGACAATTTTACTAGTACGCAGTTGGAAAAATATAATCAATATTTCATTCCAAAGCAAATTTTTCTTAGAACAGTCAATTACATTTTACTTCATTTGTTGAACTGTTTTACTATTGTGCATGTTCTCCCTATCTCATTTGTTTCATTTATATTTCTTTTTTATTTACCTTCTGAGTGAATTTCTAGTTTTAACTGTTATAATACACCAGGATTCGTAATATGTTTTCTTTTATACTTATCCCATTTAGTATACACTGGGTATGTTTCTGGCAATGTCGATGGGAAATGCACGACTTTATACTGTTATCCGGGAGGCAACGGATTGCAATCAGCTAACTGTAATGATACATCGGATACATCAAGGGCCAGTAGATGTAGTAAGTATTCTTTTTTATGTGTATAATTCACTTTTTGTGATCACTAGATTGTACTTGCTCAAGAAATTTCAATGTGTTGTAATTGACACCAACAACGGATGATAAACAAAGTTGGCATGAACTGACACCTAAACGACATATTCCTTAATTGAATCTGTTCTTTTATTTAAATGAAGAACTGCTATTTGAATGAAGTAAATGTGAGTCTTAAATATTATTATGTAACTTTATATTTCTATTATCTTAGCATTTTTACAGGCCAACACAAAAATCTGGCTTTACGACAGCCAGTGTGTCTAAATACAGATTTTTTTTCAAACTTCAATGAAAGTTTGATTTGTCAATGTACATCAACATTCCAATACATAAAATTTGGGGTTAAAATGTTTTCAAACGAACACAAACGAGACTACTCTAAAGTAATCATAAGGTCACCATATATATATTTTCAAATTTCAAATGAAATCAACAGCAGCAGTTTACCCTTCGTGCTCATTTGAATTCCTCAAATTACTATAGTCGTATCAAACATACAATTCAAAATTTATATTCATATATTGTTCTCTGTACTTTCTGAGTAAATAAACGCTACTTAGAAATCATGTGATGATTAAGCGTTACATAATTATCAAATCTATCAATAAACGATGGCAGTTCGCCTAATTGAGGTACATTTGTTTTACACTATTCTATTAACAAACAATTTTTGTCCATTATCAAACAAATAACACTGTGGCAGCTTGACCTAACATCACACCAATCAATTCTAACTTTATTTATTTAAAATTTTTAACCTTTTTTCATGATTTTGCTTTCATCTCTTCTAAGATGATGGGTACACAGTTGGATGGGGTAAACCGTATTTAACAAGCAATCAATTGTGTCTGGAAAAATCTCAGCTTTTACTTCAACCTGAGACTTATTGCCAAACGAACAGTCATACATTAGAAGGAATCACTTCTTGGACAAACGTTTTTCGAGCGGAAACCGCAGCTAAACTGACAAAAGGTGAAACAATTAATCGTATTTTACGATCTAAAAGTTGGCCTTAGAAGGATTTTGCTATTATGTAAGGTCATTTTAATTATAAAGATCTTCAACTGATTCGGTTTTATACATTCTTGACTTTCAAATATGCGGCTTGTAGGAACTACCAAATCATAGTACGTCGCATCCAGTTGCATACTAAAAAGGGTCGACAAAAATATTCCCTTGAATTTGACAATTGTAGGAAATTTGTCCTACATTTCGTTGCAGTAAAATCAGTGTCATAGACATATATCTTGGATGTTTCAACATGTTCAAAGCACCATTATTTCTTTTTTATTTAGTGTTTATATAGAACATTTTTGAAAATTGAGGTTACATGGATATGCGTTGTATGTATTGAGAAACAAATGTTGTCAACAGAAAATAGTACATTGATTTTGTTAAAACTACATCTTTAACATACAGAAAATTAAAAGTCTGATATCAATTTGAACGACATGAGTAACTGTGGTGCATTGTATCATGCACGCTCGATATTTTCTGGTAACGAAGCATAATGCAAGTATTTGCAAAGCCTTGGAAAACATGGGTAATAAAAATGTTTAAATCTAAAACACTTCTAAAGGAGAGATTAGGTTCTCGTTGGCGTTATAAAGTGCAATGCTTTATATAAATCCATTCATAATATTTGAATTGTTTTGTTTTACTTGTTCGTTTAACTGAAATAATCAAACTTAAAACTGAGAATGTATATTGGGAATGTGTCAAAGAGAAAACAACCCTACCAAAGAGTAAAACACAGCTTAAAGCCACTAACTGGATTTTCAACACAGCGAGAAAATCCCGCACCAGAAGGAGGGCTTCATCTCGACCACAAGACTAATTGTCTAGATATATTTTGTCGCGATAAGTATGTCGACATGTTGTGTTAACAATGAAGTTTCGATCGATGTTGGTACTAATTCCATTTTAACACAATGACTGGTCATTTAGATAAAAATATAGTCATGTTTGGTTGAATAGACTACAATAGACTTGAAAATAAAGAAAAATAGGAACTGAAATTTAAAATACCAAAAATTATAACACTTAATTATCTCAAGTTTACGCAAAAACGTAATGTCCAACGTTACATTTTGTGTGCACACTGTTGTTATAATTATGTGCGTGTTAAAGCAAAATTAATATCACTGAAACCGTTCACCGGAAAATGTCATTTTTGAAAACGGTCTGGAAAATGTCCAAGCATATGCAAGGTATGCATATATCGGGTTTACGCATATATATCGTGAAATTGAAAAAAGATGCGTTGAAAAATGTTTATAATATTTCAAAAGTTTATTAACTTTATTCCTGGATCATATTTTTTTGACAGAGACTTGAGTATAGTTTTTATCGCAATGACTTAAAAAAGTAAAGCCATCTGGTCACATCGAAAAAAACTATGCATTTTTCGACACACCGAAATCCTGTTATCGAATTCATTACAGTTAATTGATCTCATCAAATATAAGCTTGAACGCTTCACACATTTTTAAAAAAAGTCAAAATCGACTAATAATAAGCAACGGCGTGTAACGCTCACTAGTATCAACATCGTGCGTAACACGTCTATCTAGACAAGTCGATTCAATAGTTCCATCATGTTGATTGTTGAGATAATTAAGTCTCATATCGAGAGTACATGTCGACTTATCACAATAATATATCAATATGCAGTACTAATTATCTGGACAACTGTTCAATTCGATGGCAGCTGTATGCCACTATAGTTTGGTTTTAATAACTTAAGTATGCTCACTCAAAAACAAAGCAGACTATAATTCATTATATGTTGGCGGAATACCAACTGTTATAGCTAAACGTTTTTAAAAAAAAGTATTGATGACGTGTAATAATTTTCACAAAAGATGACAGTAACGGTATGTTCAGATAATTAGAAGGAAAAAAAATGAATTTATCGACACATTTATATTAAAAAAACTATTTGGGCATATAATTTGAGGTTTAAATATTGAACTTAAAAAAGAGTAATCTTGATGACAAAAACCGAAAAGATTAAGGCTTATGTTACGGTTTACAACAATGGGAATATACATTGATGTTAGAGGGATAAACTTCTACAAATTATAAAGATTGAAAAACATACATGACAATGCATGAGTTGAGTTGTAAATAGTAAACATGACAAATCTAAAATAGATACATTGGTTTTAAACAAATCTATTAAAAATCTAAGAAAATAGCAAAGGGGCCGATTCAAGGGAGCATACATTTCTCTGTGTCAATAAATAATCCCTGTCTCGCATTCTTTTAATTTCATTTAGCCATTCCCTGGTTTTTTACTGCATCTATACTCATCAAATATTGGTTTCGCAGTCCAACATCTCTCTGAAGATGGTAACCTTGAAACATGCGGTAACATCATCAATTACGGGAGTTAAGGTTAAAAATGTATAAAAAAAATAATAGTTATCTTTGAAAAATAAAAACATACTTGCTTAAAAAAAACTAAACAATTTTAATATCCGCTGCATTTTATTAAATGGTTCATTGGTCGTATGGGAGGTGTTCAGAGACAGTTATTTTGGGCCCAATGAATAGGCTATTCAACAAAGTAAATTCTATAAAAACATATCAGTTTCCAACAGAATGTTTCTTAGACAAAATGTTGCATATCGGATGAAAATTTGATTATGTTAAATACTACTTAAGTTAAATCATCCAACGCCATTTTGTTTTCATTCTTTTTTTTTTATTTCAATAAAGGCGTAACATAGAATACTAATTCGCAATCTGTGAATTGTTTTTATTGATCACAACAACCTTGTCGTTTGCAATCATACATTCATACGTTCATATACATACATATTGAATACTTTAAATCATATAAATTTGCTATAATGCCCATGTCTACACTTTTTAGAAGTTAATTACTTTATATTGACGATGACTTGATATATAAGTACACATGTTAGTCCGTATATATACGTTTGGGAAAGGACACTTGTACTAACTGATGAGTCTTTTGTAGACGAAACGCGTGTCTGGCGCAAATACAAAATTCCAATCCTGGTATTTATGATTAGTTTATTTACAACCACTGGGTAGATGCAACTGCTGGTGGCGTTTTCTTTCCCCGAGGGGTACTTCTGTGTTGACATGTACAATAATTAATATGGTCATAATAATAAATTAACTGTTTACAAAACTTTGAATTTTTGAAGTACTTAGGCTTTTCTACCTCTGAAATAGATTACCTTAGCAGTATTTGGAAAAACTTTTAGGAACTTTTGGTACTCAATGCTCTTCAACTTCGTACTTTATTTGGCGTTTTAAACTTTTTTTTGGATTTGAGCGTCACTTATAAGTCTTTTGTAGACTTTTGTGTCGAGCGTCTGGCGGAAATACAAAATCTCAATCCTGGTATCTATGATGAGTTTATTGAAGTCCAATTTTTGTTGTTGATCATTCTTTAAAAAAAGATGGGTTATCTATATTTCAATAATGCTAATATGTTTAACCCCGCCCCATTCTTTAGGTATGTGCCTGTCCCAAGTCAGGATCCTGTAACTCAGTGGTTGTCGTTTGTTGCTGTGTTATATATTTGATGTTCGTTAATTTTTTTGTACAATAGTTGGGCCGTTCGTTTTCTCGTTTGAATTGTTTTACATTTGTGATTTCGTTGGTTTTTATAGCTGACTATGCGGTATGGGCTTTGCTCATTGTTGAAGACCGTACGGGGACCTATAGCTGTTAATGTCTGTGTAATTTTGTATATTGTCTCATTGGCAATCATACAACATCCTTTTTTTATAATTAATAAAAATATCTATGACACACCATTTGATTATTTTCAGCTGAAGCAGGTACCAAAGAACCGCTCTACTGTTTAGCAGGCTCGTTTACGGAAAGTAATGCAAAAAAAGTGTTTTATATTATCAGACGAGTTTGTAATGGCCAGTTACAGTTTGTATGCAGAATAGGTATATAAGTCACATTTAAATTAGTTCAAATGTTGTAATGTAGAACACTGTGTTTGGTGAAATAGGTAAACCTTAATTCAAGAAGAAGTAATATCTACATTTTATTGAATTTCTTTACGTATATCGTAAACGTTTATATTTGCATGTAAGATAACTTGTTTTATAGCTCAAACATTTTCACATGTATGTAGTTCTTAGTACGATACATTCTTTTCACACAATGAAGAGCCCTTTGCCATACTGTTTCAAGGAGTAGAATTTTAATCTTAATTATGTATAAAAATGCATATAGAACATTTTGTCTTTTGAAACCATTGTGATTGACTATTTCCAGGTACAGTTTCTTCGACAACCACAAGAAAAAGTTTAATTGCTGTAATGGTACCAGAGAAAGGTTCAAGCACAACTTTTCATAAAGGTTTTTTTTTTTTTGGCTTGGTTTATACTTATTTAGAACGGGATTATTTCCATCTGTCCAATACTGAAAGCTATATGCATATCAAATGATACAAACAAGGCGAAATGTTGTGACATTGTAATCTAGCCTGTAACTTAACAATAGAAAGAGATAAAAGTCTCTCATGAGTTGTAATATCGACAGAGACAGGTCGTAACGGGCGTGATATACAGTAAACGTTGAAACGCTGTCTATTGATATCTTTAAACATTATACATGTATAATGAAGGTACTGAAACAGTGTGTACAGTAATTCTAGTATGTAAACGTTCACCTGTATCTATTTCAAGGGAAAAATTCAAATATAAAAGAGACATTTTAGTTTCGTTCCTTTTTTTAATGTCATGGTAAACAATGATTGGTCAGATGATATTAAGAAGTCGGAGAGATAGTTTCAATTTTGAATGACATGTATTTCAGGCCAGAAAAATTTGTCATTATGTTTTTTGATTGACGAAAAAACAAGGTTGAATGGAGTTTGATTGATTGTTGATTGCTAAAAGTCTATTGACAAATATTGCATGCATGTTCAAGACGAAAACAAATTGACAATAAATAAAAAAGGCAAGTTCAGTAACACAGGCCGTCAGGGTTGAAGGTCGGGAAGACTTTAACTCCAACTGAAAAATGAGGGTAAATATAATAGCAAACAGTATTCTTGCAACAGGACACCTACGGATCACATCAAAAAGTTTCTGCAAGGATTGTACACGTGTAGCTAGCGTATCACTCTTTCTACACGAGACATCAAGTTTAACGTCCTTATTCTGACCGGACATGGCTACGTTCTTTTACATCCCACATCTCCAAACGGACGCCCCACTTAGGCATGTGGTTTACCGCTGGTAAGAAATAGACCTACGTATCTAAAAATATAAGTAGACAAAGGAAGATGTGGTATGACATGTATGAGTGCTAATGAGACAATTTTCCATCCAAGTCACAATTTGCAAAAGTTAACCCTTATAGATAAAAGTACGGCCTTCAACACGGAGCCTTGGCTCACCCCGAACAGCAAGCTATAAGGGGTCCCAACAAATGACTAGTGTAAACAAAATCATTCAAACAGGAAACCCAAATGTTTATTCCAAATAGAAAACGAGAAACGAGAAATGCTTATGAACCACATCAACAAAAGACAACCACTGAACGTCAGGTTCTTGACTTAGGACAGGTGAAACCAAATGCAGCGGGTTTAGACGTTTCAAAAGGCGACAACCTTCACCCTACCTTGAAACAAAAGCGTTACATCCCAACATAGAAAGACACACTATAACATATCAATTGAATATGCTAAATTCAATCAAAAGACATATTAACAAACACAAGTGAACATACACTGAACGAATAAATTTAATCTATGACACAATCTAAATACAAAAATAATAAAACATTGGGGTTAGATGTAAAACAATACCTGAACGACAACCATAACCTTGGACAAAATACCGACCAATAAAATAACGTACACAGGTAAATAGTGAAAATTTGGTGTAAGGTATACATAGAGCGCGGAAATATATTTAATTACAAAATTATTAATTTTATTGTTTATAGTAAGAGACCAGAAGTGAACAATTATAGTGATAACGAACACTTGGTCCTATTTCCTATCTCCAGTTATAATGGCATGAGGAGAAAGAACGATCTTTCAATACAAGTCTGTGGCAATCGGATTAACAAGATGCAAAGGAAGGCAATTAAAACCACCAGTGAACACTCTTCTTAGTCAAATGAAGATTTGATACCAATGATCATCTTCACATAGACAAAATTTCACATGTGTAAATATCGAAAATATGTTCAAAAGTTATTATGTACACATTGCTTGTTTTAAACAAAATAAGGAATGCGGTATGAATGTTTTGGTACACACAAACTGTATAGATATTATTGTTTCATGTTATAACAATGTATTCACTGTTTATTTCTAGGTAACGTTTCTGCTACAACCCAAAGTCAAAGTACACTTGTTACAAGGACAAAGCAGAAAGACTCTAGGACTAGCCTTGATATAGGTACCGTCATTGTACTTTCAAGAGAATGTTTGTCCTTCATTTACCCGTTTTGTATAAGTTGTATAAAAAATGGAAATTGCATGATTGATTAGCGACTTATTACACATGTCACAGTTATTTCTTATAATTAGGTTGTATTTGCAACTAAATAAACGGAGATCTACGAACACCAGTTCACTGTCATGATGGTGACCACTCAACATGCGAAGTGGTGATTTCAGCTATTATACATAAACCTCTTATTATTCTTTTTCCGCTAAAGACGACAATGAAAATGTTTTCAGTAAACACTCAGCAATGGATATATTTAAGAATCATTTATTAAGCAAATGATTAGTTGCCTAACTAAAATGTTGTTAATGGAGAAGCTGAAATAGTCATGTGTTTAAAAAGTCAAGTAACAGATCGTTCACATGCATCAATTTCAAGAAAATAATCATGATATGAAGCCAACATTCTATTTTCGTTCGTTCTTATAATGTTATAGTCAACTATAGTGTACGAGATTCAAGCACGCGTTGAAATGTAGGTCTTTGAATTACAACTTCATCTTTATATCTGAACATGATATTGAAGAACTCATAAAGTATCATTTTTGAATGATAAGTATTAGTTTATGATAGGAACTGTTATCGATTAAAATGGACTAGATTTACTTTACATTGTTTTTGGTGTATTTGCTGTTGGAATAAGTATTTTTAATCACAAATATAATATTTCGTTACTCTATACTAGAAGTGTGTGTCTATGGTTTTTATAAAAATATAGATATCAAGAGTGGTTTCGACTAATTAAATGCATATGGAAGCAAATGACAGATTACTAACATTTTGGAAATGACTATTGGTAATTGTGTAACTAAGGAAATATCAAAATTTTTTCATATGATTAACATTTCGCAACTTCTGTGGGTGAATATACAAATGCTCTTTAAAATTTGTTTCTAGTTTGGTGCAGGTATTCCTTTTTTGCTATACTGTACTGTACACTAAAAATTTTCATGCTTGACAGTTTTAAACATGTATTTCAGAGAATTAATTTTTGAAAAGTCAGAATTTGCACCTCATTTAGACATTTAGACATTTAGACAAATGAACATTATAACTAATAGAGAGTATCTGTTAAACATTAACATCGAACTTAAGATTGACAAATTAGCACTCGTAATGAACTTTGTTAGGAACCATTTATGATAAATAGAATTTTAATAGTCGATGCATTTCAGTTTGTAACACCACTGTCCCGGGTTTTGGGGGAGAGTTTGAGATTCCGCTAACGTGTTTAACCCCGCCACATTCTGTATGTATGTGCCAGTCCCAAGTCAGGAACCTGTAATTCAGTGTCATTGATATATTCAATTTGTTTTTATTTTCCCTCCATATATTAAATGTTTACATAATATTCAAATTAACAGGTGCATTGATTGGTGGAATACTAGGTGCATGTTCTATGATTATTGTGTTAGCTTTGCTGATTGTATGCAAAATTAGGTGAGTTACACATTTCTACAACAAAATGAATTACTTTTAATGTTTGTTATTAAAATGACTTAGCTTTTTTTTTATGAAATCTTTCAAATGATTTTAAGGAAACATTTTGTCTTCATCGATTATTTTGTTTATCAAATACTCCGAAGAAGTTAATGTATACATTCTATGCTGACTTTAAAGATTATAAGATAGCAAGTGCAGTTGTAAATTGCAAGTTATTTATTTTCAAATAGTAAATGTATATAAGAATAAGAAGATGTGGTATTTTTGCCAAAGGGACAACTCTCCAAACATATTTGTTCTGCTAAACATGAGAGACCCTTATACTTATACTATATGGTCAAGTTCTCTAGTTACTTTGTTGTACATGGAACAGTACAAACAAAAGATTCCGTATATTGTCAAGTTATCGGAATTCCAATGGGGACTAACTGTGCATCACTTATTGTTGACCTGTTTCCGTATTGTTTAGAGCTTTAATTTATGACTTAAACCAACACAGACCCATCAAATCAACACCTGATACAAAAAATTAAATAAAAATTTTAGATATTTGTATGATATATTGGCTCACAATAATGACGACTTTAGTATGGGCACTAAAGACATATCCTGTTGAAATGACTTTGAATAAAGTTTACACTTACAATGGTCACTTCTCTTTCCTGGATCTAAATATATATATCTTTAACGGGAACCTTAATACCAAAAGTTATGATAAGAGAGAATATCTTCCATTTCATATTGATCATTATTCATTTTTAGATTTGATTTGATTTTTGGTGTTTTAATGCTATTAAGCACCGCATTTAGGCTATTTCGTGGCGCTCAGTTTTTATTGGTGGATGAAGCCGGAGTGCCCGGAAAAACCACCGACCTTCTATAGGAAAACTGACAATCCTAGTCAATTAAAATTGGAGTCGAGTGCAGCCGCGAAAGCGGGGTTTTGAACCCACAACATCAGTGTTGACTGGCTAGTGATTTCAGTAGTAACTACTTAGACCACTCGGCCACCGAGGCCCCTCCATTTTTGGATTGTGACGTTCCCTTGTCCCCATATAATGGTGTTTAGATATCTCAACGTGTTTGATTCGCTCGTGTATATAATAACGTATTTGATTTCAACAAGGAGCTAGGACATCACATGTTATTCGTAAATAAAAATCAACATGCAGATATGAGTTGGCACATCAGTAACTCCTAGAAGTGCTTTGTTAATTTATGTATCATTGTCATTTTGCTTAGTTTCTTTTATTACCTATTCTGACATCATAGTCGAACTTTTGTGTGTTTGTTTAATCTCGATTTGCTAGAGGTATAGGAGGAGGGCTGAGATCTCACTAAAAATATTTGCCCGCCGAATTGTTACGCCTGTTTCAAGTCAGGAGCCTCTGGACTGTGTTGATCTTGTATGTTTTTTTTTTATTTAAGTTGGTTTATATGTTTAGAATTCAGTATAACGTCCAGTTTCACTGAACCAGTACACATGTTTGTTTAAGGGCCAGCTGAGATCATCCTCCGGGTGCTGGTTTTTCTCGCCGTGTTAAGACCCATTGGTGGCTTTGTTCTGTCTTTTAACTCGGGTTGTTATCTCTGTGACACATTTCTCATTTTCATTCTTTATGTAATACAAACACGTAGTAGAAGCCAGATCTAGTTATGATTAAATTGTTTGGTTGGGCAGAAAATTTGTTCAAATTTGCTATAATAGATGCTTCAGTCATCAGAGCAAAGTCCCGCAAATAGAATTTCACTGATAACTTAACACTGTTACGGACTGTATATATATATATAAAACAGTCTTTTAAAAAAAAAAAAAACTTATCGAATTGTACAGAAAATGTTGGCAAGTGATTGAGATACGTTCGAAAGTTATACTTGAGTATAATTATATCTGCTTCTGTTAACTAACTTTTTCGTGAGTTATTTTTATTTTCCACGTAAGCTTGGAGAAAAAAACGCAATAATATCAAAATTGGGAATTTTCCGAATTAATTACATCAAGTTGATTTAAAAATCATGAAATTACATCTTCTTGACGTTGACTTTAAATACCTTAACGCAAAACAAAGTATTCGCGAATATAAATTTGTTTACTGCATACACTTATGTACCTGTACACTGTTGAATAACACACGTTACAACCATCACAAGTTTATAGATTTAACACTATCGTCATTTTTATTTATCAGGCCATTACGTTATATTTTTTACATTTATCATGTTTTTTGTGCTTTTGAATTACAGATCAAAGAGGATTTTTACAGAGTCGAATACTAACAATTATGAAGACACTACCCGTGTGAACTTTTCAACGTCAACATACGAGGACCTTGACAATACAAAGCATACGAATTTAACAGCAACAATAAACCAGACTTGTGACATTGATGAATCCAGTGCACCGGTATATGAAGAAGTAAATAAAAATTGAATAACCGGGAAGTACTATATCAAAATAAGAATATGTCCGTAGTGATGTTATCAATGGTTACTGATATAGTTTCCGTTGTCTGACTAAATGGAAGCGAAATATGATCTTAGATGTTGAAATGATATTTGATTAACTGAAGAAAAAAATATTTTGTTTAACAAAATGTAGATACATGAAAAATAAGATACTTATTGTTAATAAAATTAGAAATATTCCAGAAGTCAGACAACATTATTTCAGGTTTATATAAAAAGGCAATACGACACTTAGCCGTCCATAAAACATCACACGTGTATGTGGTTAGTCAATGAATAGCATTTTTGACATTATTTGGATATGCTTATCATTAATAGTACATATTTCTTTTTCATAATACGTACGATACAGATAATTTTCCATATTTACACATCAGCTTGAGAGAATATATACATGTATGTTTTCAGCGGTTAACGTGTGTTTGTTTATCATGGCAAAAAGCTTATCTGTATTGAATATAATCTTTATTTTTTTATCATGTTTATATTCCACATGTATCTATACATAAATGGTAAGCAATAATAGGTGTGTCCGTAAATACTTATTTTTTGTCAAACACATACTTATTGCCTGAACAAAACCATCTCGGAAGTCTAATCACTATCTGTCTTCTATATCATTATATTTATTTCTTATAGAACATGCCAGGCTAAAAATTGAAATACCACAGATGCGCATTCCTTCTAAACGAGGTTTAGACGTGCTCGATTCAAAACAATAACGAAATCTCAGTGCACTGCAGAAGCAAAGAATACAAGATGTTCCCATTTAATTTAATGTGACATGAGACAATGCTTGACGCCACACATCAAAGCAGATTATTGTATGATTTCAATTGGTAATTTGTCCTAATATACCAATTCAAGTGTCACAGCATGACTCCAAAAACAAACTTTATAGTAATCGGGAAGTCGATAAACACAAGTAGGAAGAAATTATAAATTCTTGTATAATAAAGCCTCCAAAGAAAAGTGTCGCGACACAGCAATGGTCATTGTCGTGTGGGAACTTTTTTTCTTCGAAAAGCAACAACACAATCTGAAACTCATGGTATACATTTTTTAAAAGATATGACTTCTTCATTCACATTGGAGTACGACCAAAGAGAATTAGCATATTTCCTATACGTGTTGATAATTGAAACATTTGCTTGTTAGATTACATTCGAAAATAATGTGATTTATCGTCATACATATCTTTATCAAAGTACTCCTGACGTTTTTGGTTATAATCATTCCTTGTTTCGTGCGTTTCTGATGAATGTAAATCTTATTAAATGTTTTAGACCCAGGGATTTTTAAAAGACATGTTTGATTTTATAGACATGCACGTTAAGTATCAAATTTTCCTATTTCTGTAGTTCATGAATTAAGGTAACAATAGTTAATCGATGGTGCGTACCGATTAACATATCAATTATCTGATATGAATAATCATATTAAAAACATTATTATATAATGTTAGAAAAATGAATCTTCATTGTAACTCTCAGTTTTGATTCAACTAATTTTTATATTATTTAAAGAGATTCATCCTGCCGAACTGACTTTAAATAAAGCTCATACTAACGATGAACACTGCACTTTTCTGGATCTTGATATCTATATTGTTAATAGGACGCTTAATACTAAAATTTATGATAAACCAGACGATTTTTCATTTCCTATTATTAATCATTCATGTTTAGATGGTGACGTTCCCTTTTCCCTTATGTTGTTTATTTATCTCAACAAATGAAATCTCTGAACTACTGAAAAAAATATTACAACAGTGTTTTCGATATCACAAACTAGTAAAACATTTACTAAATTTTATCATCGATACAACGACACCATTCGTAAATATAAATTAACATCTTATACATTCAGGTATTTAACATCCATTTTTTATGGTAATATTTTTTACAAGGCACAAACATTTCGGCATTCACCTCAAAAGCTAACCAAACCTTTGAACATACTTTTTCGGAAGGGATATAGTGACGATACTGTTATCAGGTCATTAAGAATTGCATATTTTGGTATAATTATTTATTCACTCATAAGGCCTTTGCATCGGAAATAAACAAATTTATTCTAAAAGCAGTTGTTGCCATATACGGGTTATGTTCTTCTCATATTTTTTATGATTGTATGATACTAAGTCCCCATCGGGAGGGATTATGCTTGATTTTCATATGATGAAGACATACTCTTTCAAGTAGTTCAATTGAAGTCTGGGCGGCATGTCAGTAACTGCTAGTACATTAATGTAGTTTGTTTGTTAATTTATATATCTTGTCATTTTGCTTATTTTCTTTTGTTACCTATTCTGACATCGGACTCGGACTTCTCTTTAACTGAGTTTAACTGTGTGCGTATTACTGTGTGTTTCATTATTCGACATTGGCTAGAAGTATAGGGAAGGCTGAGATCTCACAAAACAGTTTAACACCGCCACATGTTTGCGCCTGTCCCAAGTCTGGAGCCTCTGGCCTTTGTAAGTCTTGTATGTTTTTTTAATTTTAGTTCATTTATATGTTTTTGGAGTTTAATATGACGTCCATGTTCACTGAACTAGTACATATATATATTTAGGGGCCAGCAGAGGAACACCTCCGGGTGCGAGATTTTCTCGCTGTTATCTGCTCTTTGTGAGGGTTGTTGTCTTTTTGACATATTCCCAATTTTCATTATCAATTTTATGGTCTAAATATAATGTTCCTATGTGCAAAGTGAATTGAAAACAAGTCTGACCAAAATTATTGACTGGTTTAATTCATGACGTCTTGAAACAATGCTTTTGTTTTGAATGATGGATGTTTACTGAATAATGTTTTAGCCTGGTACCTTTGATAACTATTAGCATGTCGAAATGTTCTATTGTAATATTTATTTGTGTATTTATCTGTCTGAATGTTCTTGCATTTATTTGTACTGTAGTCTTGTCATGTATTGTTGTCATTTTAGTGTTATATTTAACATTTCCATAAAGCGCGATGATTGGCTCGTCGCAAAACCAGGTTCAACCCACCATTATTTCTTTAAATGTCCAGTACCAAGTCAGGAACATGGCAGTTGTTATCTTATAGTTCGTTTCTCTGTGTGTTGCATTGTCGTGTTTATGTTGCCCTGTATTGTTTCTGTTGTGTCATTGTCTTCCACTTATAGTTGATGTGTTTATCTTAGTTTTAGTTTGCAATCCGGATTTGTTTTCTCTCAATCGATATATGACTTTCAAACAGCGATGTACTACTGTTGCCTTCATTCGTCTTAGATACATATTTTTTTTTTAATTAGCTGTTATTGGCTTTGAACTAGCTGTCAGTAACTGTGAGTTCTCATGTATCTGTCTTCTTGTTAGGGATAATGGATATATATATATCCTGCCACCTTTTTTTCTGTTTTTCTTTGCATCGATCAGATAAGTTAAACCTTCTCTTACTGATTTTTTTGTTTGTTTTTATGTTGTGCTGTTAGACCAATATCCTAGGTCCGGGGATGGTTGAGTTCTCACAAACATGTATACCCCCGCCACATTTTTGTTGTGCCTGTCCTCACCTAAGGAGTTTGTAGTTGAGTGGTTTTTGTTTGTTCAAGTCTGTCATATTTATTTTTCGTAAAAAAAAAATTTTTTTCAGTTGGCCGTTGGTTTTATCAATCAATTTTTTTCCTGATGGCCTTTTTGTAGCCAACTACATGGATTTTTCTCATTCCTGAAGGTCATATGGTTGCCTTTAAATGCTTACACCAAATTCATTTAAACTTTAGTGGATAGTTGTCTCATTGTCATTCATTCCATTTCTCCTTATTCTATATTTGATAAGCGAAAAAAATTCCAATAACTTTTTTTTTTATTTACATATACGGTATTTTTTTTTTTGATTGAAACAAGAATATATGTATTAATAGGACACCATACCCGATTTGCACACTTATATTAACATATTGAGTAAATTCACAACAAAAAACGAATAATTTGATTCCAATATGGTCATTCAACAGTTCACTCAGTAAGGAAAATCAACGAAATTAAATTGAAATGGTATATGTAGGCTACATGATCTTAGATACATTTTGATATCAGGTGTAAGTGGCATTGAATTTCTTTCCGTAACTGTCAGTAATTTTAGTTCCGTTATAACTGTCTCTATGCTTTTGGGTTATTAGTGCTTTATATCTTTACTGTGTAGCATAACCCCCATGTATAAGTACCTCGGAAGAGGTGGGAACAATTCAATATTTGAATTGAGGTACATTTTTTTTTATAAAATTTTCCGATATGCTGACAAGTAAGTTTTTGTGATACTGATTTCTAATAATTCAAGTTATTATGATAGCTAAGATCCTTAATTGGCTATCTCTTTGTTTAAATTGTCAGAATCGAACCATGTGATACAATTAAACTCAACTGTCAACGAGTTAAACTTGTTTATAACACATTATAAATTAACTATTTATTTGACGTTTTGTCGATTAAACGTATCATAATAAAGCTTGAACAACACTGTATGTCGAAATTAACTATTGTGTTATTCATATTAAAATAGCGAATAAAATTGTACAATAAAAATGTGTTTACTGTACGGAAAAAATAAAAGATACTTTTGCTATTATTGTTTCTTAAAGTTTGCTTTCGGGGTAACTATATTTGTAGTTACTATATTCGGATATGATGCTACACAGTGACTTTGAGATGATCCCTTTTCGACTTATTTTTACAGTTTGTGCTTATAATGTATTGATACACTACTGTCCGTGTTATGGGAAGTATTTGGTGACAGCAAACATTTGTTTTAGACCAGAATTAAAACCAATGTCAAGCCATCCGCTTGCATACATGTATGTGGGATGTATAAGTACGCATCAACGTTCGATCAGAATGGGAATGTCAAATTCTATGCATTTTAAGAGATAGAGAGAGAGTACCACACTCTTTGTATGTTCAGAACTCTGCATCGACTCATTGATTTGTCCATAGGTGTATGTTGCAAGGTAAAAAATCTGTCCTAAAACAGTTGACTCTCTTTTTTCAGTGGCAGTTCAAATATACCCGACCTTCATCAGGGACAAGACCTATCTATTGTGTTATTGGTTAATTTTTTCTCGTTTATTTTGCGATCTTTAAATTACATGTTAACACTTCAAAAAGAAAATGTATTTTATAGACAAATAAAGTTTTTTTTAGAAATACAGAGAGTCTTTATATACAATTGTTTGAGCATCTATTTTCTAACATTGTATTTCAAACCATCAAAGATTCAGTTCCATGGAAATACTATGCCATATAAACTTTAAAATTTAAATCCTTAAACCATTACTCTACTGTTAAAAAGTAAAGAACAACAAGTTTTGAATTATACAAAAAGATATAACGTCTTTTATTTCAAAACAATGTCCGGATCATACATATGCAAACCACATGATAATATGTTTGATTTTAGATTTCTTTTCTCTCGTTTTTGAATAAGTATTTTGCAAGCGTCGGATGATAGTTGTTATCCATTCGTTTGATTTGTTTGAGCTTTAGATTTTGGCATTTGATTAGGGACTTTTCGTTTTGTAATTTCCTCGGAGTTCAGTATTTTTGTAATTTTACTTTTTATGATACATTAGTGTGTTGTTTAAATGTGTAATCAAATATTTATAAAAGTAAATTAATTAGTTATTAAGATATATCTGATTGTTAATTAACTCGTTTGAAGTGCAATTTTCAACAGATGCTTAGTATGATAAAATATCTATTAGCGTTTTAAAAATGCTTTTAGATCGACTAAACAATAAAAATATTTAAATCCATTAAACAAAAATGCGCTTAATTATCGGCTGATTTCGTCATATTATATTTAGTTAAATGCATAAGTAGGCATATCTCATATATATATATATATATATATATAGCGGTCTCATGTGGGAATCTAATGGCATCTGTTTTTATAGCTCTCATATAGAAGCAGTATTATTGTAAACAAACCATAAGGTGTTCCGTGTAATTAATTATTCTTCGGATATTGTTTCACTTGAACTCAAAAGGTATTACGATTGTTACTGCATATGACAACGTAATTTACAGTTAATGGTTTTATACCACAGACCATCACTTGAAATATACATGCATATTCAGTGACGGTTTTAATATTTGAAGATTTGAGAGGACTCTACTAGAATCGTGATTGTAGAAAATGCGTCTCAGTATTTGTCAAGGTCTGTTGTTACTTTATAAACTCATCCAAACATCTGCTGAGCAATGTACATCAGAAACGTTCCGGATAAATCCAGATAAGCGAAATGTAAAGTTGCGTGGATTTACTTATCGTACTTTTGAAAACATATCACCAAGGGCATGCTTCAAAACATGTATCCGGCGAAAACGATGTCATTCTTACAACTATAACAGAGCTTCCCTTAGATGTGAACTTAATTTGAAACCAATGTATATTTCGGAAGGCTATTTTCAAAATATGGTTGGTTATGTCTACGCTGATGTTCATCATTACAGAGGGGTGAGTTTAAAATTTCGAATAAAGGCATGCATAAATGAATGCAAGGCAAATTAATAAGAACTATATTCCCGAGAAAATGGGTTTTTATTTACAAATTTCAATATCAGATCATAAATTCATAATCAAAGTCGAAAGTCTTAAAGTTAACGGTTAAACGTTTTTAAAAATACGAGGTTCCTCCGTAACATTCAATATTTTTTGGTATTCGAAAATTGTGACACCCTAAAAAAATAAATAAAAGTATAATTCGGTTTTAAGTCAACCAGACTACAACCCAAAAAAGAAAAATATCTTAAAAGATATGTTGGCGTCAGCGTACAGTTTTCAACAATATATCATGATTTTTTTATCGAACCAAATGTAAAAACTTTTACAAATGAAACGTGATCTCACCGAAGATATGCCATCAACACAGAATACTACAAATGACGATAATATCTAATGTTATCTTATCTAACAAATGACGATAATATCTAATGTAATCTTATCTAACAAATGACGATAATATCTAATGTAATCTTATCTAACAAATTTTACTTTCAGCACATTTTGGTGTCAAATATGATATTTCCATTCCCACTAACGGGATTTCCTTTTATTTGGTATGTTGTCTTTTTGACTTGTACTAAAGTAATTGCGGGGAGAATAACAAAACAAAAGTTGCAGATACAACTGTGCGTAAGAATATTGTGTCCACACAGTTACTAGTGGCATGGACCCCCTATTTGTCTTCCTTCATTTTGTATTGAAGACTTAAGTAATTTGACTTGTATGTCTTAACTTGAACAATTTGTACTTACTCTAATCAGCCAATCTTACAACAACAGTATTTACATAAAATATGTATAAAAAGTATGGGTGAAATGAACGGAAACGTATATGAACAACATATTAATTACTTAATAACGCTAATGGCTACTTAAAATATGTTTCTTAAGTGCCTTATATATTAAGAAGACGATTTATTAATAGCAGGCTTTTCATATACTACTGTTCTGTCTTATAAATGTAGGGCATTTTATTTTACATAATTTTATCTTCTTGTGAATTCAGGCTAACGAAGTAAAACATACGGATGCCATTAAAAACCAAAAAGGCAGATTATTCATGGCGATAAAACATTAAACTGATGTGTTTTATGTGCTTTTTTTGTCAATAAAACTCCGCTTATTGAGGGAATCAAGCTGAATTTTAAGCCAGAGACTAATAAAAAAAAACTCGTACCAATCTGATCTCACTTAAAAACCAAAGATTTACAGCGTGTCGTATTGCGATTTATATTAGATGAATATCAGGGGAATCTCTTTGATTTTAAAGTAAAATCAATCTTTAAATAATTCACACGTGCAAACGCTTGCACTCATACTATACATGAATGGTTTTCCTAGGTTTTATCCACCATTTTCTACATAAGAAAATGCCTGTATCAAGTCAGAAATATGACAGTTGTTATCCATTTGTTTGATGTGTTTGAGCTTTTGATTTTGCCATTTGATTATGAACTTTCCGTTTTGAATTTTCCTCGGAGTTCAGTTACTTTGCGATTTTACTTTTTTTTCCATGAAAAGAGGTTTCTGTGCTATTTACATGTTATACGTCAAGATCAAAAGTGATTATTTAAAAATGATGTTAAGATTTTAAAGCATAGATATAGTGGAGAAGATCTGCTAATCCTTCACGATCAGCCCGATTTTTTGGTTTATTGACGGGGTTCGTGTTGCTCAGTCTGAAGTTTTATTTCGTGTAGTCGTGTGTTTTGAACTCTTTCAATGGTATATAGCTTTACACTTGAAAGTGTTAGTCTGTGTTTAATAAAGGTGGGGGCATACTTTTGAAAATAGATTATGATATATATAACGCATGTGGTATTTTGATGAACATTACTTTTTCAGGATCCACTTTTTGACCCATGTGTTGGAAATTCATGCGACGAAGGTGAAGTGTGTGAAAGCCTAAAGAATGAAAAAGTCACGTGTATTTTGGACGGTAAGTATAAAATACTTTATAAGAATATCAGTATGATAAGTTCACTAACCTCTGTGTGGTGGTTGATATCAGAACCATTTACTAAAAGGAATAAGCAAGAAATTAAGTAAATGGAGGGGTGAAGGTTGTGAAAAATGTGCAGTGTTTTGACATTAGATTTATTGTTTTCAACATAATGCTAAATAAGAGTTGAACAAACATAAAAAACACTCCAATATAGAACAACCGGGGGCGGAAGTATAGACGGACACAGCGTTAAATGTGATGAGTTGCGATGTTTTTATATTTTATTTAGGCGTCAGAGATACAAATAAATCTGCGATTACAACTTTCTATTCATATATATAGTTATCATGATTAGCATTCGTCACAATAACGCTTGTCATAAAACAAAAAAGATCGAGCCGCTCAAAAATTAACGTTAATTCTCAACTCAACTGTCCGGTTTTGGTTTGTAACCCGGAAATGTTTTCGCTTAATCAAATTATGACCATTGAACAGCGGTGTACTTCTGCTGTCTTTACTTTTCCATTGTAGATTCAGTTTTATTTTATGAACCGTTATAGTTGACACACAGTCCTATCTTTTTAAAATGCAGATAAAAACGTTAACGCAGTTCATCAAAAACAACTAAAAATCAAATTTTAGAATATATGACATGAAAAAACACTAAATTTATTTTTTGTCATTATAGATTGTAAAACACCAATCGAAGCATTTCAAAATGTGGCACTTGGAAAGATGTGTGGACAAAGCTCAACATATAATAATGAACATGCAGAATACGCTGTCGATGGATTCACCAATACGGCTCCTCATACGCTCCAGGACCAGTCTCCATATTGGTGGGTAGATCTAGGAAGCATTTACAATATCATGAGAATTGAAGTTATTAACAAGTTCACCAGTGGTAAGATTTTTATTTTTATCTGAATAAAATTGTAGATACACTTTATAACTTATAATTAAGATTGAAATTTATACGCGATGTGATTCAAATATTAGCATATTAGATTTGTAAAAAGTAGAATGTTTTCCTGTAACTATATCTGTCCAGTGTTTAAAGAAAAACGTATCTATGATTGCATTAGGGTAGGCAAAATGTGAAAGAAAACCGTTTTTTATTAATTTTTGTTACATAAAATGTGTATCTTTGCATTCAATTTTCATATATATGCAATACATGTACATCTTATCCCTGCAACTTAATAATATTAACTTTATTTTGAAAATTACAACGATATTTGCCAAACAAAAAAAACTATGTCACACTATTAATCTACTTTAATAAAATAAGACAGCCTGTACAATGTCCCTCATTCATGGATTGTAAGGATAATGGATAATCTATGCAGAAGAATATAAAAAGAAGATGTGGTATGATTGCCAATGAGACAACTCTTCTAAAGAGACCAAATGACACAGATATTATCTACTATATGTCACCGTACAGCCTTCAACAATGGACAAAGCTTATACCGCATAGTTAGCTACAACAAGCCCAGAAATGACAAATGTAAGACAATTATACGAGAAAAACTAACGACCTAATTTAAATACACAAAAATGAAAAAAAAAAATATGTAACACAGCAACAAACGACGACCACTGAATTACAGGATCCTGACTTGGGACAAGCACATACATAAAGAAAGTGGCGGGGTTAAAAATGTTAGAGAGATCCCAACTCTCCCCTAACCTGGGACAGTGATGTAACAGTACAAACTAATAATGAACTATGAAAATATTCATTATTTTTTTTTTAAATGACACCGATATTGGTCTAGCAACAAAAAAGGTAAGGCAGCCAGAACATTGTCTTTCTTTCATGGAGTGTTGACCGTTTGAATATAAAAGCAAGATAAAGGATAATGGATAATTTCGTACACCAAAATACAAATAACGTCCCAACATTGATTAAATTTATATTGATAAAGACGTTTTAGTAAATAAAAGCTGAAAGCTTTTGTAAATATTATCCAAAATGCATTAGACTAATTAACAGCTACTTGGCAGTAATTTTACACCCTTATAATGATGGTGCTCGTTCTGTTTGTATATAGCTGTGTACGTATAACAAAAATCCCATTGAACACGAAAACGCAAATTTTACTTTTACAAACATCACATTTTGCTCCGAAATGATTTTTTTTTATTTTTTAATGTAGTTGGCTTGTTTATTGAGAATTTACACATCTATACGATATTGTCTTTTCATAGGCTCAAGACTTCATGATCTTGACATAACTGTTGGAACCCACCTTGATGATATATCAATATTTGCCCATTACACAGGACCCGCTGCAGATAATGAGCATCTGGTATTCCAGCGCAATCGGTATACAGATGGTCGATATGTCAAACTGACCATCACTAAAGGTCCAGAAATGCTACACGTGTCAGAAGTTAATGTCATTGCTCATCCAGTATGTTGATAAACGGACAAACTGATTATAAAATTGTTTAACTGTTTCATATGTGTTATTTACTTGTAATTTAGTATTGATGTAATAATGATGAAGGACTACAACGACTTTATTAGTAAAAATTCAAATAAATGAACAGAAATGTTGTTTGTAAAATAGTGAAGTTTAATTTCATTTACGATATTGTCATTGGTTGGTTTACAGAAGACTTATTGTTCTTCAAATATTTAACTGGCGCCATCTTAAAATGTCAAATAGAGTTACACTTGTAAAACAGTTAAATTTCCTGTGTAACACTACATGTAGTTCTAAAAAAAATGTTACAGTTTAAAAGATTATAAATGTATATCAATCCGCGTTAACTTATTAATTCTTTTAAAAAAATTATTCTACAATGTTACCAATTCAACACTGTAATTATATTTTGGAATATTGTGTTATTGCTATAGATATTGATTGTGTTATCTGTAAATTAAAATATAGTAATAGTTTTGCACCTTGACTGTACCACAATCGGTCGATTCTTTATTTTGGATATGCACAAATGTATGTTATTCCTTACTGTCAGTAATTGCGAGTACTCTCAGATCGGTACTGAGTGTCCTTTTTCATTGTAAGGGATGAGGGATGAATCAAGACCCAGTCACGACCGGTCTATAATTCTGTTTTGATGATTTCTGCTTGTTATCGATCTGATATGTGTAGTTTGTTCTTATTTTGTTCTGTTATACCGCTGTTGAGCGCTCACAAACATGTTTTATCTCGTCTCATTCTTTATTTGAGGAGTAAGGAGTCTGTCTGATTCAGTGGTTGTCATACGTTCCTGTCTGTCATATTTGTTTATTGTTGTTTTGTTATAAATTAGGCCGTTTGTTTTCTCAAATGAATTGTTTCATATTTTTTCACATCAGGGCCTTTTATAGCCGATTATACGGTTTGTTATTTCTCATTGTTGAAGGCCGACCAGTTGCCTATAATTGCTTGCATTCACGTTATTTGAACTAAGGTGGAAAGTTGTCTCATTGGCACTCATACCTCATCTGCATATTTTTTTCTACAGGTTACAAAGGTGTAATGTGGTATGAGAGCCAATGAGACAACTCCACAAAGTCACAACTTGTAAAAGTAAACCATTAAGTCTGTTATTTATGTTCTGTTATTTTAGGAAATTCCGCAAATTGAATACACGCGATTTCATCAAACCAAAATCAAAATCAAAAATTATAAACGCAAAAACAATCACTCGCGAAAAAAATACATAATTATACAGTATTCAATGTAATAAAAATGAAGCTAAACAAAATCCTTGACAATTGAGTGAAATAGTAGCGTATTTTCAACTACATTTTGGTGAACTTTCGCCGAATGACCATACTCTCCTCATATGTTTTGGCTTCCACATATTTGTTCTAGTTCATTTATTTTTCACATAATAAAATATCGAACAATACTGTTACTCTATGGAACTTAATTGGTCCGCTATTTTTTTTTTCAATGGTTTACATTTCGACAACGTTGATATATTCATGTATGATACATGTTGATGGAATTTTCGGATTCCAATGTTGTGTATTTTCTACTGTTGTTTGTCTTTTAGTCGGTTTATGTTATGGCGTTGTGGGTTTGTCTTCTTCTTATGAGTTTGGATATCGTTGTGATATAGTCTCAAAAAATGAAACGTAAAGGGAAATTATCATTAAAAATTTATGTTCAGAATTATAAGGAATACACACATTTTTTCTAGGGATTATTCATGTGTCAACTGACCTGCAAACTTAACGAAAAAAAATGCCGTAACTTGGCTGCTAAATAATGTTTATCACAAAACGAAATCAGTTAAAACATGTAAAAGGCATAGTTTACTAATCAACAATCCATAAAAATGTGTTTAATCCTGTGATATTTCCTTGCTTTTTTAAATACCCTTTACCACATACCTTTTGGTTATATGTCGTCAAGAAAAATTTGAATAAAAAGACCTACAACGAGAGGCAAAAGATACTAGATACATTCAAACTCGAAACTCGAAAATAAACTGACAACACCATGACTAAGAAAGGATTTTCAAGTGAATATTACATTTGTTTTCACATTCGTGTAATGTATTTGAACTTTTGATCATGGACGTTTTGAGTTTTTCTTTGTTCTTTTGTTATTTTACTTTTAAGCGATAATAACAATTGAATGCACACTTTTGTTTTTTTTTTAAATCATGATAAATATAGAAAAAAAAAATGCATTAGCTCATAGGTTACTAGACAAAGTATCTTTAACAAATCTTTTTAAGCAATATAATTAAACAATGACCACCAGAACCTGCCATATTGATGTAAGTGTGGCCGTGTTCTGTGGAAATTATTCATTTTTTATCAAAATTAGTACATCGGACTGACTTTTCCTCTGCGTATTGCTGTGTCCTTGTTTTCCCCGCCGCATTTTTGAGACTGTCTAGACTGGCCTCTGTTAGTCTTGTATGATTTTCAATTCAAGTTCATATATATGTATCGGAGTTTAGTAATTTTGTTTAGGGGCCAGCTGAAGAACGCCTCCGGGTGCAGGATTTTTCTCGCTGAGTTGAAGAACCACTGGCGGCCTTCGGCTATTTTCTGCTCCTTTGTCGGGTTGTTATCTTTTTGACAATTTCCCAATTTCCATTCTCAATTTAATCCTTTATATATGTTATCAATAAAATAAAATCCGTCAAACATATTTTAGGACTGCTTAAACGTGTTATTTTGCGATGACAACTCGAGTATGCCATTACTGATGGTAGCGTATTTGCGTTGAAATTATGTTACTTTACTTATATATATATATATATATAACCAGTCTAAAAGGGTACAACATCACCAAAAAATGACAATAAACGAACAAATGTAACTATAATTATTTCGGATAACAGATATCCTTCATCAGTATGAGCACGATGTAAAATAAATCAGATCAATCTATTCTGATTATTAAACTATAGCAATCTTGAATTATATACAATAAAAAAGAGAAACAGTTTCACCCGAACATCATATGTATAGACGCTAATAAACTTTAAAAAAAACGACTCAAAGACATGCTTTAAATGAAAATAGTAATTAGAGATATGAACTGGCACAACTCTAAAATTCCAAAATGACGTCAGTTAAGATGTTACAACAACTGCGTGTAAATACATTCCCCCCCAAAAAAAACAGCACTGATCGATATAAGCTGGTAAAATATGTCAAACAGAGGCTTTTATCATCCCAAATAAATAGCAGTTTTATAATGAAAAGAAAAAAATAATAGTAAATTTGGGATAAGGTTAAAAAATTGGACGTGGATGCGTACTTGTACATCCCTACCAAATGAAAAGAACCCTGGTATTTAAACTAGTAAAATTCAAAAATTTCCAAAATAATCCTTAAAACTGTAATGGTAAGGAAGCCGGAGTAACTGGAAACAAATGATGTAAGGAAAATGAGTGACTCATTCTACGTTTTTTTATTTAAGCCCTCTGGGGAAAACTGTCCTTAGCTTTCTTATCCAAAACCTTTCCCGAGCAAGTCTTTTGGCCCTTGACCAACCCTCGTTGTGGTCTATGATTGTGATTGTAAGGTTTTTGAGATCAGCTTGGGCGTGCCCAGGTGATCTCAAATGACGACTTACGGGGAGGTCGGGCTTGCAGGTGTAGTCACTTCTATGACCATTCATGCGTTTGTTGAATGGCTGTTCTGTCTCGCCAATATACTGCATGCCACATCGACACTGAAGAAGGTATACAACATTCTGTGTTTTGCAAGTTACATTACAAAATATAGTGTACACATCCCCAGTGGAGTGGCAAGTAAATGTTTGAGTTTTCAGTATTTGTTGGCAAGTCAGACATCGTCTGTTACCACACGACTTGCACCATCCTGCAGTTGAACAGCTTTTATTAGAAGAGACGTCAGCTTTCACAAATAAGTCTTTTAGACTTGCTGGTCTCCGAAAAGCTAAGACAGGAGGATTGGGAAAGATCTTGGACAATTTTGGGTGCTTGGCAATAGTTTGCCAATTGGCACGGATCAAACGTGAAAGGTTAGTAAAGCGGGATTGTATGTTAAAACAAACGGAACTATATTGCTGCGCTTCTTCTGTTTGTACTGTAATAGGTCATTGCGGCTGTTGTTATTAGCACGCGCAAATCCCTTATCTGTGTCCAATTTCTTATAACCTCGTTTGGTCAAAAAACCGCGAAGTTCCTGTAACCGTTTAGTGACAGCCTCCGCTTTACTCTGAGAGCTTGACTGTACGGGAAACTTTTCGTACAGTGTTTGTGGTGACAGCTTTGGGAAGAAAGGTACTGATGTTTATCTGTAGGTTTACAATAGAGATCTGTTGATATGACACCGTCCTTAATAGATGTAGTAGTGTCTAGGAAAGATAATTTGGAGTCGGAAATTTCATTTGTAAATTTAATTGACTGGTGTGGGTTGTTTGCATGTCTAATAAAATCATCCAATTTTTGTTGGGATTCAATTCATTTCATGTCAACATCATCGATGAAACGGAACCAAGACAGAGGTTTGGATAAAGATGTTGAAATAATTTGTTTCTCTAATTTTCCCATGAAAATATTGGCGTATGACGGTGCCATTTTCGTCCCCATCGCTGTCCCGTTTATCTGAAGGTAATGCTCACCATTAAAGGTGAAATTGTTGCATTTCAGAACCAGAGTGAGCAGCTGGACTAAACATTCGGTAGGTGGTTCTAAGGTGTTGTGAGAGTCCCATATTTCCTTACACGATTGTATTCCGTCATCATGAGGTATGTTGGTATACATTGAGGTGACGTCTAAAGTGACAAGGAGGGTTTCCGGAGGAAAAGGGTTCATGGATTCCATTTTACGAAGATAATCTGTTGTGTCTTGAATGTGAGAAGGAAGATTTTCTACATGAGATCTTCAATGAAAGTCTACGAATTCCGATTTTTTCTCGGTCGGGTGGCCGTTTGCGGATACAATGGGTCTACCAGGGTTGTTAACCTTGTGTATTTTGGGAAAAAGATACAATCGACCAGGCTTGGCGTTATCTGCTTTTAAATATCCGATTGTATCCTCATTTATGTGACCGGCATCGTGCATGGTTTGTAACGCAGTAATAATTTTGGAACTAAACTCGGAAGTAGGGTCATAGTCAAGCTTCTTATGAAATCTCTCATCAGAGAGCTGACGCTCTGCTTCCGCGATGTAGTTAGCTTTGTCCATTATCACAACGGCACTTCCCTTGTCTGCTGGTTTTATCACAATATCATCGCGGTTTCTCTTTTTTTTTCTTTTTAAAATTTCTTTTATTTCCATCAGTTGCTTGATACATTGTCTTCAACAAGTCCAAGCTTCTTGTGAAGAATAAATATAATTTTAAATTCTATTATATTATTAAATAAAACATCAATCTAATAAATGTTTCTTAACAATAACTAAACATTTAACTTCTTCTAACTTCTTTGAATAATACATTCGTTTTGTAAATTCTCTAATGAATAGACAAAAAACATCAAGTCTTTTCATTTTCTGATCAGATACATAGTAGGATTTATAAATTGAAAACCCAATAATAGTAATAAGATAGTTAAAGCCAAAATAATATTTATCAGATATTTTATAGCCAAAAACAATATCTTTCAATGTGATAGCTTTTTCTATATTTACTTTTTGCAATAAATTATGAATTTTTCTCCAAAAATCTTTTAAAAAAGAACATGACATAAAATAATGTTGATAATCTTCTTCAGTAAAGCATTTGTTACATAAATCATTGTCTGTTACCTTCCATCTAAACAATAACTTTTTAGTAGGTAATATACTTTGTAAAAGTTTCCATCGATACATCTTCAATTTATTTTCTTATAAATAGTGAGAAATAAAGTTGTACAATGGTTTAAAATGAAATTCTGTCTATAATGGTAGTACATTTAACCATATATTTATACCAATCGGTTTCACAACTTTTTTCTTTACAAATCTGTTATATAATACCTTATTTGACAAAAAAGAAATGTCAATATAATTACCACTTATTGACAAACATTGTCTTTTTACATTGACTATACTTCTAGTGGAATTCTCTGATCTAAGACATTGTAACCAATCTTTTGGAATAGCTTTTTTTATGGATGTCAACTCAGCTATCCAGTTGGATTCATTTTCAATTTTTTGCAAAATTACATCTTGTGAAAATTCCCCATTTTCATCTAAAATATCATTTATATAAATCAAATTACCTCTTATCCAATTTTTGAAAAAAAGACCTTTGTTATTAAATTTAATGTATTTATTCCCCCAAATAATTTGTTTTCTAATTTCGTAAAAGGTTTTTGGTATATCTGTTTGTCCTCCTCCTACTTTCATCCAGCATTTTAGTACATTTTTATAAAATTTTGGAATATTAGGTAGATATTGATCAACTTTATTAAAATCCATATTCATATAAACTGCTAGGCAATTTTTTCCTGAACCTTGTAAATATTTTAAAGGTATAAGTTGCCATCTGGCAATATCTTTATTTAAGATTCTACCTATCCATGATGCTTTTAGTGATTCAAAGTGACTTTCAATGTCAATCATATTCATACCCCCGTTTTCATAACTACCAATCATCGTATTTCTTTTAACTTTAATTTGTTTGTCATTCCAGATAAATTTAAAACATTTTCTTTCTATTTCTATTCTATATTTTTCTGGAAATACACATGAGCTAGCTAAAAAGGTGAAGAGTGGTATAACCAAAGATTTTATGATCAAAATTTTCCCTTATATAGTGAGGTATCGCATTTATCCATTTTATCTATTTTATTTTCAAAATTTAATTTCTCACATTCTTCATTATCATGTCCAAAATGAATCCCTTAAGCTTTTACAGGTTTATCTGTCCAGCTAATATTTGCAAATTTGTCTTTACTATTTTTGAGTTTTCCTATCCATATCCCTTCTGTTTTATTTTTATTTATAATAATTCCCGAATAAGATCCAAAGATTTCAATTTCATTCAATGCTAGTTTGATGTCATGTTTATCATTAAAAAATAAAGTTGTGTCATCAGCTAATTGGCTAATTTTAATACAATGTGTTTTTCTATCAAATTTTATCTGAAATCCTTTTATATCTTCGTTATTTTGAAGTCTCAGTGCCAATATTTCAACGGATATTACAAAAAGTAGAGCAGATAAAGGACACCCTTGTCTAATCCCTCTTGAATTCTTAAACATTTCTGAAATCCACCCATTATCAATAACGCATGTTTGAATATCAGTATACAAAGTTTTAACCCAATTTATGAATGATTCATTGAATCCAAAGTTATATAAAGTATCTAACATAAATTTCCATTCAAGAGTGTCAAAAGCTTTTTTTTTTAATCGACAAAAACAATAGCCCATTCTATATTCATCGCGGTTTCTCAGCGATTGTATGGCTTTTTTCTCGTCAGAAGAGGTGTTGTAAAATGACGAGTACTTGTTGCTAGCTAGATGAACAACATCCAATTTGATTTTGTCGATAACATCTTCCATTGTAGCAGATTTACTAAGTTTTAGAATCCATGAACTCTTCTTTTTGAAATGCGGAATTCTGATTTCTTCCTCCGAATCAGACGTGTCTGAGTCTTCCTCATAATCCTTGTTACCAAAATATTCTTTGATTCTGAGGGTTCTGGCAAAGTTATTAAGGTCGTCTTCCAGTTTCATATTATCTATGTTACTGGAAGTGGGGCAAAAATTCAAATCTTAGATAAGACTTTAATTTCGTCCTCAGATAAAGAGACTGTTGATAAATTGACAACCGTGTTGTTGGAATTAACCGGAATTTGACTTTTTCTTCGAAATCTACGGTTGCGAGGTTTTTTGTTTTTATTTGAATTTTTTGAAGGTCTGATTAAAGTGAATTAATTTGCACACCATCACGTTTAAATTTGTTAATCTGTTTGACGCGGAGCTTATGTGATTCAATACGTTTGATATCACCAAGGCGTACTTGAATTTCGTCAAGTTCAAGATCAGACAATTGTTCACGAGATCGGCAGTGCAAGTTATCACAAAGTTTATATAAATAATTTACTTGATGAATTGCTTCTTGGCGTAAAAGATCCATCAGACTAAAAGAACTGTTGTATAGAATGTTATTCCATCTATGGAAAAATCTGTTTGACTTTTCTCCTGTTGTAGGTGGCGAAGCTTTTAAAACTAACCCTTTCGGAATAATTCTTTGATCAATGTAGATTTCAAAATTTGAAATATGATGTTCTGTTTTGATAATTTTGATAGTAAAATATCTTAATTTCTTAAAATAAAATTGCAAATGCATGATGGAATATGCAGTAAGAATATCGGATCGAGTGAACACACTCAATGCAGACTACAAAAAAGGTAAAATATTAAATGACTAAATAATAGCCAACGATAAATCATACGGGGCGATGGATCATATAAATATGATACAGTACACTACAAAATATAATATATAACCAGTCTAAAAGGGTACAACATCACCAAAAAAATTACAATAACTGAACAAATGTAACTATAAATATTTCGGATAACAGATATCCTTCATCAGTATGAGCACGATGTAAAATGAATCAGACCAATCTATGCTGATTATTAAACTATAGCAATCTTGAATTATATACAATAAAAAAAGTGAAACAGTTTCACCCGAACATCATATGTATAGACGTTAATAAACTTTTAAAATTATTTTAAAATAAAACCAAAGGGGACTGCATTTAAGTCCAGATCCAAATGTACGTCAGCATAATAGATAATTCAATTACACAGTTGTCGTTTGTGAAGCTTAATATATATTTTGAATTTAACGAAATATGGTGGGTTTTATTTAATTAAAAGATCGGACGTGTGTTAAAGGACGTTCATTAAAATTATGACAACAACACAGGAAGTAGGTTCTTATAAACTTGTCATTAAAATCAAAACTGCACCGTCAAAGTATTTGCATCACATGATTTATTGGCAATTTGTCGATTAAAATGATAACCAACATTGATTTTCATCAGGATACCTTGTTTTCAAAATTTGATTTGTTTGAAAGTATTTTTATGTTATAGTTTTTTTTCCACACGAAATGTTTTAATTTGACTCAAATACAAACCTATCGACATACACCGAATCAAAACTCTTTCAAAGAGATCTAATCACTTGTATCAGTAAAACCTTTTGCATTATCAAAATTCATTCTACTGTGTATTTATAAAAAAAGAAGATGTGGTGGGATTGCCAATGACCAAAGACCAAATGACACAGAAATTTACAACTTTAGGTTTCCGTAAGGCATTCAACAATAAGCAAGGCCAATACCGCATAGTCAGCTATAACACGCCCCGTAATGACAAATGAAAAACAATTCAAACGAAAATTCAGTTGAGAGTAAAAATGAGTACAAAGCAATCTAACTGGTTTCCATAATCATTGCAAGTTTAAATCATCATTGCCAGAGAGACTTTCAACCTGAACTTTAGCATAATTAAAAGAAATGGAATGAGTCTCTGTAACTATTTAAGTCAAATCAATCACTACTTAAATCTTTCGATTGTTGTATTTTTAAATGCGTTTTTAAAATACTGTAAATAAAGAAACTCAACTAGATGCATACATATATATGTAGATTTTCCTGAAATCGCAATAATCATTTCCACCTATATAAATGATTTTTTAGATCGAAATATTAACTCTAATGCAACGTCTTTTGTAGTGTTCATTTTGATTTGATAACGTCAAAAAATATCATGGCATCAATTCACAATTCACGTATAAAAACGTACGCTCAAGCGCAGACGACATATGCAAGATTTTTGATTATGTTTTAACGTTGTTTCCTGTTAGTTTCATTAGTATTGAGATATCAATACTAGTATTGTATTTTAAGCTCCGGCGGCATCAATTGGTGATTTGATGCATGGTCGCAAATATCCGTTTACTGGTTCTATTAAATAACCAATTGATACCGTCGACGCTTAAAATACAATACAGTTATCTCCTAAATATATATATGCAATGATTTCCAAATGTAGAGTAAGCAAATAGAGGAACAGCATTGATGATTGCTTATTCATACTGCATATTTCGACAACCTGTACATCGTCAGCTGTCAAAACACGTACATTTTAAAAAATGTCGATTCAGTCATACATTTTGAAAACTCAGTCACAGTAATTTTGTTAAAAAAAATAATAAAATCGTGTCCAAAGTCCGATTTTGTGTACTCCAAAGGAAGATGGTGTTTCTTGTTCCAGGCGTTGTATAATTAAATGAATCTAAAAACAAAATTTAAAATCCCTATATGAAAATTTAATTGCAACGATCTTTTTCGTTAGCTTAATGACTCCAAAGGATAGAGGCATTTTCCCTTCTGTTTACATTTGGACATTTTGCAAGTTTAGTAGAAGACACATTTTCGTTAAACCAAGAGTAAAATCAAGACTTTTAGTTTTTGCTCTTTTAACCCAATTGAGCGTTTTTTTTCTGTCGCTAAAATGGCTGATAAGCAGAAAATTGATTATCTTGGCCCAATAGTAAGTAAAATGGTATGTTCTAAGTCATTTCGTTTGAACGATGTGAATTTTTAACACGTTGTATTTATAAAAAATCACAAAATGATACATTCATTAAAGATTCGGTCAACGCCATATTATGCAACGATGGGTAATCAGCAAACACAAGTTAGAAAATTGTAGAATACTAGAACACACACGCAAAATTGCGGGCATTTAGAGCGTAGTTGAACGTATGTAAACTGTTGAGGGATGAATGTATGCCCCACCTAGGGACTAATATTTTTCGGTCTGTGCGTACGTTCTTCCGTCTCTCCTGCTTCAGGTTAGATTTTTTGGTCAATGTAGTTTTTGATGAAGTTGAGGTCCAATCAACTTGAAACTAATATAATTACTACACAGGTACCCTATGATATGATATTATTAATGTTAATTCCAAATTAGAGTTAAACCCCAATTTTACAGTCCACTGAACATAGAAAAAGATAGTGCGAGTTGGGCTTCAGTGTATAGTAGCAAGTCATTTCGTACCTTAGCCATTTAGTACCTCTGCCATTTCGTACCCAACATTACCATTTCGTTCCCAAAATTACAATTTCGTACCCAATATTTACCATTTCGTACCCAATATTTACCATTTCGTATCTACAGTAAAACCACGTTGTACCATATGGGCAAAATTAATATGTTTACTATTTTATATCATATATATATATAGAAGTTCTAATTTTTGTAAGAGTTTTTTTTTAATCATAACATATATAAATTGCATTCAGCCGTAGGAATTTTATAAAGACCGGTGATTGGTATGATTAGGCAGCACTTGTACATTAACATAGTTTCAATTACACTTTGTTTGTTTGCAGGATTGAACTTTAATTAATTTTTCAACTATGATATACGGTTAATTACAGTACTTGCAACCTTAGGCGTTACTATTTTATCGATCAATCAGCGGTCATCGATCAGTCACCGATCAGTCAAGTTCGCGTCAAACTTACGTCACCAATCCGTCAGACTTTAAGGAAACATATTTGACTGATCAGACGGATTGGACGTATCGACAGATTGACCTTTCTGACGGATTGAACTCTTATATGTCACATGATGAATTAATACAAATTGTGGAATCGTAGTTTCGTTTCATGTAATTTAATTAAAATGGCGCCATGGAAAATACGAAACGTTCAAGTACAAAAGCTCATATATTCTTTTTATTATTATTCTGCAAAGTTTTAAGAATTTGAAAAGAAGAGAAATAAGCAGATAAACTAAATTTAAATATCATTATAAAAGAATGGTGATTTTCGATTCGTTTTTATTTAGGTGATATATTTTTATACCCGAGGAGTGCTTATATAAAAGGTGCTCATCGCGATTGTTATTTTTTTTCCTAAAATGCTCTGAAAAATGAAATTAAATAATCATTTATTGCAAACTTCGGTGTATTGTTTTCAATATTTTTAAGTATTTTTGTCCTTATTATCATATAATCTTATAAAAAAATCATCGTGAGGGCTTTAAAATAATTTAATTTAACAACATTGCTAGATTTTGGTTATAAAAAGAACAAATATTGGTAGTTTGGTTCAAACAATGCAAATGCCATTTAGTATATATTACCTCTGATATTCATTTAATTTTGTGAAAACAACCCATTATGATGCAAACAAGTAAAAGAAAAAACATTTTTTTTTTTTTATAAAAAGAAGAAAAACTGATAAATTTAAACAATGCGAACACCATTTTAGTATATTTTCTCTGATATTCTTTTAATTTTATGAAATACAACCAATCGTGAACTATAAAAAGTTCAATTAACTTATATAATTTCCATTAAAAATAAAGAAATAAAAGCATTCTTACTCAACAAAAACTAAAGTTTATACATTTATCCTTAAATTATTCACACTTAACACAAAATCACTGCTTAAAAGTTATTTATAATGACTGATTGCAATTGACGTTGCATTATATCTGTTATAAAAGAACAAATGTTTGCATTTGTATGCAACGTGAACACAAATTTAATATCTTTTCCCTGAAATTCAGCATAATTGATGAAAAACAACCAATCCTATTGTAAACAAATTACTGAAAATAAATGGCGGTTCATAATTTCTATCAAATAAAGAAATTATTGCATTCATAATTAACACATACAAAATAAGTAAACGAAGTAATAATTATTTGCAACTGTGTTTATGGTTATTACCAGTTGTTTTTGTCAGGAAATGCAGTGAAAAGGGGCACAAGCTGATACTCACACAAGAAGATTGCCATGAATAAAAATGTTTGCATAATAATTTGCACCATATTTTACCAATCAAAAAAACGTGCTATGGCTTTTTCAATTCGAGAAATTCAAAAACAAATATGATATATACATTTCATGAGGAACGAAATGTTATACATATAAAATGTATAATTCTTCCATAAAGTACCAAATGGTGTACATCAATGAGACAGTTTTTACCAAGAAATCAGGAACATATATAAGTTTTCCATGAGGTACGAATTGATTTACATTTAAATCTTACATGAGGTACGAACTGGCATACATATAAACTTTCATTAGGTACGAAATGGCATACATATGAACTTTCATTAGGTACGAAATAGCAAACATATAAACTTTCATTAGGTACGAAATGGTATACATATAAATTTACCATGAGGTACGAAATGGTATACATGTTAATATTCCATGAGGTACAAAATGGTCAGGGTACGAAATGGTTTTCGCCAGGGAACAAAATTGAGGGTACAAAATGGTTAAGGTACGAAATGACTATAATTCCGGTGTATTATTGACACATTCGTGTTGTAAAATACCTTAAGACCAAGAATTTCAGGAAATGTGCCAAAAGGTACTACGGGCAGAACAATTTCTCTCAGTCTTCCCCCCTTTTTCTATTAAGATGATTAATTTCAATTATTTTAGATTTTTTATGAATATTGCGAATATACATATATTATAAATAATCTTTACTATCCAAGGCGGTCACTAAAATATTATTTCTCTAATTCTTTGACAATTAACCCTTTTCTATATCACTTGTATACAAACATTTAATCAACGTGTGGTTGCCGGTGATCTCAGAAGACGATTGGGTGAGTTTAAGGGTCATAACCTGTATCAGCTCACTGGATGGATCAATATATGCTTACAGGTGTAAATGAAATTTACAACTTTTTGGAAGGCACTTAAAGAGGATTTTCGTTTAACAAAACATTAAAATTATTTTTTTGATCATTAGAACAACAGATTCTTATATATTGTTATTCGTCGATTATCTGAATTATCGTGGCTCGGACTTTAAATTTGATAATTTAACTATCTCGATTGACTAAATCCGATAATCCCCTGGTATCAATGTAAGATTCTAATAGATATATACCCTCTATATGATATATCAATAATCGCCGTAAATAATAAACTTGGAATTGATAGTTAATAGTAAAATAATTGTCCTGTCCCATAGTACATATAAAAGATATGTGTAATTTTAAACTGTCCTAAACGGAAGTCTTGTCTATGACTTAAACTCGGTCCGATGACGGAGACAATATCCGGACGCATTTATTTTCGTTTTCCTCCCATAATAACCCAAACGGAATAATCATACGCGAGGATGACAAAGGCGACTATGTATGGTACCTACAGGACACAGGGACGTGATGATCAATTTATTGTGGAAGGAAGAAAAGCGACACACAAAAATGAGGTCTTCTCATTTAATAGTATAGAGATTTTAAATTGTTTGAATTTTTGTACCCGATGTAGTTTACAGCTAATAAAAAAGTAATACTGGTCATCCCTTATTTACAGCAACATCATCAGATTTAGACGATAATCAGAAGAGATGGTTGATTGTTGGAATATGTCTGCACAGTGTAATATCACCAGTCTTGAGGACATATGTTGATTTAATTTTAAAAGTATATCATAATGAATTAATTCGCAAAATAAGATTGATACGCAAATACATCCAAAACATCTCCGAAACGATCCACAAACAGGTGTGGTCCTGAAGTATGAAGCTGTCAATAACAACAAATCAAATTATGGTAAAGACAAGGCAAAGTACGACTACACTATCACGAATGCAGTTGATTTATCCAAGCTGTTCCTACAGACACACATGTCACGCTATACAGGCTTTAATGAAACTTGTGACTCCTCCGCCTTGCTGGGGTTGATAATAAACATTGCCAAGTTCGATCCAGTTATACAGTCAGATGCTGATGATGTATGTAAATTATCTGTTCAAACTGAAGGCTCACCACTAGTGCTAATTTTTTTTATATATTTTAATTATCTTCTTTTCGTCTATGTTTCATAGAATTTATCTATTTTGTTTGTTCCAAAATTTAAAATAAAATGTCATAGTGAGCGGTACATAAATAGACCAGGCTGGTTAAACTCATCGCTTATGATACTCAACTTGTTCGAATCAATGCAAATCACACACTTTTCGATGATAAGGGTGTACTAAGCATTTCATGAGATAGCCTCGACTGATAGCAATTGTTAGGCGAAGAAATATTTTATGATAAAAAATTCAATTGTCTTAATACAGTTTTTATAATCATAATGCTGGAGTCACAAATAGTGTGAAAAACACATGAAAAGTTAGAATGCTTTTTAAATATACTATGAGAAAATTAAAAACAAATATATAACAGTGTCCTTTGATGGCGATATAAATTAACTACCATACTTTACATAAGATTGAATTTGAATTGCAAGGGAATTATTAGAAAATTTAAAGAAAATTACTCTTCAGAACAAACCAAAAGAGCACAACATATTGCCACGGTTGTCATCATCAAAATGAAATGACAGCATAAAATCTCAGTGTTATTCTTACCATGTATTACCATTATAATAGACTTTAACTGGTTCTTAGACACAGCTGTTCTTAAATGCTGACACATATCAGCATAAACTAGTTTGGACATTGACAAAAAAAAAAACAAGTAACTTTATTGAGATGCTTTAAAATCTTAAAACTTTAACTGAACAGACAGTAAACATGTTCCCCACAAATACACAGTAAGTGTAAACAAAACAAATGTTGTATACAAACATTCTTTTGTAAGGGATACTATTGCAGTAGAAATGTGTAGTGTAAATTAATAATATACGTGACTTTTGTATTATGAAGTTTGTTTTGTGACAGGTACGAAATGATATAAGAAATCCATGGGCTCATTGTGATTTCACTGAGTGGGATGCTGTTAAATTTTCCTCTTCTTTTCAACTGATGACGAAACTAGTGAAGGACCTCAAACTGAGTCCGAATAAAGAAAAGATTATCACAGACGAAATTAAAAAATGGGAAATAAATGGTAATGTTCAAACATGTATTTTTGAAAGATACTGGATTTTATTTGGTTTGCTAAAAAGGTAGTGTCTTGTTATGTATACATATAGATATATATGATTTGTAATGATTAACTCAGATATAATCAATTCCAAATCAAAGATAGAATAGAGAGCTGTTTAATATAATGAATATTTGTGAGATATGACGAGAGCAAAAGAAAACATTACAGTTTGGTGTTGAAAACAGTATTAATGATATTGTAATAATTGACTTAAAACAAAGTTTCAGTGAATAAAAAATCTCTCAGACCGATTCCTAATGTATTTTGTTTTTCTCAGATGTGTGAGTACATTGTGCTGCTTACATTGTGCGATTCTGATTTCCCAAGCTCATGGTAGATTTTTTCAGATTAAAATGATATTCTGCTGTGGCTCCACTGTCCTTTGGGGAATACGAGGGTTTATCGCTTGCAAGGTTTTATAACCCCGTCATATTCTATATCTGCATGTCCCATGTCAGAAGCCTGTAATTTAGTGGGTTTTAAGCATTTGCATTTATTGGCATTTTGTGCACGCAAATTGTAATATCTGATTTCAAAAAAGAGTGCACAATTGTATTATTTTGTACTTTTAAGATCGAGGAAAAGTATGTTTTTGCTTGATTTCTTTTGTCCACCTCCAGGCTTTTTCATATGAACTCTGGGCTTCTTTGAACAATGTTTTGTTGGTTCTGGGTATCACTGATATGGCTTCTTAGCTCAAACAGTAGGATTCAAGACTACGCTGAAAAGGACTAAACTACAACAGACAAATCACTGGCTCTAGATGATTTGGGTCCAAGTGGACTGATGGATCGAATGTTATTACAATAAATAAAAACAATTAATTCGATCAGATCAAATCAGTTTCATCAAATAACTATAAAAATAAATGACGAAAAAGGTGTACTGATTAAACATGAATATACGGATTGCAACACATATGTATGGTAAAAATGCGTTGTTACATCAGTGGCAATATTTTTTTTATATTTTTTGGGGAAATTAATATCCGTCTTAGTTGATGTTTAGGTCAACGTTTTTTGAGTGGAACAACTCTTGGTCCCGAATTAGTTAATGAATTTCACCAACAAACACAAGTTCTTGCTGAATATGCAACATTAGTAGCAACAGAAACAGATGATAACTTTATGAGAATCAAGAGTGAACTAGAGAAATTCAAAATCATCTTTAATACAATAGATAAAGACATGAAAAAAGGATTTTCTGAAATAGACAAAGTAAGTAAAACTTGAGTAAATGAATTGAAAATAAATTTATCATAGATACCCGGTTGAAAATCAGTACTCCAACCGTGCGCATCCTTTTCAAATGACTCATCAGTGACGTTCATATTTATTATTCAGTACAAAGTTGAAGAGCATTGAGATTACCAATATTAGAAACATATATTGGTTTGATCATCTTGGTTATTTGTGTTATTTTAAGTGAGATTCAAAAGTGACTTCCTATAAATCATACAGTAACAAAATCGGTCAACTGGCATTTATCTCTGAAGAACAAAAAGATTCATTGAACTAGTATGTTGACATGCGTCAAGGCTGACCCTAAATCCACAATGTTTTGATTAAATGTATCAATGCAAATGATTTTATTTCCTTATGTCCTTCCGTTGACGTTGCTGATATGGATTGCATCAACCTATTCCTCATTTAAAGGTTCCCATCATACTGCATTAAAAAGACGTAAAAGAGCTACATTACAAATTAAAGTGACCAGTTTGTATAGTAGAAAAAACTATTTATGCATCCTTTGTAAAGTGCATATCATCAACGCTATCAGAGAGCGATCTTGAGTTGGAAGACTTTTTTACATTGGGTCTATTGCAATGTGTTTGCCAATGACTACGCTGGTGCTTAAAGTAGTATTAAATAAGTTCATTACATTTACATCAGTACCGGCTTGACTTGACAAACTGCCTACTCCTTAAATGTAACAATTGCAACCATACAGCATTGCAGTACCTAGTTCCCTTATCCAGAAATATTTCTTTGTCTTTTCGGAAAGGAGTACATAGTATGGCTATTGGTGTGATAATGCATTTGCTCGATGATGCGCACTTTCATAGATCAAGAAAATTCATGGTGCGGTTGATTAAAATCGTGTTTAAGAGTATTGGACCTTTATTATCAGACCGGCGGATTCATCATTTTATGCAAAGTTCGTCGTCGAGTTTCACCAAAATGAAGAAGTCCACACAAAGTACATTCATTTCCGTAAACGACATTGTTCGTCGAACAGTCCAGACGCCAGAAAGATTTAGTATAATATGATTTTATCCTGTTCAGTAATTAGTAAAATGAGGAGTCGTGATTAACATATTACTGTTGACTCATTTGTATTTGTTCGAAACCAATCATTGTTTATTTCATGGTTACCCGGGAACCACGAATGCCAGTTGCTAACGAAATACAAATTGCTTATATGAATATATGCAGACTTTGACAAAACAACGAAATCAAATATTCATGTTTCTCCAATCAACAAAAATTGGTACCCACGAAAATAAAAGAATCCACATTACATGTCTTACACTTGCTCCATTTCCTTTGTTTATGTTTACAAGAAGAAATGATAGAAGTTGATTCACTTGTAGCAGGTGTCGTCAAACACTCAAATATTTTTACAGTAGAGGATTTGATTTTTTAAAAATATCTGAATTTTTATAGAAGTAATTACCTTTTGGCTGAACATAAGTAAAATCAGGGGAATCCCGAAAGACATTCCTCGGAATACACAAATCAAATGATACAGTATTCCGTGTAGCGGAAGAGGACCTTGGGTACCCGGGTGAAGTCCTAGCCGGTTTGTTCTATGTATTCTTTGTATTTATAGTGCATACATCTACCAGAGTAATGATGCCCGCGTGGAATATTCCACCCGCAGTAAAGTTTCTTCTAGGACAAAATTTGACAAGACATAGTTGTAGTAGAAAGTAAAATAACATAATAAACGAAGTCCGAGGAAAATTCAAAACGGAAAGTCAATGATCAAATGATAAAATCAAAAGCTCAAAAACATCATACAAATCAAACACTTTATACAATTGGATAACACCTGTAATATTGCTGACTTAGTACAGGCATTTTCTTATGTAGAAAATGGTGTTTTAAAACTGGTTTAATAGCAAACTAAACCTCTCACTTGTATGACAGTCGCATAAAATTCAATTATATTGACAATGATTTGTCAACAAAACAAACAAAAATAAAAGGTAGAAATGTCACAAATAGGGGTACTTGACACTTATTAAAAAACATAGGCAACATATGTAAACTACTACAAGTCACTGTACGGCTTTCAACAATGATTAAAATATTAAACTTTGTCATCAACTAATTTTACTGATTAATATAAAACTGTATCTTTTTGATTTCGAAGGATTTGTACATAGTATACATGTACATGGTATATACTTATTAACAAAAGGGATACACATATAAAATAAAACACTACATTGGTTATTTCCTTAATTAACCGATGCAAACGACTTACAAAACAGTTGAGAAAGACTGAAATAAAACAATGGGGACAAATTATCTTATTTTATTTTGCAGAAGTTGTCAGATCAAGATAAAACTCTGAAAAAACACGGTACACAAATCAGTAAGTAGTACAATTTATATGAATAATTTGAATTTCTTATCAGACACAGTTGGGTGTGCAAAATTAATGTTTTCCATGTAATATTTATATGTAAAATCGATTTTAGTATATGGTGCATGACATCTATGATGAGTTTGCATACACATTTAGTCAAAATACATTTGCATTTTATTATATAGTTGTCTCAATGTAAACAAACATTATCGAAGACCTGTTTTCATATAGATAGTTAAAGAAAAGACCTACGCCGTGAGCGCATGATACGCCATTCGCTTTTTTTAAATAAAGAAGTTCCATAACTTTCCAATGTTATATCACAAATTTATACACAAAAAAGGGAGAGTATATAAATTATATAAACCAGTTAACAAAGTGTCATGAAACCTGCCCAAAATATTTTCGATTGATCGTCAGACAACACGAAATTTACCCCGTCCCTTTTTTAATGAATAAAACACCATTATAAAATTATATAAATATACATCTATAAATTCATATAAATTAAGAGGGAGCTCACGTTTATATATATTAAAACAATTCCATAGAATTTCATGCAAATCAGGTTAAAGAGTTTTGAAGTTTTGTCTGACATGTTGACGACGGACGCTAAACCGGGTTGACATCGGTCTATCATAATACACAAACTGTCGTATAAAAAACTTAAATAATCAATATAAAAAGAATACTTAAATAAACTCATCATAGATTCCAATATTGCAATTTGATATTTACACCAGACGCGCGTTTCGTCTACAAAAGACTCATCAGTGACGCTCGAATAAAATAATGTTAAAAAAGCCAAATAAAGTACGAAGTTGAAGAGCATTGAGAACCAAAAATTCCTAAAAGATTTGCCAAATACAGCTAAGTAAATTTATTCCTGAGGTAGAAAAGCCTTAGTATTTCAAAAATTCAAAGTCTTGTTAACAGTTAATTTATAATTATGAACATATCAATGACAACTAAAGTCAACACAGAAGTGTTGACTACTTGGCTGGTGATACCCTCGGGGAATTAAAACTCCACCAGCAGTGGCATCGACCCAGTGGTTGTAAATAAACTCATCATAGATACCAGGATTGAAATTTGATATTTACGCCAGACGCGCGTTTCGTCTACAAAAGACTCATCAGTGACGCTCGAATAAAAAAATGTTAAAAAAGCAAAATAAAGTACGAAGTTGAAGCGCATTGAGGACCAAAAATTCCAAAAAGTTTTGCCAAATATAGCTAAAGTAATCTATTACTGAGGTAGAAAAGTCTAGGTATTTCAAAAATTCAAAGTTTTGTTAACAGTTAATTTATAATTATGAACATATCAATGATAACTAAAGTCGACACAGAAGTGTTGACTACTGGGCTGGTGATACCCTCGGGGAATTAAAACTCCACCAGCACTGGCAACGACCAGTGGTTGTGTATAAACTCATCATAGATACCAGGATTGAAATTTTATATTTACGCCAGACGCGCGTTTCGTCTTCAAAAGACTCATCAGTGACGTTCGAATCGATAAATTTAAAAAAAAGCCAAATAAAGTACGAAGTTGAAGAGCATTGAGGACAAAATATAACAATGTAAAACTATGCATTATTTTTTTACAATATGTAAAACGGTCTTATAAAACATGTAAAACGTATGCAATTACCACAAGGTAATGCGTCTTTAATACTTGTGTTACAATTAAGTATTGTTTGATCACTGGTTATCATTCTAAGGACCACATTTGCGGCAATTGTATGAGTTAGCTGTTTTGTCAATGTTTTCGCATGGTCGTTTTCAGAATGGATTTGTCACCTCGTATATAAATTTTAAGTGATGTGGTATGATTGTCAATGAGACATCTATCAACCAATGTTAAGACGAAGTGGATGTTAGCAATTATTCGCTACCATACGGCATTCAACAATGATACAAATCCATACTATATAGTGTGCTTTAAAAGCCCCGACATGAACTATAAGAAATAAGTTTAATGAGAAAAAGAAAGGCTTAATTTACAGCAAAACAAATATGACAACGTGAACCAACGACAATCACTCAACTACATGCTCCTGATTTATGTCAGACACATACATACTATAGACTTTTTTTGGTCAGTTGTTATCTGATTATCAATGATGTAGGAATATGTAAACCTGTTTTCGATAAATACTGTTCGGTGAAGACCAAGCATTGCATAACGTAAAAATACGTTAACGCCGCGTGAACAGATTTCATTAGTTAATTTTAATCATCATGTTTATTAGTAAACGCGTGTTTACCTTAAGCCCGAGTAAACGCGCGTTTTCTCTGTGTCCGTTTAGTCGGTAGTAAACAGGTGTCTACATCAGATTTTATAAGTATATTTTAAAGTGCACTTAGAGGTAAACCGGCGTTTACAGCAGATTTCACAAGTGTACTTTACGTGCACTTGAAACATGTTAAAGAGTACTTGGGAATTTATAAAACCCTTACCGTAACCCAAAGAGTTTATCTTCAGAATCAGAAACTAGTTTAAGCTACATCTTTACCCCTATACTGGCAAGAATGGTAAAAATATGACATTTTATATGTTTATTCCATGCTTCAGTATATCAGCTTTGCTAGAATAAAAAATATTCAATGTTAAAAGTAAATAATTTTACTACATCAAATTCCCTATCCTGTCAAATTGCGTCGGCACAGAAAACTTTTGTGTATTTGATTTGGAGTTTTTATTAATGAGTTCAAAGAATGCTATTGTCAACAACGTCTCTTTTTTCGCAATTTTCAAATTTTAGATATAAAGGAAATCCATTGTAACCTCCATTAAAATCGCTAGTTTGTTGCTTACAAAAAAGCTATTATGGCAAGATGTCCATAGTTGTATAGTTGTAATTTCACGTTCAAAAAGATATTGTACATCCCCAGATGATCGAGTTGTTTGACCGTTATTGGGTTACTGTTTCACTTATAACAAAGGACAGTTTCCAAATGTGTAAGTCAACTTGGTCCATCTTGTCAGTCAGTTCTGGAAAGGAGTTTATTGCCCTCACCTATCTATGCATTTGAAAAACTATAGTTGTAAAAAATAAATTCCAAACAGAAAATATGAACTTAAAGTAAATCATATACATGTACTGGAATCGGGTGTCCAGTTTTCATTGATATTATTGTCTAATAAAAAAATTATTTTCACTTATTTTGTTTTTTTTTTTAAATTGTTCAGAAATTGTCCGCAGCAAATTAAGTGAACTTAATCATGAGTTTTATCTAGTCAATAATAATTTTGATGAAAATAGATTAAGGTGAACTACAAGGGCTCTTCTAAGTTCTTAATTTGCAATATGTGCACAGGAATAACAGATAGATAAAAACTTTTGAAAAAAATAGTTATCAGGATGATTCAAACAAGATCTGCAAATAGTCAACACGATGAAAATTATTAACTTACTCCTTATAGAAGGTTTCGCACTTTTAAACTTTTACAGAAACATAACAATTTGTCACAATTTTTACACGTTTTACTTTTATTTCCTTTACAATTTTGAATATGATTTTTATGATATGGATAACAAGAAAAAAGATGCATGCAAATGATCAGGAAGATATGTTTTGGTGATTATTTTTTCTAATTTACTCACAATATTTTGCTCTTTATCAACTTTGTTTTTGAAAAATACCTGGTGATCGATACACGGTCATGAGAGTAACTTATTTTACATTTATTTCATTGTTGACGAATAGCTAACGTGCATTATGTAGCTGTTTTAAAACCTCAGTTGTTGTTTTGAATTTTTGACTTTTCCAATCATAACTTGACCGTAGGTCTGGTCTGGGGCAGACCTGTCCTCCGGACTGGTCAAAAGAAGACTTGTCCACAGGTCTGGTCTGGAGCAGACCTGTCAATAGGTCTACAGCAGTCCTAAAAAAGCAGACCGTAGGTCTGGCCTACCAACGACAAAGATAACTTGTTTGTCTGCTTAAAATTTCCCAAGTTAACCTGAAAAGCAGTGTCAACAAGTCTGCTCAAAGTTAACTTTGTACAGGTTAGGACCGCACCCATCTGTATATCATGTTTTTTTTGAATTCATCAATCTTCAGTTTTATTATTTCAATTGTAAATCATGTTCATGCTATATGGATCAATGTTAGTGTCGGTTATCTTTATAAAATTTTGAATCTCCTTTCTTTTTTGATAGAGTTGTATTATTTTTCATTATTTATCATTTTATTTTTTTCAGAGAAGTTAGAAAACATTAACAAGTGCGCTTGTTATGGTGAGTTTTTGAAGTAACTGTGATTATCGATAAAAGTTAAAATCTATTTTATCAAAACCAAACAAACACCAGGGATTTTCACGAATCCCAAAATAAAAAAAAAAACTAGACCGGATTTGTCAACAGGTTTAATGCCTCCTGTTATTCATGCATCATACGCCATGCATATCGATATTAAGTCGTAATGTCATAATAATGAATTGGACGCAGGTTGTGAATTGTGTTTGTGTCTAGAGCTCGTCGCTAATAACGAATCCCGTACAATGTAATCATGCATATGATTCTTCCTCGAAATATTGTTAAAGCAGTGTTTATTTCACGGACACAACTCTATTAACGAACCCCGTACAACGCAATCACGCACAACAATGGGAAAGATATAATCACACATTTGTCTTCAACTCTATACTTGTTTGGCTTTCTAACTATATTGATATGAGCGTCAATGATGAGTTTTATGTAGACAAAACGCGCGTCTTGCGTATTAATTATAAGCCTGGCAATTTTGACAACTATTTTCAGATTTTGCTTTGAAGTTGTCCGTCTGTTTTAACATCGGCGAATTTAACTTAGTAAACATATACATACCCTTAAATAAAGAGTTGGCATGTTTGCTTTAATTTTTTTGGAGCAAATGACAATCTTAAAATACGAAGAAGTAAATCTATCAACAAGTTAGAACATATAAGCGTAGGTTGTTAAACACATTAATTTTATAGTATTAATAAGCCTTCAATTAGATGATGCAAATACAATAATTTGTTTTCCAGTGATTAACATACTAAGTATGAGAATCTAAATATTAAGTAGCACAGATATTATGTAAACAGAAATGTCCAATATCCTAGTATTATCTAAATATATATATAAAATAAACGAGTATATAACCACCAATTGCAAATCAAAAACTTATGGTTTGGAAGAATTATTTCGGTTCTAACGAGTTGACCGAATGATGGCTTATTTGTACAATTTGTTTTGCTGATAAATCTTTTGATAGAAAGTTGTCTATCTATTTATCTGTTATAGTTTTAAAAATGTGGTGTCGTATTATATTTCATGTTTTTTAGTTACTCAAAAGAAATTTTAAACATTGGTTCTACGGTGTTTCCATGTCATTAAGCTTTTGTTCAATACCTCGATTATCCAGATATTACCCATATATCTAACCTATTGACACAGTAAAAGAAATGCGTGGTGTCAATTTTGCCTTAATATGTAGTACTTTCTTGTATTTCTTTCCTGACCAGGCCCAATAAGTGATGCTATGCCTTAAAGGTAAAGAAAATCAATCACGAGTCGATTAGTAGTTTGTATCATGCAAACGTAATTTAATTTATTTTCTTGCTTATCATTTTTGCCTTTCAAGATTCTACCTATCTATTAAAATTTTCACAATAATAGCTAAAGAGAACAAAATCGCCTTTAAAGTGCGCTACCTTCATTACTGAGTAGACTAATCATTTTGGTTGTATTGACTTATTAGTAGATCTTGCTTTGCGATTTACGGTTTCCATCTATCTTTAATGTTTTCAAGATGATAGGCAATATGCAAAAATGTGAAACATCTTCAATAAAAAGCTGACTTGTCATTAAGGTCATGTTTGACCTAGGTAAATCTTTTCCTGATCACTATTTTATCAATTTAAAAAAAATATATATCAAGTACAGTTTTAAAGATAATAGGCAAAACATGCAAAAATGATAAAATCTTTATTAAAGGGCAATGACTTCTATAACATGTATAAGGTGTTCATTTACGATTTCTCTCATTTCACTATTTCTAGATCTTGTATCATTTCTTTTATTTTAAAGTTTTATTTTGTCTATTTAGTTTTCGTGATGATAGGCAAAAGAGAAGAAAAATATTCAAAAAAATTCGTTCCTTAGGAAATCACGTTACAATTTGGCAAGTGCTTAACCCTATCAGCTTCTCATTGTTCTTATTTTATGTTGTTCATGTGTTTCTCGGGCAGTACGTCGACGGATAATTGGGGTTTGTTTCTCAGTTTGTTGTTTTCTTTATAGATATGTTCAGACTCTTCTTTGTCGGTCCGTCATTTCTATTTTTAAATGCAACGTTTGCATGTTATTACAATAGTGTTGTATGTTTTTATTGGACTCCCTCCATTGTTTTTCAAGTAAAATTTACCTTTGATGTTTTCAGATTCCCACGAAGTCGATATTGAGTTATGGAAAGAGAAAGACGTTATGTTCGTTGAAACGCCTGTTGTAAAAGTAATTTCACAGACCCTAGAATCAGATAAGAGTGTTTTACTAGTCGGGGAACCTGGTATTGGTAAGAGTATGTTGATGCATCACATAGCTTTAACGCATCAAAGTAAGAATGGATATAGTATAATTCCATGTTCTGGAATTCAGGATATACGTTATCATTTTAGAAAGGACACGAGGCAGATGTTTTTTCTTGATGATATCTTTGGACGATTTACTGTTAGTTTAAGTTGTATTGAATATTCCATGAAGAACGAAGATTCTTTAAAAATGATGTTTGAAAATGGGAAGAATAAAATAGTAGCAACCTGCAGATTAGATATTTACAATGATAAAACATTTCATGGTTCATGTTCTCTTATTACATCAAATATCTTTAATTTGTCCATAGCATATTCCAAAGAGGACAAATTAACGGTAGCTACAAATTATTTAAACGAAACGAATATTCAGTTCTTGAAAGACCAAGATAAATCGTTTACACCTCTGATGTGTTATCTTTATTCTAAGAATGAAAATTTCAATTTGTTTGATTTTTTACACAGTCCTTATGAAACATACCGAAAAGAATGGGAAATGTTACAATCAATTGATCCGTACAAATATTGTGCATTATTTTTATGTGTTATTTTCAATGGCAATATTGAAGAGTCTTTATTTGATATTGATTATGAGAATAGAAACATCGATAAAAAAGCCTTGTAAAACATTTTTGACAAATGCGGAGTGAATCATGGTACATCTAGCACAAAAATTAAAAACGTCTTGGACGACATTGTTGGAACTTACTTGCAGAAATCTAGGAACGAGTATAGGGTTATACATGACCAAATGTTTGATGTTATGTGTTGTTATTTCGGTAATAATGATACACTGGTCGGATGTATATTGCGTCACGCAGATATCAAAGTTTTAAATGAACGTACGCAACTAAAATCGATTGATGAACAATATTGCAAATTTACTATAATTGTACCAAGGAAGTACGAACATATTTACTTTGAAAGAATTAATGATGAATTACAAATTGGAAATTGGATTCAATGTTTTAGCAATGCACAGATGAAGCATACAAAATACAGGGCTTCTTTTCTCAAAGTTTTAATGACATTAAATTACGACAATATAATTGATCTTCACATTAAACAAGAAATCATATTAACATCATGCTTCGAAGGATATTGTAATATAGTTAGATACTTTATTTCCAAAGAAGTGTATTTAAACAAAGGTTATTCTCAAATTACACCACTGCTAGCAGCGTGCTTGGGAGGAAATGAGATGATAGTACAATTGCTTTTAGACAAAGAAGATGGTGTTGACCAGATTGATTGTATTGAAAAGACAGGTCTGACAGCTGCTAGCAAAAACGCTAATAAGAATATAATAAGCCGGGCTACTGATATGGGAGAGACACCTCTGATAGCTGCTTGTAAGAGTGGAAATGAGAAAATAGTACAGCTACTTATAGACAAAGGATGTGATGTTTACCGGGTTGGTCCTTTCGGAGAGACACCTCTGACAGCTGCTTGTAACAGAGGTAATGAGAAGATAGTACAGATACTTATAGAACAAGTATGCAGTGTTAACCAGGTTGCTAATTTTGGAAATACACCGCTGACAGCTGCATGTAACAGTAGAAATGAGAAGATAGTACAGTTACTTCTTGACAAAGGGTGTGATGTAAACATGGTTGATCGTATGAAAAAGACACCTCTAACAGTTGCTTGTAGAAAAGGAATTGAGAAGATAGTACAGTGTCTTATAGACAAAGGAGGTGATGTTAACCAGGTTGATGGTGTCGGAGAGACACCTCTAACAGTTGCTTGAAGAATAGGTAATGAGAAGATAGTACAATTACTTATAGACAAAAACGGTAATGTAAACCAGTTTGATGATATTGCACAGACACCCCTGACTGCTGCTTGTGGTGGAGGTAATGAGAAGATAGTATACTTACTAATAGATAAAGGTTGCAATGTTAATCAGTTTACTACTTCTGGACAGACACCTCTGACAGCTGCTTGTAACAGTGAAAATGAGAAAATAGTACAGTTACTTTTGGACCAAAAAGGGTATGTTAACCAGGTTGATGGTAAAAGACAGACACCTCTTATAGCTGCTTGTAGAAAAGGAAATCAGAATATAGTACGTCTACTTATGACCAAACATTGTGATGTGAACCAGATTGATAATATAAGAGAGACACCTCTGACAGCTGCTTGCAAAAGTGGAAATGAGGAGATAGTATCACTACTTATAGACAAAGGATGCGATGTTAATCAGGATGCTCTTTCCGGAGAGACACCACTAACAGCTGCTTGTACTAACAGTGATAACATGAAAACGGTACAGTTACTTTTGGACAAAGAATGTGATGTTAACCAGATTGATGGTAAAAAACAGACACCTCTTATAGTTGCGTGTAGTACAGGAAATGAGAAGATTGTAAGATTAATTCTAGACAAAAACGGTAATGCAAACCAGGTTGACGGTATTGAACAGACACCTCTGACAGCTGCTTGCGGGGGAGGACACGAGGAGATAGTACGCTTACTTATAAATAAAGGATGCGATGTTAATCAGTTTGCTACTTTTGGAAAGACACCTATGACAGCTGCTTGTTACAGTGGAAATGAGAAAACAGTACAGTTACTTATGGATAAAGGATGTAATGTTAATCAGGTTGATGGTATAGGTGGTACACCTCTGACAGCTGCGTGTTTGAGCAGAAATGAAATGATAGTACAGTTGCTTATAGACAACGATGGTGATGTTTACCAGATTGATGACAATAAAACGACTCCGCTTATAGCTGCTTGTAGTAGTGGAAATGAGATGATAATAAGGTTAATCATAGACCAGATATCTGATATTAACCAGGTGAATGGTAGGAGTGAAACACCCTTGACAGTTGCTTGTGACAAGGGAAATGAGAAGATAGTACAGTTACTTATAGACAAACGATTAGATGTTAACCAGGCTGCTCCATTGGGAGACACACCCCTGACAGCTGCTTGTAACAGTGGAAAAGAAAAGATAGTACAGTTACTTATAAACAAAGGAGCTGATATTAACCTGGAAGATGATATGGGAGAGACACCTCTGATAGCTGCTTCCAAGAAGGGAAATGAGAATATGGTAGATTTACTTATAGACAAAGGATGTGATATTAACCAGGTTAATGGTATAGGAGAGACACCTCTGACAGCTGCATGCAAAAGAGAACATGATAATATGGTAGATTTACTTATAGACAAAGGATGTGAAATTAACCTGATTAAGGGTATGAGGGAGACACCTCTGACTGCTGCATGCATGAGCGGACATACGAACATGGTACATTTAATTATAGACAAAGGCTGTGAAATTAACCAAGTTAATGGTAAGGGAGAGACACCTCTGACAGCAGCATGCAAGAGGGGACAGGAAAATATGGTACATTTACTTATAGACAAAGGCTGTGAAATTAATCTGGTTAATGGTAATGGAGAGACACCTCTGACAGCTGCTAGAATGATGGGAAATGAAAATGTAGCACAGTTACTTATAGACAAAGGCTGTGATAATAACAAGTTTGCTGGAAAGCTGTCGAGGGAAGGAGGAAAATGCATTATATTATAAAATACCCATTTTCAACACATGTTATGTATTTTTATAAGAATTATATTTGTTTTTGATAATCTGACAATGAGAGACTACTGATGTCGTTTAAATGACACATTACGGTTATTGTTCTTTGATAACCGTTTTCGTGAATATTAACATAAAACAGATTTCGATATTTTCTTTACGAAATTTAGATTAGAAATGGGGAAAGTGTCAAAGAGACAACGATCCGATCAAAGAGCATAAAACAGCCTATGAACACCAATGGGTCCTCAACATAGCGATAAAATCCCGCACCCGGAGGCGAACTTTAACAGGCTCTTGAACAAAAGTGTGTACTAGTTCAGTGAAAGCAGGCGTCACACTAAATGACTAAACTCCGAAAAATATAAATGAATTCAAATTAAAAAATAACACATAAAACTAACAAAGGCCAGAGGCTCCTGACTTAGGACAAGATTAGAAATGCGGCAGGATTGAATATGTTTGTATGTCTATGTTTTATGTCTTTATTAATTTGTATGTGATTTTAGCAGCATACTTTTATCCCTTTTATTAATCTTGAAATATCTAAAGGTATAAACCGTTTAAATGAAATATACTCAAAATACAACTTAGTACATGATTAATCAAATTTTACCACGGATGTCGGTTGTCCTTTTGAAAGAAAAAAATATCCAGTATAACTTCCAGATTATGTAGAGTGTGTTAATTGTTGGAATTATCTCTTCTTTTTTTTTTTTGTTATGCCTTTTTTCGTACAAGATCTGTTATCGGATCGTGAATGCAATTAAGTGTTATTCTACTTCAAAATTTATGAAAGAATCTGCTGTAGTTTCAAAAGGTAGACCAAAAATTATGTATGTCAACTTGATTTAACTTCCTTAATAAAACGATGCAGTAAATAAATGAAAAAATACAAACCTTTTTTTAAAAACGCAAAAGGCAACACACACTGCTATGAACTCATTAAAACAATCACGTTTTGTAACTATAGTAGTCACATTCAAATATATCATGATATATTTAAAACTTAATCTGTATATGTCAGATATTCCAGTAAAATATATTTATGTTATTATTTGAAAAGATTCATATTCTTTTTTAAAAGTATAATTTGGTTGATTTTGTTATCAAAAATGATCTTGAAAGATCATTCAACTCATTATTTTGATCGTGAAAGACAAGTCGTGGTCAGTCTTGATGATCAGAAAACAGCATTTGTTTACCAATTGATATTGATTGAAGAGTTAACTCTTGTAATTATATTTTAATTTTCAGGATTATTATCGTGTTGGTATATATGTCATTATGAGAGGAGGCCCTTACGGAGCCCCTTGAGTACCAAGAAAATAGAAATATTTTCGGGCTTTTAAGCTGGTGCTCACTAGTTCCAAAAGTCGTTCACACGACATCTATAAACTGGTGCATATAACTATCAAACTGGTGCACACGAGTTTGAAATTTAAGTGCACCAATTTGAAATGTGTGCGCTCCAGTTTAAAAGTCATGCGAACAAGTTTGAAATTCAGGCACAGAAGTTTAAAAGTCACACACACAAGTTTGAAAGTCATGCGAACAGGTGGAGGGGGGGGGGGGGGGGGGGGGGGGGTCTCACCATTGCCCTGTGTCCTTCGACCTGAAATTTTGAAAATGTTTAGCTGAAAAGTGACAATTTAAGACCTCCGTAGATATCAAAGATGACGTTATTCTGGAAATTTCTTTTGATACAAACTTTTGATTTACAGAGTATATGATTTCGTCGAATTTTATTGACAATGATAGACCAATCATTTAAGCGGTATTCTGTAGATTTTTCACAAAAAAAGATGATTATCCAACTGGCAATTTGTGCCCTCCGTAAACATAGAAGACATAAAGTCTACCCAAATTTCATTGAGTCACGTTTGTATCTACATATTTACAAACTGTCTGCATAATATTAGGAAGATTGAGAGATCAAGGGGGTCTCACTATTGCCCTTAGTCCTTAATTCTGAAATTTTGACAATTTTTAGCTGAAAAGTGACAATTTAAGCCCTCCGTAGAGATCGAAGATGGCGTTATTTTTGGGAAATCCTTTTGATTCAACCTTTATACATACAGAGTCTATGATTTCGTCGAATTTTATGAACATTGAAAGACCAGGGGGTCTCACTGTCATGCAACCGGTCTTTTATTAGTAGGTTTTCATTATATATATTTTTTTTTCTTTTTGGGGCTTTCCATGCATATTTGTATTCATATTTCTAAATATTTCTAGAGATATCGGTTTTTGTTTTTGTATTTTAAATTGTATATGAAATAACATATTTGATGTATCTTTGTTCGTTTTTCTGATAAAAATCTATGTTACATAAAGATAAAAATGCAAATGACATAAGGGTTTATATTCCTACGTATCTTTTCACGACTCTTAATTATGAAATTCATGCTTTTAATTTCAATGTTTTATGATTTTTAGCCAAATTTACAAACGAACCGGCCGCTAACTTCACATACATGAAAATCCTTAGTATTTTGAAAAATTCATACTATTGTAAACAAGAAATGTATAAGAATGACCACTTAATTGATTTTTATGTCAACACCGAGGTGCTGACTACTGGGCTGGTGTTACCCTCCGGCCGCGCGGATAACAAAGAAGGATTTGCACAAGCGATAAACGCATTTTTAGAGGAGCAACACAGTTTTCAATCAAATGAGACAATAACAAAAAAATACACATTTGATGGAAAAAGAAATTTTCCGTTAAGAAAACATACACTATAGCTTTGATTTACTATAGTATCCTTGAATACCAAATTTGGAAAGATACTTTAACTTTCAAAATAAGGCCCTTTCCATGGAAACATTGTTTCTCAGATTGTGTGCATGTTTAAGCATATATGAAGTTGTCAAATTATTTGTTATATACATGTGTAGTAACATATTAAAAAATCAAGACAAACGAGGTATCTGTATTACTAGCATTGGCCTCTCGTTAATGTGCATGTATTGTGCGATCTTTAAATTGCATGTTAAAACTTCAAATGAAAAATGTATTTTATGAACAAAAAAAGTATGTTTAGGTCTTACGAATTTGTTAGAAATACATTTCTTTGTGCATCTTTTCAATTTTCTTGCATTATATTTCAAACCCAGTTCCATGGAAATAATATACAATTACAGTCTTGTGATGCGGAAAATATGTGGTTTTATTGACCTTTGAAAAACTGATATTCACTGAGGACAACGGCCGAAGTGAATATCAATAGGTTTTTTAAAAGTCAATTAAATCCACATATTTATCGAAACAAAAGATAGTAATTGGGTTTTTTTTTCATGTCCCTCGAAAGAAAAATATGTATAGCATAACAGTTATGTACCCCAACCAACAAAACGTCAAACATTGTGCCGTTATTAGATCTTGTCAAACACGTAAAATCACGCGACGTTTTGAGAAGTAATCATACTTTTTCTGCAGGTGAATATGCTTATTTATTCAAAATCCCATGCATTTACAAATAACATACTTAAGTTCTATCAATACGGGATATAATGCCATAATAACTTCAAAATTCAATTCCTTTACCCATAAATCTACTGTTAAATAGTAAAGAACAACCAATTTAGAATTTTGAAAATAGATATAACGTCTTTTATGTTAAAATAATGTCTGGATCATACATATGCATACAACATAATAATATGTTTGATTTAGATTTTTTCTGTCGTTTTGGAATTAGTATTTTGCAAGCAGAAGACAGTTGTTTTCCATTCGTTTGATGTGTTTGAGCTTTTGATTTTGCCATTTGATAAGGGACTTTCTGTTTTGAATTTTCCTCGGATTTTTTTGTTATCTTACTTATTATGCATACAACATTATAGCATGTTTGATTTTAGATTTTTTTTCTCTCGTTTTTGAATAAGTACTTCGCAAGAAGATGATACATTAGTGTGTTGTTTAAATGTGTATTTAGATATTGATAAAAGTAAATTGACTAGTTATTAAGATATATCTGATTGTTAATTTACTCGTTTGAAGTGCAATTTCAACAGATGCTTAGTTTGATAAAATATCTATTAACGTTTTAAAAATGCTTTTAAATCGACTAAATAACAAAGATGTTTAAATCCATTAAATACTTTCGCAAAAATGTGCTTATTGGTCGGCTGATTTCGTCATGTTATATTTAGTTAAGTGCATTAGTAGGGCAAATTTCATATATATATATATATATATATATATATATATATATATATATATATATATATAAACAAGTCTAAATTGAAAACAACGTTCAAACCTATGATTGCGTTGGATAAAAACCGCAATTTTAATACGTGTGCATGCAAAACAAATTTCTTGTTAGAGGGGTCTAAATACAGCACAAACAACATTTTCCAAAAGACCAAAAAAGTGAAAAAGTATATTTTAACAAAACGCATTTGACTAACAGGTCGAACAACAAATGTTCTTAAATCCTGCTGACTGCCATCGGCGATTGCCAAATAAACGGATCACAAGGTGTAATAAATGGATCTTAACTTTAAATTTAATACCAAACAGAAAACAATAAACTTGCGGCGAAGATGGTATACCGCAAACAAAGGTGCAAATATTTTTTGTACACCATATCCGAATTTCGACAATTAATGTCTCTTCAGTGATGTTAGGAATCAAAACGGTTATTGGAAGGCCACATAATTTACCTCAATTTGGGATAGACTCTTGAATTTTGAGGAGTCAAAATAGGATGAACGGATCATATAAATCCGAAGGCAAATATAATACAAGCCCAAACGAAAAAATATAAACAAGTCTAAATTGAAAACAACGTTCAAACCTATGATTGCGTTGGATAAAAACCGCAATTTTAATACGTGTGCATGCAAAACAAATTTCTTGTTAGAGGGGTCTAAATACAGCACAAACAACATTTTCCAAAAGACCAAAAAAGTGAAAAAGTATATTTTAACAAAACGCATTTGAATAACAGGTCGAACAACAAATGTTCTTAAATCCTGCTAACTGCCATTGGCGATTGCCAAATAAACGGATCACAAGGTGTAATAAATGGATCTTAACTTTAAATTTAATACCAAACAGAAAACAATAAACTTGCGGCGAAGATGGTATACCGCAAACAAAGGTGCAAATATTTTTTGTACACCATATCCGGATTTCGACAATTATATATATATATAGAAAACGTCAAAGCGGTCTCATGTTGGAATCTATTGACATCTGTTTTTATAGTTCTCATATAGAAGCAGTATTATTGTAAACAAAATCATAAGGGGTTCCGTGTAATTAATTATTCTTTAGGATATTGTTTCACTAAAACTCAAAAGGAATTATGATTGTAACTGCGTATGACAACGTGATTTACAATTAATGGTTTTATATCACAGACCATCAGTTGAAATATATATGCATATTCAGGCACGGTTTTAATATTTGAAGATTTGAGAGGACTCTACTAGAAAATGTGTCTTAGTATTTATCAAGGTCTGTTGTTACTTTATAAACTCAACTGACCAATGTACAGCAGAAACTTTCCCGGATAAATCCAGATAAGCGAAATGTAAAGTTGCGTGGTTTTACTTATCGTACATTTGAAAACATATCACTAAGGGCATGCTTCAAAAAATGTATCCGGCGAAAACGATGTCATACTTACAACTATAACAGAGCTTCCCTTAGATGTGAACTTAATTTGAAACCAATGTATGTTTCGGAAAGCTATTTTCAAAATATAATTGGTTATGTCTACGTTGAGGTTCATCACTACAGCGAGGTGAGTTTAAAATTCGAATAAGGTCATGCATAAATGAATGCCAGGCAAATTAATTATTTCTATATTCCCGAGAAATGATCAGATGATAAATTCATTATCAAAGTCGAAAATCTGACAGTTAACGGTTAAACGTTTGAATACGAAGTTCCTTGGTAACATGAACATGGCAGTTGTTATCTTATAGTTCGTTTTCTGTGTGTGTTACATTGTCGTTTGGTATTTTGTTGCACATTCGTGTTTCTGTTGTTTCATTGTTTTCCTCTTATAGTTTATGTGTTTCCCTCGGTTTTAGTTTGTAAACCGGATTTGTTTTCTGTCAATCGATTTATGACTTTCGAACAGGGGTATACTACTGCTGCCTTTATTTAATATACGAAAATTATGACACCCTAAAAAAAATAATAAAAGGATTATTCTGATTTACGTCAATCAGACTTAAACGCAAAAAGAAAAATAACTTGAAAGATATCTTGAGGTCAGCGTACAGGTTCAACAATTATCATGATTTTTTATCGTAGCAAATGTAAAAACTTTTAGAAAATTCAACGTTATCTCACCGAAGATATACAATCAACACAAAATACTTCAAATGACGGTAATATGTAATATAATATTATCAAAGAAATTCTACTTTCCGCACATGTTGGTGTCAAATAAGATATTTCCATTCCAACTAACAGGATCTTTCTATACTGTCCTTTTGAATAATTTCATGCACAACTTGGGGAAATACTTTTATTTTATATATAAACCAAAAACGAAGGTGCTTTATACATGTTATGATTTTAATTTTGGTACCTTAACAGGACGTGTTTGTTTTTTTATATTTTTTTTATTTCTGATTTCGCAGAGTTGCTCGTTTATATATAATAAGTGTGTAACTAGACAATAATAATACTGTTGATATAGACAATAAGTTATCTTAACTCAAGCTTAAAATTAAACTTTAAAAAAATGGGGTAAAATAGAATATCTTTTGGTGCCGTATTTAAAAAAAAATAACAGAGGTCTCCCTGACCCTGCCTAATATCAGTTATTTTGAAGGATTGTTAATTTGACAGCAATCAGTACAGAAATATCTATGTTAGAAATATTTCTCGTGTACTCATTATTAAAATAATGAATTAAATATGAACCTTTTTTATTTTGATTGTTGTCTTTTTGACTTTTACTAAAATTATTGCGGGGAGAATAACAAAACAAAAGTTGCAGGTACAACTGTGCGTAGGAATATTGTGTCCACACAGTTACTAGGGGCATGGGCCCCCTATTTGTCTTACTTCGTTTTGTACTGAAGACTTAAGTAATTCAACTTGTATGTCCTAACTTGAACAATTTGCACTTACTCTAATCAGTCAATCTTACAACAACAGTATTTACATAAAATATGCATAAAAAGTATAGGTAAAATGGACGGAAACGTATATGAACAACGTATTTATTACTTAATAACGCTAATGGCTACTAAAGTTATATTTCTTAAGTGCCTTATAGTTGAAGATGACGGTTTATTAATAACATACTCTTTTTAAACAACATTTTGTTTTATAAATGTCGGGCATTTTACTTTACATAATTTTATTGTCTTTTGAAATAAGGCACCTGAAATAAAACATACTTATGACAATAAAAGCCAATAAGGCAGCTTATGTATGGTGATTTATAATCTGAAAAACATTAACATAAGTAGCTTTTTGTGGCCAAACTCAAGTAAGGGGGAAAAGGGTCGGGAAAAATAAGGTGTATTAAGCTGAGATAAACGTCAATAAAACAAAACGTACCAGACTGATCATACATGAAAACCGACGATTTACAACCTGTCCTTTCGGTTATAAATTTTGAGGAATATCAGAGTTATCTCTTTGATTTTACAGTCAAATTAATCTTTGAATCGAATATGCACATGTAAACGCTTGTACTCTTGCGAAACACATGCAGACTTTTAAAAAGAGGAGTTTCTATACTATATACATGATATACGTCAAGATCGAAATCGATTGTTTAGATATAAAGATCATATTTCAATGATGTTAATATTTTAAAGCATAGATATAGTTTGGAATAACTGCTTACTCTTACTGAATACATACAATCAACCCAAGTTTTTAGTCTATTGGCAGGGTTTGGGATGCTCAGTTTTAAATTTTATTTTGCTCAGTCGAGTGTTAAAGAACTTTTTCAATGGTATACTACATGTACTATTACACTGGAAAGTGTTAGAGTGTGTGGGAGGGCTGCGGCATACTTCTCAAAAGGAGTAAGTCAGTTTGCCCCGGCTCCTCTACGATGTCAATGCAGAGATGTTTTTTTTTGTGTTGGGTTGTGTAAGACCCTGTGAATGACACTAATACTTCGAAAAATTGGGTCTACCCCTCTAGATCTGCAATTGTGTATCAAAATGCCTTCAAACGCAACATAGAGTTCTAAATAGTATTTTGATTGTATTGCAAAACTTCAAACTGTGCCGCAAAACTCTGACACAAACTTTTACACTGTACGTCATCTTCAATTTTCAATTTGCAGACCGATTTTAGATTTTGACCCCATGTTTAAAATATGGGAAATTTGCCTTGTATCATTTAAAGGTTCCAACAACCCATCCACCCCACCCAAACATTCAAATAAGGCAGGATATACAGTATTGTGCCAGATTTGGTTATCCTGCAACCGCCATGAACACGATGTATTTGATCCTTTATGATGTCCAGAAACCATTTCGCAGTTCCAACAACTCTAACAATTTTCTGTGTTAACCATTGTGGCTACTAAGTAAATGTAGGGTACATAATAGGGGGATATGCTGATAAATAGATGATAATATATATAATTCATGTGGTATTGTGATGAAAAATACTTTTTCAGGATCCACTTTTTGACCCATGTGTTGGAAATCCATGTGACGAAGGTGAAGTGTGTGAAAGCTTAAAGAATGAAAAAGTCATGTGTGTATTGGACGGTAAGTATAAAATCATGTATCAGGATGGCCGTATAATAAGTTCACTAGCCTCTGTTTGAAGGTGTATATAAGTACCAATTACAAAAATGGCTAAATAATAGTAAGTAATTAAGGAAATAGAGGGTTGATAGGTTATGAAAAAAGAGCAGTGTTTTGACATTAAATTTAGTGTTTCAAACATAAGACTAAATAAGCGTTGAACAAAATTAAAAGACACTACAATATAAAACAACACAGACCGGGGTGGAAGTACAGACGGACACAGCGTTAAATGTGATAGGTTGCAATGTTTTTATATTTGATGTAGGGGTCTGCGATTACAACTTTCTATGCATTGATATCATTATTATGATTATCATTCATCACAATTACGTAGTGTCACAAATAAAAGCGATGAAGCAGCTCAAAGAAACTGTTCGGTTTTGGTTTGTGACTCGGAATAGTTTTCGCTAAATCAATATTTTACTATTGAACAGCAGAAACATAATGTTGCCTTTACTTTTCTTTTGTAGATATAGCTTTATTTAATGCACCGTTATATTTGAGTAAACATAGTCCGATCTTTTTTTTAAATGCAAATAAAATGCAGTTTATCAAAAACGACTAAACTTTTAGAATTTTTGACATGAAAAAGCACTATATAATAGGTTTTATTTTAGATTGTAAAACACCGAACGAAGCATTTCAAAATGTGGAGCTTGGAAATATGTATACAAAGCTCAACATATAATAATGAACATGCAGAATACGCTGTCGATGGATTAGCCAATACGGCTCCTCATACGCAACAGGACCAGTCTTCATATTTGTGGGTGGATCTAGGAAACATCTACAATATCATGAGAATTGAAGTTATCAACAAGTTCACCAGTGGTACGATTTTTATGTTAATCTGCATATAATTTAAGATCGGACTTATTACTTATAAGATTGAAATTTATAAACTATGTGATTCAAATAGTTGCATACTAGATTTATAAAAAGCAGTTTTCCTGTAACTATATCTGTCCAGTGTTTTTTTTTCAAATCAACGTTTCTATGATTGCATTAAGATTGGCAAAATGTGAAAGAGAACCGTTTTTATCAATTTTTGTTACATAAAATGTTTATCTTTGCATTCAATTTTCATATATATGCTTACTTATCATTGCATGTACATCTTATCTCTGCACCTTAATAAAATTAACTTTACTTGAAAATTACACCGATATTGGCCAAGCAAAAATATATATATATATATAACACTATTAATCTACTTTAATAAAGCAAGGCAGCCAGTACAGTGTCCCTCATTCATAGAATGTAAGGATAATGGGTAATCTATGAAGAAGATGAGGAATGATTACCAATGAGACAACTCTTCACAAGAGACCAAATGACAGATATTAACAACTATATGTCACCGTACAGCCTTCAACAATGGACAAAGCTCATATCGCATAGTTAGCTACAAAAGGCCCAGAAATGACAAATGAAAGACAATTATACGAGAAAACTAACGACCTAATTTAAGTACAAAAAATGAACGAAAAATAATTATGTAACACAGCAACAAACGACGACCACTGAATTACAGGATCCTGACTTGGGACAAGCATATACATACAGAACGAGGCGGGGCTTAACATGTTAGAGAGATCCAAACTCTCCCCTAACCAGGGACAGTGATGTAACAGTTCAAAATAATAATGAACTATGAAAATATTGATTTCTTTTTTTAAATTACACCGATATTGGTCTAGCAACAAAAAAGTAAGGTTGCCAGTACATTGTCTTTCATTTATGGATTGTTGATCGTTTGAATATATATGCAAGCTAAAGAATAATGGGTAATTTCGTACACCAAAATACAAATAACGTCCTAACATTGATTACATTTCGTTTTAAGAAAATAAAAGCTGAAAGCTTTTGTAAATATTATCCAAAAGGCATCAGACTTTAAAACGGTTACTTTGGGAGTATCTTACACTCCTTATAATTATGGTGTTCGTTTTCATTTTATATAGCTGTGTACGTATAAAAAACCCCATTGAACATGAAAACGCATGTTTTACTTTTACATCACATTTTGCCCTGAATTGATTTTTTTTATTTTGTATGTAGTTGGCTTGTTTATTGTGAATTTAAATATGTATCCGATATTGTTTTTTTCATAAGCTCAAGACTTCATGAACTTGACATAACTGTTGGAACCCACCATGATGATATGTTGATATTTGCCCATTACACAAGACCCGCTGCAGATAATGGGCATCTTGTTTTCCAGCGCAGTCGGTATACAGATAGTCGTTATGTCAAACTGACCATCACTAAAGGTCCAGAAATGCTACACGTGTCAGAAGTTAATGTCATTGCTTATCCAGTATGTTGATAAACGGATAAACTGATTATAATATTTTTTAACTGTTTTATATGTTATAATAATGGGGAGGGACTATAACGACTCTATAAACAAACATTCAGATTAATGAACAGTAATATTGGTTGTAAAATAGTGAAGTTTTATTTTAATTTACGATGTTATCATTGATTGGTCTAACATAAGACTTTAAATTCTTCAAATATTTAACTGGCACTATTTTAAAATGTCAAAATAGAGTTACACTTGTAATACAGTTAAATTGCCTGTGTAACACTAGGTACACAAAAAATGTTATAGTTTAAAAGATAAAAAAATTGATATCAATCCGGGCAGACCTATTAATCCTTCTAATAAACTTATTTTCAAACGTAACCAATACAACACTGTTATTATATTTTGAAATATTGTTTTTATTGCTATATATTGATTTTGTTATCATTAAATCAAAATATATTAATAGTTATGCACCTTAACTGTACCACAATCGGTCGATCACTTATTTTGGCGTGATACATATTCATGTTTTTCTTTGACTATCAGTAACTGCTAGTACTCTCCATTCGGAAATGTGTGTCCCTTTGGTTTTTTGGAAAGAGAGATGGATCAATAACATGTTTATTTCCGGCCACATTCTTTATGTGAGGAGGAAGGAGCCTGTAGGTTGCAGTTTGTAAAAACCACGCCTCTTTTGGGGAGATATATGATATTCATAGATAATTTTATTTGTTGACATACTGGTTCCCAGATATGATCTCTCTGTTTCATCTCAAAGAGACATAACTAGGGACTGTTACCAAACATACCAATGCGGTGAAAAATTAATTCTGAAGTAGGCAAAAAGTAAAGGTAGGGCTAGTATACAACTTTAGTATAAGTTTTAACTGTAATAAGTTCAGGATATATAAATGTTGAAAATATGCCGCAAAGCCCTATGTTTTGACCTTTGAATACAAAAGGAGTGCATATCAACTTTCTATTCTATGAGATAATTTTTCACGAAACTTCATTGTAAAAGTGTCACAGTTTTAGTCCCAAAGGGAGTTCCTATGGGAAATTGTATTGTCAGAAATGCAACCTGTATGATTCAGTGGTTGTCATTGGTTCATGTCTGTCATATTTGTTTATTGTTGTTTTTATATAAATTAGGCCGTTAGTTTTCTCAATTAAATTGTTTCATATTTTCACATCGGGGCCTTTTATAGCCGACTATACTCATTGTTGAGGGCCGTACAGTTTCCTATAATTGCTTGCATCCACTTTATTTGAACTTAGGTGGAAAGTTGTCTCATTGGTAATCATCCCTCATCTGCATATTGGTATACAGGTTACAAAGGTGCAATTACTTGTTTATACTTTACCGGTAACATCTTTTATCTCAGAGTGGTACTCAGAATACAATTTATGAGACTTTCTAATTGAATAGTAAAGGGTGAGCATTATTTTGAATCGAAAGCTTATCTAGGGTTAAAGAAACTTAGAAAATGTCATTAATATTTAACAAGGAGTAGAAAACATAAGGTATACGTACTTATTTTCTCGGTGTGATTTTTCACAAAATTCATGGAAGGTGTATTTTCGCAAAAATAAGTACACGCGAATTCAAATGTAGATTTCATGCATATAAAGATATTAAAACCATTGAATAAATATTAAAATGTCAATTGTTCTTGAACAGTTGAGAGCTCTTTTCTTTTCATAATGTAAAATATATGTTTCAATAGGCGTAGAATGCATTGAAAAGCTCTTTAAAACACTGAAAACCCTTAAAATATGACAAAAAACACACAATCTGCTATTTGGGACATGACCTTGACTTTGACGTAATGACCTTTGTCAAGGTCATTAGTCAAGGATGTCATTACAAAAGACCCCATGGGTCTAGGACCTTTGTTTCAAGAGTAGAAGCTAATTTTGTCTTTTCAGAAACAGTTTATTGGGGTTATGCCCCTTACAGACAGGTCAAATCTCTTTGATCATAATGTAAATAAGTTTTGCCTCTGTGACCCAAACATTTTTCACTATTTACGATTTCTGTAAGTATAATCGTTTTTGAGATATCAAATAAAAAGTGGTTAGGTCAAAGGTCAAGGTCAACCTTAAGCAGCATTTAAACACATTAAAAATCCTTCAAATAAGGTCAAAAACACATAATTTGTTATCTGGGACATGACCTTGACCTTTGACCTTGTGAACTTTGTAATAAAGTGCGCCTTATTGAACCAAACATTGTCCACTATTCAAAGCTTCTGTAAGTATAATGGTTTCTGGGATTATCCCATAACAAGGTATAATGTCAAAGGTCAAGGTCAACATACACATTTGACCTTGAGACATTTCCAAAGTCCCATAAATTGATGATCATTGGTGGAGATCCTAGGTGGCTAAGACTTACGGTTTCTGAGTTTTAGTGGCCAACCGACATCTGTTAATTTTCATAGGGGCATAACCCTTCCAATGAGTCGTTGAATCTTTTCTTCCAAATGTAACAAAGAACCATGGTCTGGTCCTGAACAAATTCCACCCTTCGGTTTATTTGTACCTATTACGGTTACGGAGTTTGAATGATAACAAGGTTTTTAGGTTTCGGAGGGATCAGAGGGTGAGTTCCGGATAGGTATTTATGACACCGATACAAAGTGTGAACATGAAAGCGACACGTCTTACGGTTAAGGCTGGTAACTTCTTCAAAGTTTGGCGGAAAAAAAAATAATAATGATAATGATAATGATTAAAAACCAATTGTTCAGAGAACAATTGAAGGTCTTTCCAACCGATACGATATATTTTGATGTGAAAAATAATAAAACTCGGTTAAAAATTAGATATGTAATTTTCAGTGTCAAATGATAGCTTATTGTACGCTGACTTTAGAAAATATATGGTATCTATACATTTCGTTTGAAATAAGGGAGATAATTTGTTACTTCCGGTATGAAAAATGTCACTTTTGGTCTCATTTGATAGTTTACTTGACACTGATTCCAAAAAAAATGTGGTTCTATGTACTTTTACATTAAATAAGTACAAAATTTAGCGACTTCCGGTTTACAAAAGGTCATTTTCAGTCTATTTTTTCAAGGTCATATTGTTGCTTGCAACTTAATGCACAAAGTCCCATAGCTTTAGCATGCATAAATTTAAAGTTGAAGCAAAGGTCAAAATGTAGAACGTGAAATCAAACTTTAACCTTGACCCCAATTTTTTTGAAACAAGAGCCTCAAATCAAAAGACTAGATCTCTACTATATATTGTTAATGAGTTATATAATCATACAGCTAACATTAGCTATTAAAGGGGCAAAAACTCCCATTAAATGTCTACATACCCTGACAAATTAAATTTACGTGTTACGACATGTCGCAACTAACAATTCTGTAAAAATATTTTGTCGATATCTTATAAGATTTCTGAAAATAAGTGACATCAAGCCAAAATCAAAATTTAGAACACGACCTTGACCTTTGACCTTAACTTTATTTTCTTTTTTTGGACCAAGGACCTCAAATTAAAAGACCATAGGTCTCTATCACGTATGGTTTACCAGTTAGAAATGCATATCACTTATATCAAATGCATAAGGGGGAATAACTCTCATATGGAGTCTCCAGATAGCTTTCGTCAAAATTAATCAAAACATCCTGAGGATGTAACGAGCAATTCGGTAAAATACATTTGTCGTAACGTTATACGGCTGCGAAGTTTTAGAAATAACAAGGAATGCAGTGTTCGGGGAGATAGCTCTTATATGGAAAAGTAATCGCTTAAGCGGTGTCAGTTTCAAAAGCGTATTAACTGTTCGATATCATATACCAAATACCTGCGTGACATATTGCGAAACAACCAAACAGCGAAGTAAAAAAATTAGGCGGAAGAAAAAAGAAAATAAATAAATATAGGGTGACAGAAACACTTCGACTTAAATGGGTTGGAGTTGCGCCATGTTGTAAATAATAATTTGGGAAACAAATTATATCATTAACTTTTACTGTTTCTTTTGAATAAAGATAACAAGCAAAGTTCAAAATTTAGAACATGACATTGACCTTTGACCTTGACCTCAATTACAAGGTCATAAGTCAGTGATCTCAAATCGAAAGATCCCAGATCATTCACTTGTATGGTTTAGGAGTTATGCTGATTTCAAATACATAAGGGGAGAAAACTCCTATTAGGGTTGACCAAAGGGGACGCGGGGGGATAACTCCTATAAGAATAAGTGTTCGGTTACAGAGGGTGAGTTTTGAAATCCCCATTGATGTACGACATTATTGGGCAAAAAATCCTTTCGATATGTTGTAAAACAAAAAAGCATCTCAGACGGCAGAAGAAAAAAAAATAGTCAGAGGAAAAGCAAAAGGTCTTCCACCTTATAATAATAATAATAATAATAATAATAATAATAATAATAATAATAATAATAATAATAATAATAATAATAATAATATTAATAATAATAATAATCAGAAGAAAAACAGTAAGGTCTTTCTCTTTCAGAAAAGGAAAGACCTTAATAATAATAGTCAAAAGAATTTATATTGTACATGCGTGTTCACCTTATGGCCTTAGATAACATTAAATGAGCCGTGAAATGGTTCAAACAACAACAGTTACCTTTACATAAATTCACTTTAAAAGAATAAAAGGATCAATCCCAATTTACAATACCTTGACAAATCTCGCTACTAGCCTTGTTTGTAGTCTGCTAGAGAAGCTAGACTGTCTTCTCTACAGCTTTATTGTCTATTATTGTTGTTTATACCTCAATGAATTCTTAGGAAATTTATTAAGTAACGCTTCGAATACCAGATAATTAGTTAATTTGGCCGTATAAACTCGTCAATGAGTATATAAGTCATTATTATATTATAACTAGCCTCTGACAATTTTTTTTTTTTGTATCTAACTGGTTGGGAAATAGAAGTATTCACCTCATGTCAAACTTATAAATTAGCAATCATACGAAGTTCCATTTCCCTATTATACTTTCAATAGATATTAGTACCATCGCCCTCCCCCTAAAAAATACATTTCAGAAAAGAATCACATGAACAAATTTAATTAAATATAATTTAGGTTGGTATGTTAAATCTTTATGACGGTGTTCAACAATGAATACAACGGTATTTTCGGCGAATCTACTGTAGTGAAAGACACAATTGTTCATGACAACAGCTTCCCCGGGACGTAAGCATTATTTTCAAAATCAATCTAGTTAAAGCATTAGAGATGAAATCCATTTGAAGGTTTACCTAAAATATTAAAATATTAAATTCAAAATGGCCCATGAAGGCGTTTGTTCGTGTGAGTGGCATTGGCATTGGAAGCATATTTGTGTACCTCTATAGTCCTTTCCCCTACTGTCCATTGTGAACGTCGGTATACAAGTATCCTTATACTAAGATCATATATAAAATTTAAAATTTAGCATATATTATTAGTTACACAGTATGCAATTTTCCTAACACGAGAATTTATCGGGTCAATAAAATTCATATCGAGTGATTCGATGTGAATATTGTTAACCCGATAAATTCCGTATTAGGACAATTGCACACTAAGTAACGAATTTAACCTGATTTTGATATATTACATATTATTATATTCAAATTCAATTATTAGCACAATACCAACCACATATATTTAGATATTTAATCTAAAACTGTGAAAAATGTAAAATATTAATAGGACTATAAAGCAACTAAAAAAAAATATTGTTTTTATTAGGTCAATGGTATAAGGGAGATAATTCCAACTGACGTAATAAAATATTGTACTGAAATTTATTTGCACAATATCAGCCAATCAAGTTATTACTCTAAATCAGGATAAAGTTTATTATCTACCCGTACACGTCCTTCATTATTCGTCATTGTTTTTACATAGTGCAGTCTGTAGTAACTTTCACGGATCAGGATCATAAGAGATTTCCAATAAAATGACATACGTACCTAACTCGACGTACGTACGTAACGGGACCGGTTATTGCTAATCTATTAATCTTGTTAAATGCGTCACTTAAGTTTTAACTAAGTATTCCTAAACTATCAAACCCATTCATGATAAATTTTATCAATATCAAGTATTTCTAAGATGATGAAAAACGAAAGAAATCATGATTTTTATATATCACGTGATTATTGAGATTCCCGCCAAAACTTCACTGTCATAAGACCACGTATATACACGTATCTTTACCTATCATACAATTGATTTGAGTCGTCTATCATGGTTTTGACCATGACTTTGTTTTTCGATATACTTTGCAAATGAAGCATTTATTATTTAGTATTTGACATGCTTTGGTTTTTCGTTATCAGATTGGTGTCCCTTTTCCTTTCGTCTTTTAATGTTTTATAATATTTAATTTCCTTGGGTATTGATTATTAGACAGAGATTTTTCTAGCAATTTCAGAAATATCGAATTCAAAATGTTAGTCATAATTTGTCTCTGTTAAAGTTGATAACTGGGATTGCATCATACTTTATTAAGCATCATTTCAAACGTTCTTTTCTTCTGCAGTTAATCTTGGTTTTTTTGCAATCTCCGATTTTTTTCCCAGGGAAAACGTTCAACAAAGGGATGTGTATATTTAAAAAAATATTAATACAGTTCTTGTACTTCTTTAAACTTTAATAGTTGACATACACTTTTCTTTCAAATGAAAGTCAACATTAAAAAAAGAATTTTGTAATTAATAATGATATATGTAAATAAATATGTACACCAATTCGTTATATAGATTGAAATTTGGAAGGTGTACTTGATTAGCAATTGATGACCAATCTGCATATAAACATTGACCGCTGTGGATAGTAAACTATCAATTTATAGTACATAGTAATTGGCTTAAAAAATGTCCTGTCCCCAAGTATTTTTGATTAAAAGTGGACGAGATTTATATACTTGTTGCACTTTTAAGACAACTATAATGCCACTTCAGTCTTTACAGTAATTTTCTTTTTAAAATGTACTTTTAATTAGTAAGGCTTGGTATTTTCATAGTTGTTTTTGGATTAAGACAACTCTTACTAATCCAATAAGAAGTGGATTCTAAAACTATCACACATTGATTGAGTTAAGCAAAAAATGTTAGTTTCAAATTTTGTCTCGACTTAGTGGTATATATTGACATATAAAAGTTAAACTCTACGACAGATCCATGCATAGGATCACCAGTGAAGGTGATACACGGCTGAAAACACATTTTATATTAATAATTACTTAAGATATGTATATAGTTATCAAAGGTACCAGGCTTATAATTTGATATGCCAGACGCGCGTTTCGTCTACATAAGACTCATCAGTGACGCTCAGATCAAAATATTTAGAAAGCCAAACAAGTATAAAACGGAAGAGCATTGAGGACCATAAATTCAATATGTAAACCAAGCTCTCTCTTTCAGGTTTCTCCAGGTTGTTCTTATGTCGTGCTGTTGCACCACTGTCCCAGGCTTAGGGGGAGGGGGTTGAACACTCATTCCGTATGTGCCTGTCCCATGTCAGGAGCCTGTGGTTCACTTGTTGGCGTTGGTTCATATCTGTTATATTTGTTTTCCGTAAATTGTTTTGTTTTAAACAGGCCGGTAGTTTTCTCAATTGAATTGTTTTATATTTTTCAAGTTGGTTCCTTTTAAAGTCGACTATACGGTATGGATTTTTCTCATTGATGAAGGCCGTACAATTGTCTATCATTGCTTACATCCACTTCATTTATTATTGGCAATCATATCATATCTCCTTATTTATTTATTTTTTAACTAAATATGTTTAATATTCTCGGGTAATTTAACATGTAAGAATTAGCTTTCAGTACCTTTCGGTACTTTAAGATCGGTTCTCTTTGTCTTTCATTATAAAAATGTAATTGTTTTAGGCTTAATTCAATATTGATTAGTTGAGCTGTTTCCAACTGAATTTTACAGATTTTATTTTCTTATATTGCATGTGCTGTTACACCAGAGTGTTGAGCGCTGGTAAACGCGTTTAATCAGGCCAAATTATATATTGGCTTTCCCAAGTCAGGAGCTTTCAATTCAGTGGATGTCGTTGGTTACTTTCTGTCGTTGGGGTTAATTTTACACTTGTAAAAATGTTTATTTTCGTTTGAACTGTTTACATTTTTCAAAGTCAATGCCTTATATACTATAGTATCTGATAATACGGTATTAGTATTTGCTTATTGTTGACGACAGCACGAGCCATGGTAGTCGTAATTCACGCCATTTGGACTCTGTTTGATAGTTGGACGCTCCAAACGGATCAAGGTATATACATGTCGAAGTGTAAGGAATAAATCGAAAAAAAAGAATGCATGCTAAGCATACTAATGCTTTTGAAGAGAAAATTGAAAATATTTGTTGAACCGGGACAGACTGGCGGACGGACAGACAGAGTGCTTGCAATATGAGTGCAGGTACAATATTTTATCAGTGTATGTATCTTAGATGCTAGTGGTAAGGAAGTCTGGATCAAAACGGGGTAATCTTTACTTGTTAAAAAATATTTTATACTATTTAGAATAATAATTGCATGCCTACTGGATATTAATACAATAGCAAGTCACAAGGATAATGGAAGCTGTGAAACACCATTTTACAATACAAACTTAGCTTTTTGATACAAAGAAACAAGGAGAAAAACCAAACAAATTATGTAACAAAACAAGTGTTGCTAGAATAGTAATATATGCACATAATGCATAAAATATATAAACAGGTTTTTATCAAATATGGGATTGACTGGTAGCAGATTAGCCTCGACTACGGGTTCAATTATTTTGTTGGACCCCCTGATCGAATGATTTTAAGACTGGATTTTTCGGCTTCACCACCAAGCATGATGCATTTACGAGTAAGTGCAGGTGTTGGTTTAATCGAATAAAGACAAGTGTGTCTTTGTATCGGGTACGCTAATTTACCTAGCATATAAAAATGCGACTGTAAGTGATGGTCATGTACAAAAAGGTATAATCATTTATCATTATCATTTCATCATCCTTAATATATATGTAATATTTGTCGCTGGATATAAGACAAACATCAGTATCATCATCATCATAAGTATAATAGCTTGAGTCTAAATATTCGTTGTATTTATTATAGCTTGTAAGTATCATAGCTTGAGGCTAAATTCTTATCTTATATTTTAGCCAATTTATGTCGAAAACTTATTTCACGCATGCATCTCTTTTCTACATAGTTTTTATAAATGTCCAAGTTAAAGCTAATAGAGTAGTAATAATTACTAGTATTTCCGAATAAACTCCATGTACCGATCTTAGAGTATTCACAGCTACTGAACACTATCTTAAAAACAACAACAACTAATAAATACAGAATAATTATCCAGTCTAGAATATCAATCACTTACTTCGTACTGTTACACCACTGTATTAGGTAAGTGGGCCCGTTAACATGTTTAACCCCGCCACATTATGTTTGGATGTGACTGTCCCAAGTAAGGAGCCTGTAATTCAGTGGTTATTGTTTGTTGCTGTGCTTTCGTTCATTTTTTTGTACATTATTTAGGCCGTTAGTTTTAAATTTGTAATTGTTTTACATTTGTCATTGTGTGGCCTCTTATAGCTGACTATTCGGTATGGGCTTTGCTCATTGTTGAAGGTCGTACGGTGGCATATAGTTGTTAATTTCTCTGTCATTTGGTCTCTTGTGAAGAGTTGTCGAATTGGCAATCATACTACATCTTCTTTTTCGTACATATCACAAAATGAGTAAAAAAGTACATAAACACTCTAGAAAGGCAAGACCTTGTGTCATGTCAAAAGCACAGAGTGTCTGTAGGATCATTAGTGTTCATAACTGTATAACAGATTAGGTGTAGTTTTAATAAAATGTAATGATAATTTATCAGTAAAAGATACATGATTATTTGTTAGTGGAATTATATATAGCTAAATAAATGAATATCTATATTAAAAGAAACATCAGAAACGAGAATATGTGTCCATTAGATTACACGCCAGTATCACATTTCCGTGTTAAGTGAGCTCTAAATCCAGGAAAAAATACAATTCAGTTTGTAGTCTTAAACTTTTAAATCCCGTGCGAGATGTCTTAATTAATGTTCAAACATTGTTGTTTTTAATACGTATTTATCAATGTCAAACGACAATCATTTAATTTTTTTTTTTGGTGCCATACAATTTGTGATTATAGCCGGTTCCAAGATATTTGAAAGAGGGCATATTCCCGATAATTAAATTTATACTGCCGAGCGGAGCAACGCGAAAAAAAAAATTAGACGATTTTATAATAAACATTTGTATAGATAACGTGGAAAACGTGAGATTTTCAAAATTATTTGGCGATCGAAAGGGGGGAGTACGCCCTCTACCCCTGTATCTGCGAATGCACTTTTAGGTATACATGGACAAAAACCTCGTCCCATGCATTATTATAGTTGAAGACTAAAAAAAATACTATTTGATAAATGTATCAATGATAAAAATTTCTGTCAAATTATCTTGAATTAAATAATAGAAATGTTTTTTTCTTAAAAGTTAGTCGCGTACACCATTTACATTCGGGTGTGTTGGAATCTACTTTTTAAAATTATAAAAACAAAAAAAGAGATAAACTTCTCGCTTCGAATTTCATTATTTTAATATTTTCATGCCAAATTTTTATTCGGTAGTTTTTAAAATTCACATTTTGAGAAGAACTGAAATATGGGTCAAGTGAAATGACAAGAAATGATGGGTGTATTTGATTGCAAGTTGATAGCTTAAGTATTCCATTAAAATATTTTTTGTCAATTAAATCATTTAAAATTTAATAACAAAATATTTAAAGATTAAAAAAAGTAGTTGGGATTGAATTTTACATTAGGTCTATATCAGCAAAAATTGCGTGTTCAAAAAGCAAAAAGTGCATGCAGTGTATGCCATGTCATGCTTCAATGCAATAGGACGAAATACGTTGAGTTAGGTCGGTTATGTCGAGTAAAGTAATTTTATTGGAAATCTCTATTATAACCGTTGTCCTTTCAATTATGGTATACCTTTATATTTCAATTTGTTGCATTGTTTCTTTGAAAGACGTATACAAATAAGGAGAAGTGGTTTGATTGCCAATGAGAAAACTTAGGGGACCACCAGTTGCTATTTTTATGGGTAGGTGGATTTTTTTCTGAGGCAAATTAATTTTCAACTTTGTACAGTCATGACGTGCAAACGTTACTGTTTACATTTTTACACCTTTATTAACTGCATTGTGTTGGGTAAAATATACATTTTCATTCGGTTTGGCTTAGGTTATTTATTTTTAAGTCCTAACCAGGTCAGACTATTATTTTTCACAATTCTGCACTCCTCCTCAGAATTTCAAGTGGTCGTCCCCTAACCTACATAGTCAAAATAAAGGTGATTACAGCAACTATAGGTAATCATACGGCCTACAACATTATATACACACCAGATACCTTGTAGTCAGTTATAACAAAAAATGTGAAACATTTCGAACGAAAAAATCAACGCAAAACAAACTTGCCCTAAGAGTTACATGTGATGCATTAGCAACCAAGATTATTCAACAAAGAGTAATCAAGTAACTGATGAGCTTTATACACCAAACAAACTGATTTCCCGGTATTCGAAGCGTTACTAAATACATTACTAAAGAATTCATTAGGGTACAAATGACAATAATAGGCAATTAAGTAGTAGAGAAGACAGTCGAGCAGACTACAAAAAAAAGGCTAGTAGTGAGATTTGTCAAGGTTATTGTAAATTGGGTGTAAAATGAAAAAAAATGGACCGAGTCAAATATGACAGCGATATTAAGTGATTAACAACTAAATCAATTATTAATTATCTATCAACACAGACGACTGATTTAATGATTGAATAATCTTAGTTTATATTGTTTCATACTGTGAAACAAATAAAGACCCAATTAACCAAAAAAAAATAGGAATTGTAATTGATAAATTTAAAAAGATGTGGTATGAGTGACAATGAGACAACTCTCCATCCAAGTCACAATTTGTAAAAGTAAACCACTTAGTCTGTTATTTATATTCTGAAAATTTTGAAAATTCCGCGAAATCAAATACACGCGAATTCATCGACAAAATCGCAAATAAATAAGTACTCGCGAAAAAAGTACAGTATTCAATGTATTTACAATGGAGCTAAAATAACATGTCCTTCCCAATTGAGTAAAAAGTAACGTTTTTTTCAAGTGTATTTTGGTGAACTTTCGCCGAATGACCAATCACTCCTCATATGTTTTGGCTTCCACATATTTTTTCTTCACGAAATTAAATATGGAACACTACTTTAACCCTATGGAAATTGTATTAAAACAATTGGCTTCTTCTAACCGAAACACCGACAAACCCTTCAATGCAATATTATTCACGTAATTCAGACAGTGTGAGTACAAATTGTGTAAAAGGTACGTTTGTACAAATATGTTCGTTATCCTAGCTCTTTTTTTTTGTTTGTTCTGCCAGTGGCTGAAAATTTGACAAGAATATTTTTAATACATTTTTTACTCTGAAAAATGTTTATATTACTTTTAGACGGAAGAAATGTTTGAGTGGTTTGGCTACCTCTTCATTTTAATGTATATTTATTGATATGTTTGTGTACCGCTAAACAGTTATTATTGTCACGTTTATTTGCTATGTACGTTTAAACCTTTATTGCCGGAAAAAAGAAAAAAATAACTGTACAAATGTTACTTCACCAGATGCACATTGTTACAATTGGAGTTCTTTGTGATGATTAAAGACCAAAAACCTATAAGAAAACAAAAGCCTACTAGAAAGCGGCAAGACTGAGCATATCATTCTATATGAATTTTCGAATTTTTCTTATACTAAAGAAAACAATATATGTGAATCATGGTCCTACATTCAAAGTTTTGATGGTGATCTGATAGTAACCAGTGCAAGATATTCTTATTTCGATTTTATGAATATCCTGTCCCGGTTGAACAAGTTTGTTTCAGAAAATACGCGTCATATGACATTGTGGCGTAATTAAATATGCTTTGTAGCTTCGATTTTCTTTTCTGCAATAAGCAGCAAATGGAAGATCATGTACTGTTTACGTCTTATAACATGCTTGTTACTGGCCTCATATAAAACTTTCAAATTGAAATTTAGTCTATGATAAGGTTTCATGCTACGGGTTGTGCAAAATTGTCAGATATTGTATAGATTATGCATGGAAAATCTAATTTTGTGTGATAAAAGAAAACTACATCATAGAATTTAGAGATACACTATTATAAAAGTGGGGCGAAAGATACCAGATGGACATTCAAACTCATAGATCGCAAATAAGAATGCTCTTATAGTATGCTTTCAGATAACTAAAATAAACAAAAATGGGGTCACCGGACTCGTTTTCTTGCTACACAATAGAATAGGTAAATTCATCACACATTCTATTTTGAAAACTCCTTTATCCGAGTTTTCTCCCATTATATATGAGTTACCATCCCTTATATGGCAAAGTTTTGGTAAAATACTGCCGTTAATATGATAGAACACATAATTTTCTATATGAGACGAAAATTATCTACATCCTGCCTGTTAAGTTAATTGATTAAATAGATGAACAGAACAATAGGTTTAAGGGGTGTTCCCGTTTACGATTTACTGACAGTAAGATGATTAATATGGCCTTTATCTATAGACATAGTTTTATCTTTATCATACAAAGGTCTCAATAAACATTGATGGTAACAGTTATCAAGGAAGTCACGCGATCCGTAATACGACAACAAAGGTATGTTGATAAAGCTTGAAATCAATATTTTTCAAATATGAGTTCATGGCATTTACTGTAAAGTGTATTGCAAGTACTAAATGTAATTGAAATTATTTGGTATTGAATTAGTATTTTGTTAAATATGATTTAAAGAAGGTGATAATAAAACATCTCTTGGACTTTGCTCAGGGATTTGAGAGAAATGTGTATATAAGGCAGGGCTATTTCCGTATGTTCTTTTTCATTTCGAGATTGGGCATCTTTTATAAGAAGTGTCACATCAGCCGAATATGTTAACTCCCTATGTTAAACACCTGTTGTATATTTTACGATATTAATTTTTTTATATGGAGCATCAATTATCTTTTAAACAAATACAAACATACATACGACTATACCCACTTCATCTTCTTCAATTTGATATGTGATCACGATTTACTCTAATTTAAAATAATAAAAAAAAAAGTAAAATGTTCTGTAATACTTTTGGTAGTGTCAAAATTACATAGTAGGCGTTGTTTGTATCTCGATCAATGTTTTTTCTGACCTCTAGATTAGTTCTTATTTAATCAACGTGTGGTTCGTTTAAATGCAGCTATTCATTGGTCAGAATTCGATTATGACGTCAAATTATCTATATTTTCTTGGAAATTCCTACTGTAACTTCATGGTGAAAGGCGACCATGCCTGTAGCCGTCACATAAAAATACATCCTTTTGCAAGTTGTTCGAAAAGAAGGATTTAGATAGTCTGCATGTCGTCTAAAAATCATCAGAGAAACAGATGCTACAACCAAGAGTGCACCTGCGAGCAGGCTAGCTTTATCATTCTTCCTTAGAAGATCCTGGTAATTTTTTTACTTATTTTATAAATAAGAAACACAGCTGACTGATTCCTTTACACTACAAATCAATAAAAGTCTGAAATGGCCTATTCGATACTCAACTGTACTGATTATTACTCAAGCAGTCGCAATTGACCTGAAATTTACTTGACATTCCTCGACTGTAGTCTGAATTGTATTCAACCTTTACTCGACTATTACTTAATCATTTTGTAAGCGTCTGAACCATACTCAATATATACTCAGTATACATGGTATAGTCAGAACCATACACGACCTAGTCTTAACCAACTTAGACCTATTTGGTATATATCTTTTGTATTACATCAATTTAGGAACTGTTTAAAACAAGATTTCACAATAAACATAATTATTAAATTTTAAGAATAAGGTATAAAAATCCAAAGACATATATCAAGCAAAATTACGTCATTAGATTGAATTTTCAAACAGAACATAACGTCTTAGGTATTCGTATCTATTTTATTTCGGGAAAAAACAGGGCGTCTTGTTTTTTTTTTTATCACAAGATGTCATGTTGAGTTCCATTAATTTTAATTTGAGTGATGTTAACTATATATGATGTCCATTGAAATTGAAATTAGAAAGTATCGCTTGCCTGTGTATCTTAATAGCGTTATAATGCACAAATATCGACATATGAGTAGGTAACCATGTGTTGATTCTGATAATATCTGTGTTGTTAATGAGGAAAAGTATCCGTTACATCTTTGAAAAAACTGTCTGCGGAAAATATGCATATGGCAATATTCCATCAAATGCTATCATTATCTGATGGTACATGTTGTTTTCAGAAAATAATGACAATGTGATTTTAACAAACATGTTATTCCACTCGAATTATTTTAGATGGCACAGGTGTTGGCAGTATCAGGAGATGTAAGACATGGATTTTCCTTTGTAGGCCAATTCAACCACGACTTCGGTCGAATTACTGGAATAGCAGCTACAATCAAGGGGAACATTTTAGTATGTGACTATGATAAAAAGAATCTGATATTAGTTGATCCTCTTGGAAATTATTTAAAGAAGCTCGACGTAAACAGTGAACCATATGATGTGGCTATCACGAGTCAAAATATAGGCTTGATAACACTTCCTAACTCCAGATCTGTCCTACAAATTGATCCTGACATTATGGTTGTACTCTTCAAGACCACTTGCAACGACCTAAATACTACCGTACATTGTATTTCAGCGCTCCCCAATACTGGAAGGGGTTTTTCAGAGACATTTCCATGTTTTCTTGGCGTGAATAAAGATGGTTGTTTTTATGCAGGTGCGGTAAATTACGAGCAAATGTAAGTTTGTGTATGCAATAAGTGTTCTACCTGTAGACTACCTTCTTCACGAACAATATAGTACTTCATATAAATATGTATATATATGAATATATATTTCCAATCAAATAACGCAACAATCATTTATATTTATAAAGTATGTGATTGCAAAAATAGAATGCGTTCAAATGGCTTAAATAAACACGATGTACGCAATAACTCAAACGCTTTATTAAGCTTATTTGTGGATATTAGGTAATGAATCTGTCATTCTACGGTTTGTAAAGAATTAAAACAAAACAAATATCCAGAATAAGATTAATAGTATGAAATATATAAAGTTATGATTACACTTTATTTACACTTCAATATACAAGATATTCAAGATGTTATGTTTTAACAGTATAGTTGATCTGAAAGCTATCAATGACAACCTATTAATATCAAACTTGGGACAGTCACATATAAACGGTTGCCAAAATAATCATGTTGCTAAGCTCGAACCCCTCCTCATTCCATATTTTTGTATCATCAGACAAGGGTGTATGAGAAAAACATTAAAACAACTGCAAAAATCTGTTTAGAAATTTTTACTAGAAAAATATCCACGAAACACAAAAGACACACACTCTCGATCTAAGGGTAATTGTATTAACAGAAAGCTAGTTCAAAGCCTGTTGTTAAACGTTTCAAACACAGAACTTCCTTTTCAATCTAAATATCAATTAATACAGATTAAACGTCGAAAGCGTTATACACAGACTGCGCAAAAGTATCGACTCGATGTATTCATAACTGAATAAAAAGACATTTTTAGTTGGTTTTTTTTTTGTTTATTCAAAAACAAAATGAATATAAGATCCAGTCAGGATTATTTCTACAACGGTGTTAAATTGACAACCTTTAAGGCGTTAATTCAAAGAATCAATTTGTTTTTGTTGGACGTATCTGGACTTTCACAACATCGCCGTAAACATGGTGGTGTGATATCCCGTTTGATGTAACAAGCCCAGCCAAACTTCCAAACAAAATATGTTTATCTATCAACAACTTTAGTAAGAATTAAAATCATTTTTTTTAACGAAATCCTTTACTGAATACTTGATCAGATACACATTAGTGATTTAATAATTTCATTGTTTGTTTTTTTTTTTAAGTTCCAGCAGCATCACAGGCATGTCTAACTATGGATATAATATTGGTTCACATGTTTTAAAGTTCCATGCAGTAAATGAAAAGTCTTTGTTATCTTGTAAAGGCGGTCAAAATTATATTACGTATACCTACATATCGGGATATGAAAACAAAATTACTGGAAATCAGATTTATAATTTTGCCAACATGGATTCACCCACTGACATATGCTCTGACAACTACAGCCACATCTACGTCAGTGGACAGGGATCGAATAACATACACAGGCTGACACAGGAGATGAAATTGTCGAAGTTATTTGGTAGAATGGAACCTAATTGCAAAGTATTAGACATACCATTGAATTCACAACATGGAATCAAGGAACCAGTCGCCTTGTGCTTCAACAAAGACTATAGTAAACTGTATATTGTTAACGAATGGGGGAAATCAGTTTTGGTTTTTGATGTTATTTGATTATCGAATACAAATAAAAAATTTCTGTTCAATATGATACTATACCGTGTATATACTAATTGGCTATTTGTTAATTATGCTTTGAATTAAAAAAAAAACTTTCGCTTTAATAGTACCCGCAAAACTATAAGTATGATACATCAACAATTCTTATTTGCTGTGTGATCGATATCTATCAAATAAAATCACCCAAACCGGTAGGAAGGTTCGTCTTGAACTAGCAGTGAGATTCATGTTTTAGGCCTCACTTTTAAGTTTGAGATGAAGAGGAATAAATAACAAAAAGTTCCAAAGGTATTGCTTTCTTCATGGGAATAATAGTTTTGCGTGATGAACCCTATAAATATATATCATTCTTTTCAAATTGAAAATAGACAAACTATCGCTCCTTATTGCCTTAAATTGTCGTAATTTACCAAAAATCATACATTGCAAAAATCGCACTGAATCTGGACTAGATGACATGTATCGCTGATTATGTTGTATTCCAAAATAAAATGGGAAGATGTTTTAAATGTTCTCCATTGGCATTCCGATTGCTAGTTGTTAATTTGTGTTTCATATTTGATTCAGCATACATATAAAGTTTAAATTTATTTTTTTGTCTATTATATATGTTATATATGTTATACGTGTGAGGATGTACCAATATTACTATCATTGCGAATTCAAGTGTCGTATAAGACTCCTTTTCAAATATACCTGCTACAAAGCTATTGAATTGAGATTGAAATAAGTCCTTTAAAAAGTATATACTAGTATTGAGACGACAGTTGTTTACCGATATTAAAATCTCATTATCCGGTAATGAACAGTGCACGATTTTCTCATCTTTAAAATATAGCTATATATGGTTATGAATCGCAGTTAATAGTCAAGACTCTAAGAAGAATCGAAACAGATTATATGTTATGTGGTTATGCTTTTGCTTTAGATAATCAAGATGTTTTTAGTTTTACTCCGGTTATTTACCTCAAAGAGCTCATAACAAATAGATACTATATGAACAAAATCAATGTCCTTAGTATGATGGTTAGTTTTTTGTTGCACAAGGAAAAACTCAAATAAAATAAAACACAGGAAGTATGTGTGTTTTCCAACTTATCCAATGGCCGTGAATTCAGTGCAATTTTGGAATTAAATAGTAGTAATTAGCAAAGTATCAGATAGGTTGTTTCGCCACAGTTTTTCATTCATGTTTTACCTCAGTCTTTCATGGCTACAAAAGGTTTAGTTTGGATGCTTGGCTTTGGCTTTTGAGTTCTTATTACGAAAGGATGTTAGATCCAGGCGATGTTGTTCACTTTGCCGTTTTGGTACTTTGGGAATACTCCTTCTAAATGGTTACTCTTTTTGAATTGTAGTGAGATGTTTGAATGATTTCTTTGTTGGTGTTGACATGTTTGTTTTATAGTTTGACGTGTGTTGATGTTAAGCTTATGTCACCTATGATCCTCTCAATACTTGTATTTTGCACTAGGCCATGCTTTTGATGTTTTGGCAAAATCTTGTCAAGGTTGAATAATTTGAATTGCAGTCTTGTAAAGCACAGTTTATTTGTTAGGTTGCATGTGGCTTTGCAATCAGTAACACTCGTGTGAGTCATGACTTTTTCAGTTCATTTTAAAAGTTTGTTTTCGTGTCGTGTCGTGTTGTTACACCACTTATTCTGGGGTATGACATTCAAATTTACTGGGGTAGGAGCACTCACAAAACTGACTAAACCAAAAGCATGCTTTCTGTGTCTCTATTTAGCAAGGAAATTTATATAACTTCCTATACAGTATAGTTTTAATCATTAGCAAAGTTATACGACGACCTTATATTATTGACATTTTAATCATTTGGTCTTTATTGATACAATTAGTTATATCATTGGAAAGTATAACAAATTAGCATTCCCATAATCCCTTGAGAGTGATGTTACAACAAATCAGAAAAACACACTATAACATTGGTGTACAATTGTTTTTATTTCCTTTTTTTCTTTTTTTTTTTAGCCATGGCGTTGTCAGTTTTGTTTTGGACATGTGAGTTTGAAAGTCTGTTTGGAATCCTTATTTCTCTATTGTTTGAAAAAAAACCATCAGAATAAACGTTTTTATTTTCCGCGCTTGCAATCTTTACATGACTTCTGTATCAACATGATCATTGTAAAAAGAAAATCATCTCTTGTTATGTACTTTGATAATATACTTCTAAATGATCGCTAAAAGTATTGTGTTTTGTTTTTAGTTTCTTAAATCTGCTGTTTATGTTTACGGACGAGTTCAAAAAGTTCCCATCCTGTTTATTCTAATGTGGATTTATTATTATTCGTCGGATACCAATTTTTGTTGATTTCGTGAGTACAGGTGAATAACAAAATTAAATGCTCAACAAATGACAAATTTTCTATAAGTTTCCATTAAGACTTCGTCAAAACCACAAAATCAAATAACCACGAATATAAATGGTTTCCTTAATCCACGAAAAAAATAAATGAATCCACAGTATGTAGCTTCTACATAGTTTGTACAAGTGAGGGAATAAATCAAATTTCTTTTAAAATTTGCACTGAAGAGAAAGTTCCGGCAAAGTAGTTGTAATGATTGCTACCTCTTCTTTGCCGACTCCAGTATATTTCTTTAAAGATGTTCTGTGTGTGAAAAAACTTGAGCGTATGCTTTTTATTGTGCCTTTAGTCCATGGGCTGGTTTTTAAATATATTCCGGTATTTTCCAAGAACATGGTCTAACTAAATACTTCCAGGTACTACATCGATAAGTTTTGCATCACATTCTAGACATGTTTGAATTTTACATCTGTTTACAAAAGTGGGGCAGATAATCGACAAACTGGTGATACTTGTAGACATGCAAGTTGTTCACGTTTGTTGTTGGCAGAAGAAGTAACCTAATTCAGTATTTGTCTTAAACATGTATTACATGTTTCATTTCCATCATAACTAAAACTTGGAACAAATCAATCTTTTTTGAGTCGCTGCATTTGTTCAATGCGTTTGTTTAGTTTTGCCATTGGACATATACAAAAATTTTGCAATAATCCTTAATGTATCCATCTCTTTCATAACAGTGTAAATACATGAACTTTATCCGTGAATCATTTTATAGAATTATTGTCTCTGTAAACTATCCTCGGTATGTGTTTTTTTTTTTCAGATGTCATATAAATTGTGATTCCTAATTTTGAATTAGACTTAATAGGAAAATAGCATGTGCCACTGCAGAGAAAACTGCCGGAGTATTACAATAAGGCATTGTTCATGTTGTTACCATGGGGTTGAAGCCTCACTGGGCTGCAAATCACAATAAGACCTACAAGTGTCATCATTTGCATGTTTTTTCCAGATATTTGCATCACAATTGTATTTTATACACCTACTTTTTCTCAGATTAATTTCAGCATCAGTAGTATCAACCCCCTTTTAAATTGCTATAATTATACATATTGTCTCACTTTTAACTCCCTTAATTTTATTTGAAAGATCGGTATCCGGATTTATCGGGATTGACTCTTACAAAATGTGGAATTGTAACACTCCTTAAATTTTGATAGTTGACTCATAAGTTTGCATTAAACATTGTGCATAAAACAATTTTTGCAAACTGGTATCTGTCGTGTATCTCAATCATTGTAAGGACAAAAAGAGAGCCTAGCGAAACATTTCTTTCACTGCTTCTATCTTCAAAAAAAGTGTAACTATGTATACAAACATGTCATTTCAGACATATCTATGACAAACATATGACTCTACATACACATGATATATGCCTGAAGTTTTTGAGTGTATGTTTTATCAATAAAAATATAGTAATGTGTTCAAGTTGTTCACTGTCATACATTTAACTTTCATTTAGCATGTTAAGTAAGAAAACAGATAAGACCTACTGTCAATAAAACACTGACGTCGACAAGACATAGTATCAAAATACGGTTTTCCCAACTTTGATGCATAAGCTGCATCCTGCTGTTAGTTGAATTGCCTAAATAGATGATACGAAAAATAGGCATGATAGGTAATGTTGTGTTCCCGTTTACGATTTACTGACAGTAAGATGATTACCATGGCCTTTATTTATATACATAGTTTTATCTTTATCTTTATCATACAAATGCCTCGTTAAACATTGATAGTTACAGTTATCACGGAAGTCACGTGATCCGTAACACGACGAACAGGTATGTTAATATAACTTGCAATCAAAATGTCTCGTTGTTTCTCGTCTCGATATAAGTTTATGTCATTTACTGTAGAAAGTATCAGAAGTACTGAACGTAATTAAAAATGTTTGGTATTGGGTTAGTATTCAGCGAAATATATATATATATGTATATATATGTATATAGGATTTAAAGAAGGTGGTCAAATAATCAAAATATTATGGTAGTGCAATGTTCAAAAACATTCCTTGTAATTTCAAAATTACCCAGTAGGAGTTTTTCGTATAATAATCAGTAGGCATCACCTAAATTGCATGAAACTCCCCATCAAAAAGAATTTGCCTTGTCGCTTATTTCGACAAATCATTGTGTGTAGAAGAAAACAAAATGTTACTGCAACCATGTTGGCTTCTGTAGGTATTGTTCTCATCTATAAGTGATGTTTATCACTGTTTATTGTCTTTTTTTAAGTCTCTACGTTGAACCTTCGTTTTTACTACCTTTTTACAACAAACTAACACGTAGTCACAAATGCTGATAAATTACCAGCCTTGAGTGGATGAATATTGTATCACAGTCGTTGCCGTGGTAGAATCTAAATTTAATTTAAACATTATGGTCTTAAAACCTGCTCTGAGCTTTGTACGGTGATTTAGGAGTTTAGAAACTATGTAAATTACAATTTATATTTAATATCATAGTGGAAATAATTATCGTATATTATTATTGAGTTTGCATAATATGTTCTTATAAATTTGATATAGATCTGAACTTTAAATATATGAAAAAGGACAACAGGAATTGGAATAATTACAAGTACAACAGACCTTATCAACCACGTACACCGAAATAGATTTCCCATACAATTGAATTAAAGAATAACGAAAAACGCATTGTATAAATAGTGTGTCACTAAATGTGATGTGGTTAAACGGCTACGATAAAAGAAACCTCTCCCGTTGCATATAGGGACCATATTTCTGAGACTAAAACATGTATAAAACTGTTGAAGAGTGCAGCATCTAACATGCTAGATTTTCTATTCTTCTTAAGAAGCTACTGTTAAATTTTCTTCTGATTTAAAAATGAAATCTAAATCCTACAGTAATACAGATTGTTTGTTGTCCGTCAAACATATCAAAGAACAATATATTTGTATTTACATTGGTCACAACCCCGTTTTCCATTCTTGTAATATTCACTCATTGGTGTCATTCATGAGTAAATGATTGGATTTTAATTTATACAACATAAAAAAAGAAGAAATGTGTATACTAAAGGAGTGCACAAATGCATTTCCAAAGGGTCTATTCGTCGCTGTTCCGATTTGAGGTTCACACTGAATCACTGGCCAAATACTGCATTTCCTACCATCAAATTTCAATTGACATTATCACCTTTCATAATAAACGTGTATTTTTATTCTTTTTAAAAAGAAAAAAAATATATTATCAATTCACTTTTAAGAATAAGGTATAAAAATGAAAACTTTCCAAAGACATATATCGTATAGGTTTTAAAAGAGGGGCGAAAGATACCAGAGGGACAGTCAAGCTCATAGATTGGAAATAAACTGACAACGCCATGGCTAAAAAAGAAAAAAAAAGAAATAATAGTTCTCAAGAAACAACATAGAAAACTAAAGACTAAGCAGCACGAACCCAACCAAAAACTGGGGGTGATCTCAGGTGCTCCTGATGTTAGCATACCCTTTAACAAATAAATCAATTTAACGTCAATCGATAGACTTTTCAAACTGAGCATTACGTTTACGTACGGTATTTGTCCATATTTCATGTAAGCCTCGAAAAAAACAAGACGTCTTGTTTTTATCACAAGATATCATGTTGAGTCCCATTAACATTAAATTGTGAGATGTCTACTATTTATGAATCTCATTAGTATTGAAACCAGTATGTCAAACTTATTTCTGTTTATTACTTTGTAAAAAATCACTCTATTTCAAACAAAAATTCTCTAAAACTGACATTATCACGATGTTTGATTTCTTGATTGACGACATATTTGTTACGTTTGGAGAACGTGTTTTGCTACAAACAATCGGCATCCCAATGAGAACCAACTGTGCCCTTCTTCTTGCCGACTTGTTCCTTTATTCTTATGAGACTAACTTCATAGGGAAACTTCCTAGGCCGAAAGAAAAAATGTTAGCAGTACCCTTTAACTTTACTTACCGCTATATAGATGATGTTGTTTCACTAAATAATTCAAAATTGGTGATTATGATGAACGCATCTATCCAATTGAACTTGAGATAAAGGATGTAACAGATACAGTTAAGTTTGCGTCATATCTTGACTAACATATAGAAATTTAAAATGAGGTTCGGTTGAAAAAAACATTTCTATGTAGCAATATTCCAATAGCGCCCGTTAAGAAATGAGTTCGACGACCCGGCTTACCAACCAACATGGCCGACATGGCAAAAAAATAGGGGTAATATCTCTGAAATTAAAGCATTTAGAGCAAATCTGACGTAGGATCAAATATTCATCAGGTTAAGATCTATATGTCCTGAAATGTTCAGACGATTCAGACAACCCGTATTATTATCTTGAATATTATTATAGATAGAAATAAACTTTACACCGCAATAATGTTCAGCAAAGTAAGATCTACAAATAATTGAAAATGACCAAAATAGTCAATTGACCCTGAACATGTTAAGGAGTTATTGCCCTTTATAGGCAAATTTGAACAACTTGTCGATAATTATTGTAATCTTTCACAAAAATGTTCTCCTCTAAAACTACATCGACAAATTCAACTAAACTTGGCGACAATCATCATTAATGTATCTAGTTTAAAAATTTGTCCGATGACCCCGCCTGCTAACCAACATGGCCGACATGGGTAAATATAGGACATAGGGGTTAAACGCAGTTTTTGGATTATATCTCTGAAACTAGACATTTAGAGCAAATACGTCATGGGAATGATAATGTTTATCAGTTTAAGATCTATCTGCCCTGAAATTATCCATGTTATGCGACGAATCGGAACTCGTTGCTAGGTCGCTGTCCCTTAATTAGTCATTTTAAGAATATTATGCAGTTTTTGCTTATTATCTTGAAGACTATTATATTATAGAGATAAAATGTGAACAACAATAATGTTCAACAAAGTAAGATCTATAAATAAGTCAACATAACCAAAATTGTTAATTGACCCCTTAAGCAGTTATTGCTTTTTAAAATAAATTATTAACAATTATTCGTAAATGTTTGTAATATTTTACAAAATTCTTATCCTCTGAAACTTCTTTGTCAAATTTAATCACACTTGGCCAAAATCGTCATCAGGATATCTAGTTAACAAAATTGTGTCCGATGAACCCGCTTGCCAACCAACATGGCGGACATGGCTAAAAAAAGAACATACGGGGTAAAAAGTTTTGTAAATTATTTTAAAATCAACTATAAAGAGAGAAAATCTGACAAGAGCAAGGGTGTTAAGCTCTACCAATTGTCCATACATGTCAACATTTACTGTCAGATGTTTTTTTTTTTCACTTTTGCCTTCTATCTTGAAAACTATTATAGATACAGAGAAACTTTTAGATGATCAGCAAGTCAAGTTCTACAAATAGGTCCCTATTAGAGTTATTGTCCTTTGATGAGGATTTGACCATTTTTTCTAATTTTGCCTTAAATATCAAACTACAATAGACAGATAGAAACTTAGCTAGGCAAAAATGATAAGCAAAACAAAATCTACAATGATGACAATATGGAAGAAATAGCCAGACGACTCCTTACTGGAGTTATTGTCCTTTTAAGACGATTTTTCACACTTTTTCTTGCGTTTTGTTGTACATGTTATATATGACAGACCATTATAATAGAGAAAAATACACTTTAAATCACAAAAAGGATCAGCGAGTTAAGATCTGCTTACAAATCAAGTGTTGCCGATATAGTAAAGTATAATGTGACTCTTTACAGGAGTGATGGCCATTAAATGGGGAATTTTGTTTATCCTCTTTTGTGTTTTGGGCAAAAACTAAAGAAGATAGAGAAAAACTAAACAGGCTAAATGAATAGCAATACAAGATCAACAAAACAGTTTTTGTCATGAATGCAATTCTTGTCTACAATGTTGGAGGGTGTCCTTTGTTGAATATGCACATGGACCAAGGTGAGCGACACAGGCTTTTTAGAGCATCTTGTTTAGATATGACGTTGTTATAAATAAAAAAGAAGATGTGGTATGATTGCCAATGGGACAAATCTCCACAAGAGTTGTTAGTTTGTTTTTTAACTAATAAGTTTGAATGTCCGTCTGGTTTATTTCGCCCTCTTTAACCTGTTTACCTTTATAGCTTTAAAATGCACAAAGATTGACACATGTGTAGATAACCATGTGTTGAGTTGAATGATATCTGAAGATTTTTCATTATACAGCATTTAGCAAGCTCTTATTCGCAAAGAATGTTAGTTGAAATTGAAAGTATACAGTTAAAACTTTTAATACTTGCTCTGTCATGTTCTGTATAAGGAGTTGTGTATTTCTCCTGAATCGGGCACATAAATCATAATTTGGCAGGACATTCTAGAAGCATGCCTGACTATATACATGCATTATAATTTTCAAGTTGATAATTGTAGCTTTATATCAAAGGCTTGTGTGTCTTCTTATTTCTGTAAACTTGAAGTCTTATTCTGGTGTAATCAACATGTTCAATATCCCTTTTCTTTTTTTTTCAATGATACTGTGTTTGTTTTGTTTGTTTTGTTTTGTTTTGGCATTTTTTTTTTATCTATGTTTTGGAGGTGATTTTTTTCGTCCCGTCATTAATGCAATTTATCCATCAAATTTTTGAAAAACTCATCTTTCTACGAAAAATTAAGATATGGCAAGATTTCATCCATGACATCAATATCTGGTGGTACGTATTGTTCTGAAATAACACTGACAATGTAGCACACCTAATATTGATTTCAAATTATTTTTAGAAATGGCACAGGTGTTGGCAGTACCAGGAGATGTTAAACATGTATTTTCTCACATAGTTCAATTCATCCACGACTTCGGCCGAATTACTGGGATAGCTTCTACAATAAAGGGGAACATTTTAGTATGTGACTATGATAAAAACAATCTAATATTAGTTGATCATCTTGGAAATTATTTAAAGAAGCTTGACTTAGACAGTGAACCATATGATGTGGCTATAACGAGTCAAAATATAGCCTATATTACACAATCTAACTCGCGATCTGTCCTACAACTTGACCCTGACAGAATGATTTTACTCTTTAAAGCAACTTGCGACGAACTTAACACTACCGTATTTTGTGTTTCAGCAGTCCCAAATACGGGTAGAGATATTTCAGGGAAAGCTCCATGTCTTCTTGGCTTGATCGATGGTGGTTACATGTATGCAGGTGCTGTCAACTGCGAGAAATTGTAAGTCTTTATCCACATAAAGTAGTTTCACGTATACCTCATTGTTCTCAAACAATATATATGAAGAATGTCATATTTTACAGTTTGCAATCAAATAACTAAACAGCAATTTATATTTTTAAAGCTGTAATAAATGCCAGAAAAAAATATGCTTGTCCATGTAAAATGACCAAATTAAAATGTGACTTTGAACAAAAACATGATGAACTCATGGACTCTATAAATCAAACGTCTTCATTTTTCATGTTGAGGAAGAACAATGAAGAAAGCAAAGAATTAGAAAAAAAAAACAAATGTCTAGGATTGAATTTTAAAAATGTATCAATAAACAAGATGTGTTAATACACATGGTTAATGATAATATTGTTTTATGGTGTATGGTATTTAGAGAGTAATGTCCTTGACATAATACAAGGGAAACCGTTGATCTTCAGAAAACTCAAATAAAGTGTTCCTTATGCATTAATGTTATTGGTTTAACTGTTTAAGTATTACAGATACAATGGACAAGAGAAGTCGAATGGTTTGTTTTTCATGAATCACGGCTTATCCATTGTGTCTCTAACTTTTGTGTTGATGTCAAAATTAAAGCATTTTCTTAATTAGAAGTATTTTAAGTGAGTTCAAATAACCGTGTTATAAAGGTCAACGATGCATTAATAAATCAAAGTTCACAGTTAAGTAGGTGGTAAGAGAAATACACATATAACTTAAGACGTCTGTTTTTTTTTATTAGGATGCATCTGGATATTATCCGTAATTTTCAAAACAAGACATAATCGAACTTACTTCTAAGTATATATAATAAATTTGTTACCAACATTTTTAGCAAGAAACCTAATGTAGGCACATCTCGATTTACTCGCAAAGGGAAATGCAAATAAATATTTGTAAAGATATGTTGTTAAACAGATGAAATCATACTATATCTATAATACAAAAATGGAAAATTTGAATGCTATCATTTTCATTTCAAATACATGAAATAGACAATAATAATTTTAAAAATAAAATATATATCTAAATTGCAAAAAGTAAAATCACAAAAATACTGAACACCGAGGAAAAGTTAAAATCGGAAGTCCCTAGTTAAATGTCAAAATCAAAAGCTCAAGCATTTCAAACGAATGGATAACAACTGGCATATTCCGGACTTGGAACAGGCATTTCCTTAACTATAAAATGGTGGATTTAACCTGGTTTTATAGCTAGCTGAACCTCTCACTTACCAATTTATAGCCAAGAGGTGTCATCGATGTGTTGATGTCATTCACACTTAACAGATTGCAAGGAGGGTTCGTATTGCCAATCAAGTTGTACATAATAACAAAAATTATAGATTTATTCTATTAGTGAACATAAATTGATAAATTAGTCAATTCAAACTTAATGGTTCATTAGATACACAAACATGTTTAATATGGATATGTTGGTTCAATTACAAAGACAGTGATAAAATGAAATACTTATTTGCTTTCAGAAGCCAATTTAGTTCAATATTTTCACAATAAAATAAATAAAAACGTTGATGAATTATTCACTTGCAAGTGAATAATTAATAACCTCTTTGAATCCATATTCATGTGACCTTCAATATAACCCCTTACCTGGAGACTGGTTATGCGTGTATTCAGCTATTCAAAAAAGAATGTCAACATTGTAAGTGAAACAAGGATGAATCACTAATTTGGTTGACTGATTCGATCCACAAAAACAAAATTCTAACACAGATAAAAGCGATGATAAACATACATTCTAACCCACAATTTGAAATAAAACAGACCTATAACAATCCAATTGTATCTGGTTGCTATCAGTTTATGTTTATATTTGGTTATGTGACCGTCGGCAGTCTTCGGAGGTTAATTAAATGGCGTATAGATACACAATATACGAAATGTTGATACATGTTATCGACTTCATGCATTGTTAATGATTTATTCTAGACTTTTTGTAATTTTTATATACTTTTCAGTATGTTGTAAATCAAATATGGTAATTTGGGTAAAATCGGGCACACAAAGGAAACAATTGATTATTATTTGGTGTGTCCATGTCAGCAAAAGATTTGTTGATTCTAGAAAAATAAAACATCGGTAAATGAATAAGCTGACGTGACGACAATGGTTTAAATTCTTTCGAATCAGACATCTGAATGGAACGCCTTGCTTTTAGTACTGTATAAATGAATTATTTTTATATAACATATCAGCAATTATCGAAAAAAAATACTTCTTCGAGTGCTTTTGTTTTGTTTTTTTCCATATCGTCATTCACATTCAAAAAGCTGTTACCATGGTAAGCAGTCGATTGTAAATTATTTAAGGTACATGTAACAGATATCAGTTAAGCTGACTCAATATTTTCGAGTAACAATGAGTCTAGTCAATTAAGTGAACAACCTGCAACTTATTGCAACACAAAGTATTTCTCTGAAAAACAAGTCTGTTACTATCTGTGAACAACATACTAAAACTATACAAAAATATATTTTGCGGAAAGTGGTGTAATTCATGTAAATATTTTGTAGTAAAGGTCAGGTTATATGAGTTGCTTCCCCTTATTTGCCAAAGTTGAAAAAAATAAATTTATACAAAAAATGTTTTGTATTTTTTAAAACAATTGTAGTAATACAATACAATACATAACTATCTCAATTCAAAAGAATAATATTACAAATGCGTGACTTTCCTGTCTCCAAATTTGTTTATTTGAATAAAGATATAGACCGATATTGTGTTCTGCTATTTTACAATCCAAGAATCTAGATCTCCATCACAGTGTTTGTATGAAACTTATAAATGGAATACTGTACTGAGTTAGATTAGCCAACTTAGTCACAATCATACTCGGTATTTGAAATAATTCTGCCCCTGGGTTAAAGGCTACCGGACAGTTAATTCTTATATGGGGGAGGGTTCCTCGAAACACATGTTTTGTTTTTTATAATAAAACATTTTTTTTTTTCATTTCCTTTCTTGAACAAACGTGTTAAGATTTAGAATCCAACAATTTTTTTCATAAAACAAATAAGAATGATAAGTGTTAAATGATTGTATGTTAAATATTTTTTCACAAATGAAAATTTCAGGCTACTCGACGCAAATAACTACTCATGTAATTAGCGACGATCTCAGTACTCACACATCAGCTTTGGCTGTAACACTGAATCCACTTTTCACTGGTTGCTAATCGAATTTATACTGATTTATATTTTAGTCGGTGCCAACAGAATTTATCCATCAACTGTAATTAGCTTTGAACAAGCTATTAAAACTCAGTGTCATTTTGTTAATTGGTTATATACTCCGTGCTGATCTTTTTGAGTCGAGCCTTTCCCAACTGAGTTTTACAATTTGTTCTTAATTTTTTATGTTGCTTGCTATTTCAAAACTGTTCCTGATTATGGGAGGGCTAGTGGTCGCAAACATGGTTAACCCTGCACACTATGAATAGTATTATCATAAGTAAGTGGCCCTTTATTGCTTGGTGGTTATTGTTTGCTGTCGGTCATATTTGTTTTTTCTATTTATTGTCTTAACAGTTTTATAATTTAAACGATGAGCTATTATAGTTGTTAATATCCACTCCCATATCATTGTTATCTCTTGTGGAAAGATTTCTCATTGGCAATCATTCAACATCTTCTTATGTTTTTAAAGTGGGGAGATTTTACAATGAATTATGGTTTCACTAGCAAGTGATAAAACATACTACCAAGAGATCACTGAAAGAGTTTAGTGGACCTTAACAGTTAAACATTACGGTAATATTCTGTAGGCATGAGGTGTATTTCTTTAAATATTTTTTTTAGTTTTGTTAAAATGAGTTGAATATATGTCAGCACATTCCGGAAGCAGAAAACTGCGTCTTTAACATTAATATTAATTTTTGTAATAGAATATAATTATGAATACAGAGAGATTTAAGGTTTTTAGAGTCAATGAGAAAGCAACCCAAACGACATACAAATACCAACAGACATATTTTCAGATTGGATATGACAATCTAATTGCTATCTCTGACCATAAGTCGCCCACTTTTTTACAGTTTTTAGGCTAAAGCTGATTACCTTTTATTAAATTGATTCAATGAGATATCTTAAAGAAGGAACTTGGTAATGCTTTTCTTTATATATATATATAAAGAAAAGCATTACCAAGTTCCTTCTTTAAGATATCTCATTGAATCAATTTAATAAAAGGTAATCAGCTTTAGCCTAAAAACTGTAAAAAAGTGGGCGATTTATGGTCAGAGATAGCAATTAGATTGTCATTTACATATATATAAGCGCCTAAGAATGTAACTTTAACACACTATTGAGTGTTATAAAATTAGTTGTTATATTTTATATCATTCAAGCAATATTTCGCTAAACAAATTAGCTTCATCGGGCGTGTGCATCTCTCAAGGTGAAATCAGATGCATGACAAATAAATATTTTTGTAGCTTGAACTACACAAAATTTGAGTAAAAGTTTAACAAAATTTATTGATGTTCTATAAAAAGTATATGTTTGTAAATTGTCTAGAAAAATACTTTTGCCGCTTATTGTTAGCTTGAACTACACAAAATTTGAGTAAAAGTTTAACAAAATTTATTGATGTTCTATAAAAAATCTATGTAAATTGTCTAGAAAAATATTTTTGCCGCTTATTATACAAAGCAATTCTTAAATCAAAACAAATAGTTGTTTTAGTTAAATAGAATGAAGTTCAGGATTTATTCCTTTGGTTTTGGGTAGAACTGTTTTTCATCTCTCTCATTAAGTCCATCAGGTTCAGGAGTACGTCGCTGATGCATCCAGAACCTTTCTCTCTGTTTTCTTCTTTGGGAGTCCCAATTTTGGTTTACCTCAATTATTTGACACAGACGCTTTTGATAAAGCCCAAGTTCCGTTTTGGAAGAAGATCAAATTTTAAACATGTTAAAAGAGAGTAAATCAAAACAACCGAGAAAAAGACGTTTTAAAAAACAGAAACACTCAGTTCAAGATAATTTAGTTGTAAATCTGTCATCAATAGAACTAACTGACTCTGAAGAAAAACTATTGAGTAAAGGCCTTAATTTCTGTCCAGTTCCAGCAACCGTCAATAATTTACAACTTGAGACAGATGTAGAAGCATTTGCCAGGCGTCTTCGTTTGAAAGAATATTTCAATAGACAACAGAAGAAAAATCTAAAAGAAGCCGGAATGAATGAATCTGATTATGAGAGTGATGAAGGAGACATATGCATCCCAAAATTTAAAACGAAAAGTACATGGAATCCACCTAAAAGCAAAAACGATAATTTGGAATCATTTATTACATCAGTCAAAGCTGAAGTCAGATCTTCAATCAGTGGTAAACAAGTGCGAAATATTTCAAAGTCAGAAAGCCAAACCATGATAAACTTAAAAGACCGTGATGACATTGTTATCAAACAAGCGGACAAAGGAAGTGCCGTTGTTGTGATGAACAAGGCAGACTATATCGAAAAAGGGAATCGTCAGCTCTCCAACACTAAATTTTATAAAGAATTAACATGTGATCCAACCAAAGAAATCGACAAAAAAATTAATGACGTCCTCTCAGAAATGAATAAAAATAAACAAATTGATGACGATACGCACGATTATCTACGCCCAGACGAAACTTGCACAGCCGGTCGATTTTACTTACTTCCAAAACTCCATAAAGAAGGGATTCCAGGGAGACCTATAGTATCAGCTAATGGCCATCCCACCGAAAAAAATTCAGAATTTGTTGATTACCACCTTAGACCACATGTTAGACAACTGCCATCTCATATTCAAGATACAACTGACTATTTGAAAAAAATGAATTCCTTAAGTCCTTTACCTAATGACACAATTTTGGTTTCGATGGATGTGTGTTCTTTATACACAAATATTCCAAAAGATGAAGGAATAGCCGCGTGTGAAAAAGTATGGAACACTCGAAAGGATAAACATCCACAAACTGACTGTCTAGTTCAAATGCTCAAGCTAGTGCTTGAAAATAACAACTTTATTTTCAACGACAAGCACTTTTTACAGATTGACGGAACTAGTATGGGAACAAAAATGGCACCTTCTTTTGCCAACATTTTTATGGGGGATTTTGAAGAACGCATCCTTTTGAGTGTGCCATATAAACCCTTGTCATGGCTCCGTTTTATTGATGATATTGACATGAAATGGAACGATACTGCAGAACATTTACAAGATTTCTTAGATCATTGTAATCAGTTCCATCATTCAATTAAATTTACATCTGAATTTTCAAGCGAGAAAATTGCTTTTCTCGACACCACCACATTTGTAAAAAACGGGGTCATTACAACTGATCTCCACACAAAGAAAACTGATAAACACCAGTTCCTTTCTCCAAAAAGTTGTCACCCGAAACACTGCTCCAGGAGCATACCTTACAGTCAAGCCATCAGACTAAAGCGAATTTGCTCCTCGGAATCCAAACTCAACTATCGTTTGGGACAACTAAAAAAACAACTAAAATCAAGAGGGTACAAAAGCAAAAACATCACAGACGTTTTTGATAAAACCCAAGAAAAAGATCGAGATATCCTCATGGAATACAAAGATAAAACGACCCGCGCAGATAGAATTCCGTTTGTTGTCACCTTCCATCCCGATTTGACAAATATTTCATCTTCTATCCGCAAGCACTGGCGTCTTATCGAAAATGACTCCACCTCCAGTTATTGCCTATCGCAGACCCAAAAATCTCAAAGACATACTTGTCACATCTAAAGTAAAGAAACAAGAGACTTCTAAAATTGGGTGTTACAAACAATGGGGAAGAACCAATTGTAAGTGCTGTAAAGTCGCCAACACTGACTACTCTTTCAGCAGCACAGTAACAAAGCAGCGATACAACATCTATGTTACATCTAATTCCAAAACGGAAAATAGTATTTATATTCTTACTTGTGGAACTTGCAAGCTGCAGTATGTTGGTGAAACAGAAACGAAATTCAACATCAGACTTAACAATCACCGGTCTTTTTATACAAAAGGAAGAAACTGTCCAATTACGAGACACCTCTTAAGAACAGGGCATACTTTTGAAAATATCACCTTTCAAATAATTGAGGTAAACCAAAATTGGGACTCCCAAAGAAGAAAACAGAGAGAAAGGTTCTGGATGCATCAGCGACGTACTCTTGAACCTGATGGACTTAATGAGAGAGATGAAAAACTGTTCTACCCAAAACCAAAGGAATAAATCCTGAACTTCATTCTATTTACCTAAAACAACTATTTGTTTTGATTTAAGAATTGCTTTGTATAATAAGCGGCAAAAATATTTTTCTAGACAATTTACATAGATTTTTTATAGAACATCAATAAATTTTGTTAAACTTTTACTCAAATTTTGTGTAGTTCAAGCTAACAATAAGCGGCAAAAGTATTTTTCTAGACAATTTACAAACATATATTTTTTATAAACATCAATAAATTTTGTTAAACTTTTACTCAAATTTTGTGTAGTTCAAGCTACAAAAATATTTGTTTGTCATGCATCTGATTTCACCTTGAGAGATGCACACGCCCGATGAAGCTAATTTGTTTAGCGAAATATTGCGTGAATGATATTAAATATAACAACTAATTTTATAACACTCAATAGTGTGTTAAAGTTACATTCTTAGGCACTTATATAATTTAATGTAGTAACTGCATCAGTTTATTTACAAACTGATCCACACCTAGATAGATTGAATGTTGATTGTTGCTATTTTTAGACACTATATATATATATATATATATATATATATATATATATATATATATATATACAAGTCTAAATTGAAAACAACGTTCAAACCTATGATTGCGTTGGATACAAACCGAATTTTTTGTACATGTGCATGTAAAACAAATTTCTTGGTAGAGGGGTCTAAATACAGCACAAACAACATTTTCCAAAAGACCAAAAAAGTGAAAAGTATATTTTGACAAATCGCTTTTGACTAACAGGTCGAACAACTGATGTTCTTAAACCCTGCTGACTGCCATTGACGATTGCCAAATAAATTAATCACGAGATGTAACATGATTTTAATTATTATTTCAATACCAAACATAAAACAAAAAAACTTGCAAGGAAGAGGGTATACCGCAAACATGAGGTGCAAACATTTGTACACCATATCCGGATTTCGACAACTAATGTCTCTTCAGTGATGTTAGGAATCGAAACGGAAGGCCATATTATTTACCTCAATTTAGGATAGACTCTTGAATTTTGAAGAGTCGAAATAGGATGAACGGATCATATAAACCCAAAGGAAAGTATAATACAAGCCCAAACGAAAAAATATAAACAAGTCTAAATTGAAAACAACGTTCAAACCTATGAATGCGTTGGATAATAACCGCAATTTTTGTACGTGTGCATGTAAAACAAATTTCTTGGTAGAGGGGTCTAAATACAGCACACACAACATTTTCCAAAAGACGAAAAAAGTGAAAAGTATATTTTAACAAATCGCATTTGACTAACAGGTCGGACAACTGATGTTATTAAACCCTGCTGACTGCCATTGACGATTGCCAAAAAAATTGATCACGAGATGTAACATGGATCTTAATTATTAATTTAATACCAAACAGAAAACAATAAACTTGCGGAGAAGATGGTATACCGCAAACATGAGGTGCAACATTTGTACACCATATCCGGATTTCGACAATTAATGTCTCCTCAGTGATGTTAGGAATCGAAACGGAAGGCCATATAATTTATCTTAATTTAGGATAGACTCTTGAATTTTAAAGAGTCGAAATAAGATGAACGGATCATATAAACCCAAAGGAAAATATAATACAAGCCCAAACGAAAAAATATAAACAAGTCTAAATTGAAAGCAACGTTGAAACCTATGAGTGCGTTGAATAAAAACCGCAATTTTTGTACGTGTGCATGTAAAACAAATTTCTTGGTAGAGGGGTCTAAATACAGCACAAACAATATTTTCCAAATGACGAAAAAAGTGAAAAGTATATTTTAACAAATCGCATTTGACTAACAGGTCGGACAACTGATGTTATTAAACCCTGCTGACTGCCATTGACGATTGCCAAATAAATTGATCACGAGATGTAACATTGATCTTAATTATTAATTTAATACCAAACAGAAAACAATAAACTTGCGACGAAGATGGTATACCGCAAACATGAGGTGCAAACATTTGTACACCATATCCGGATTTCGACAATTAATGTCTCGTCAGTGATGTTAGGAATCGAAACGGAAGGCCATATAATTTACTTCAATTTAGGATAGACTCTTGAATTTTGAAGAGTCGAAATAGGATGAACGGATCATATAAACCCAAAGGAAAGTATAATACAAGCCCAAACGAAAAAACATAAACAAGTCTAAATTGAAAACAACGTTCAAACCTATGAATGCGTTGGATAATAACCGCAATTTTTGTACGTGTGCATGTAAAACAAATTTCTTGGTAGAGGGGTCTAAATACAGCACACACAACATTTTCCAAAAGACGAAAAAAGTGAAAAGTATATTTTAACAAATCGCATTTGACTAACAGGTCGGACAACTGATGTTATTAAACCTTGCTGACTGCCATTGACGATTGCCAAATAAATTGATCACGAGATGTAACATTGATTTTAATTAAAAACCAATTGTTCAAAGAACAATTGAAGATCTTTCCACATCAATTTTCTAAATAATTGATAGGAAGTTACTTCTGGTATACTCAAAGTTATTAATAGCGTCAAAGTATAGATTTCTTCATACTGATTCAATAAATAGATGGTTTCGATATACTTTTGCCTGAAATAAGGGAGATAATTGCCAACTTCCGGTTTAGAAAATGTCACTTCCGGTCTCAAATGATAGCTGTATTCACACTGATTCCAAAAATATAAGTTTGTATATACTTATGCCTGTAATAAGGAAGATATTATGCTTCTTCCGGTTTATAAAATGTCACTTCCGGTCTGAAATTATAGGTTAACCTATGATCATTCAAATAATATATATGGTTTCTAGGTACTTTTCCATGAAATAAGTGCAAAAAATACTACTTCCGGTTCACTACTTGTTTCAGACTGAATGTATCATATCTTAATCACAATTAAGCAAACATTTTGCACTAGTTCTTTAATTTGTAATTTTAAAAGTGACAGAGGAGATCAAATAACAAGGAAAAGTCAAAATTTAGATTATGACCTTGACCTTTGACCTTGGCCTCAATTTCATTTTAATGAACCAAGGAACCCAAATCAATATAACTTAGGTCTCTTTCACTTACCATGCATGCTTTACATTTATATATCACTTATGTCAAATACAGAAGGGGAAATAACTCTTATATGGATTTTACGCATCGTTTCGGTCAAAATTGGACAAAACATCCTGAGGATATAACGAGCTATTTGGTAAAATAAATTTGTCGCTTTCTTTTACGGTTACGGAGGAGATGCACGCACAAGGAAAACAGTGTTCGGGGAGATAACTCCTACAAAGAATAGTATTCGGTTAAGCAGGGTCAATTTCAAAGGCGCATAAACTAATCGATATCATATACGAAACATCTAAGCGACATCTTGCGAAACAAATATTTATCGCAAGAACAAAATTTGGCGGAAGAAAAACAAAATTAAAAGCCAATTGTTCAAAGAACAATTGAAGGTCTTTCCACATCAATTTTCTAAATAATTGATGAAAAGCTAATTCTGGTTTACTCAAAGCTACTTTTAGCGTCCAATCATAGGTTTCTTCATACTGATTCAATAAACATATGGTTTCTATAGACTTTTGCCTGAAATAAGGGAGATAATTGGCTACTTCCGGTTTAGAAAATGTCACTTTCCGTCTCATATGATAGCTTTATTTACACTGATTCCAAAAATATATGGTTTATATATACTTATGCCTGTAATAAGGGAGATAATATGCTTCTTCCGGTTTATAAAATATCACTTCCGGTCTCAAATGATAGATTAATGTATGACCATTCAAAAAATATATGGTTTCTATGTACTTCTACATGATGAAGTGCAAAAATGACTACTTCCGGTTCACTCAAGGTCACTTCCGGTTGACATTTTTCAAGGTCATATGTCACCCAACATTTTGCAAAAGATCTTATGGCTTTATCATGTACCAATATGAAGTAATAATCAATTTACCTTAAAATAAAACATTTTAGAGGCAATAACTCCAATAAGATGTCGCTGGATTGTCTCAGACCAAATGTATCATATCTTCATCACAATATAACAAACATTTTGCACTTGTTCTTTAATATATAACATTTAAAATATCGGAGAAAATGCAAAAACAAGCAAAAGACAAAATTCAGAACATGACCTTGACCTTTGACCTTGACCTCATTTTCGAAGTTACTGTAAATTCAGAAATTATTGCGTGCATTTATTATTGCGATTTTGTCAATTTAGACTAAAATGCGATTTTAATTTTTGCGATATTGAGAAAAATCCTGTTTAATTCATATAAAAAATTTTAAAATGCGAGTTTAAATTATTGCGATTATAATCCTGTCGCATTTTTCGCAATAATAAAAACATCGCAATAATTTCTGAATTTATAGTAGTATCCAAGGACCTCAAATATAAAGACTATAGGTTTATACGGCTTACAGTTTATGAGTAACTAAAACATAATGACAAATTTATTCCTTAAAGGTAGATAACTCCTATAAAATTTCATCGAATCGCTTCTATCCAAAATAGCCAAAAATTCCTGAGGATGTAACGAACAATTTAGAAAAAGAATTTTGACGATATCTTTTTTTGTTACGAAGGAGATGCACACACTTGATAAACAGTGAATAGGGAGATAACTCTTACAAAGATAATTGTTCGGCTTAGCAGGGTGAAATTTAAAAGCGCATAAACTATACGATACAATATGAGAAATATCTAAGCGACATATTGCGAAACAAATATTTATCGCAAGAACAAAATTTGGCGGAAGAAAAAAAAATAATTAAAAACCAATTGTTCAAAGAACAATTGAAGGTCTTTCCACATCAATTTTCTAAATAATTGTTAGGAAGCTACTTCTGGTTTACTCAAAGTTATAAATAGCGTCAAACTATAGATTTCTTCATACTGATTCAATAAATAAATGGTTTCTATATACTTTTGCCTGAAATAAGGGAGATAATTGCCAACTTCCTGTTTAGAAAATGTCACTTCCGGTCTCATATGATAGCTTTATTCACACTGATTCCAAAAATATATAGTTTGTATATACTTATGCCTGTAATAAGGAAGATTATATGCTACTTCCGGTTTATAAAATGTCACTTTCGGTCTCAAATGATAGGTTAACCTATGATCATTCAACAAATATATGGCTTCTAGGTACTTTTCCATGAAATAAGTTCAAAAAATACTACTTCCGGTTCACTCAAGGTCACTTCCGGTTGACATTTTTCAAGGTCATATGTCACCCAACATTTTGCAAAAGATCTTATGGCTTTATCATGTACCAAGTTGGAGTAATAATTAATTAACCTTAAATTGAATCATTATAGGGACAATAACTCATATAAGATATCATTGGATTATTTCAGACCAAATGTATCATATCTTAATCACAAAAAAGCAAACATTTTGCACTAGTTTTTTAATTTGTAATTTTAAAAGTGACAGAGGAGATCAAATAACAAGGAAAAGTCAATATTTAGAATATGACCTTGACCTTTGACCTTGGCCTCATTTTCATTTAAATGAACCAAGGAACTCAAATCAATATACCTTAGGTCTCTATCACTTACCATTCATGCTATACATTTATATATCCCTTATGTCAAATGCAGAAGGGGAAATAACTCTCATATGGAGTTTACTTATTGCTTCGGTCAAAATTAGACAAAACATCCTGAGGATATAACGAGCAATTTGGTAAAATAAATTTGTCGCTTTCTTTTACGGTTACGGTGAAGATGCACACACAAGGAAAACAGTGTTGGGGAGATAACTCCTACAAAGAAAAGTATTCGGTTAAGCAGGGTCAATTTCAAAGGCGCATAAACTGTTCGATATCATATACGAAACATCTAAGCGACATCTTGCGAAACAAATATTTATCGCAAGAACAAAATTTGGCGGAAGAAAAAAAAAATTTAAAAACCAATTGTTCAAAGAACACTTGAAGGTATTATCACATCAATTTTCTAAATAATTGATGAGAAGCTAATTCTGGTTTACTCAAAGCTACTATTGGCGTCCAATTATAGGTTTCTTCATACTGATTCAATAAACATATGGTTTCTATAGACCCTTGCCTGAAAAAAGGGAGATGATTGTCAACTTCCGGTTTAGACAATGTCACTTCCGGTCTCATATGATAGCTTTATTTACACTGATTCCACAAATATATGGTTTATATATACTTTTGCCTGTAAAAAGGGAGATAATTGGCTACTTCCGGTTTAGAAAATGTCACTTCCGGTCTCATATGATAGATTTATTTACACTGATTCCAAAAATATATGGTTTATATATACTTATGCCTGTAATAAGGGAAATAATATGCTACTTCCGGTTTATAAAATATCACTTCCAGTCTCAAATGATAGATTTATGTGTGACCATTCAAAAAATATATGGTTTCTATGTATTTCTACATGAAATAAGTGCAAAAATGACTACTTCCGGTTCACTCAAGGTCAATTCCGGTTGACATTTTTCAAGGTCATATGTCACCCAACATTTTGCAAAAGATCTTATGGCTTTATCATGTACCAAGTTGGAGTAATAATCAAGTAACCTTAAATTGAATCATTTCAGGGACAATAACTCATATAAGATATCATTGGATTATTTCAGACCAAATGTATCATATCTTAATCACAATTAAGCAAACATTTTGCACTAGTTCCTTAATTTGTAATTATAAAAGTGACAGAGCAGATCAAATAACAAAGAAAAGTCAAAATTTAGAATATGACCTTGACCTTTGACCTTGGCCTCATTTTCATTTAAATGAACCAAGGAACTCAAATCAATATACCTTAGGTCTCTATCACTTACCATTCATGCTATACATTTATATATCCCTTATGTCAAATACAGAAGGGGAAATAACTCTCATATGGAGTTTACGTATCGCTTCGGTCAAAATTAGACAAAACATTCTGAGGATATAACGAGCAATTTGGTAAAATAAATTTGTCACTTTCTTTTACGGTTACGGAGGAGATGTGTGCACCAGGAAAACAGTGTTCGAGGAGATAACTCCTACAAAGAAAATTATTTGGTTTCGCAGGGTAAATTTCAAAGGCGCATAAACTGTTCGATATCATATACCAAATATCTAAGCGACATATTGCGAAACAAATATTTATCGCAAGAACAAAATTAGGCGGAAGAAAAAAAAATAATCAGAAGAAAACCAATATGTCTTTCCACAGAAAAGTAGAAAGACCTAATAATAATAATAATAATCATAATAATAATCAGAACAAATACAATAGGTCTTTCCACCGAAAAGTGGAAAGACCTAATAATCAGAAGAAAACCAATATGTCTTTCCACAGAAAAGTGGAAAGACCTAATTATTAATTCAATACCAAACATAAAACAAAAAACTTGCGAAGTAGAGGGTAAACCGCAAACATGAGGTGCAAACATTTGTACACCATATCCGGATTTCGACAACTAATGTTTCTTCAGTGATGTTAGGAATCGAAACGGAAGGTCATATTATTTACCTCAATTTAGGATAGACTCTTGAATTTTAAAGAGTCGAAATAAGATGAACGGATCATATAAACCCAAAGGAAAATATAATACAAGCCCAAACGAAAAAATATTAACAAGTCTAAATTGAAAACAACGTTCAAACCCATGAGTGCGTTCAATAAAAACCGCAATTTTTGTATGTGTGCATGTAAAACAAATTTCTTGGTAGAGGGGTCTAAATACAGCACAAACAACATTTTCCAAAAGACCAAAACAGTAAAAAGTATATTTTAACAAATCGCATTTGACTAACAGGTCGAACAACTGATGTAATTAAACCCTGCTGACTGCCATTGACGATTGCCAAAAAAATTGATCACGAGATGTAACATGGATCTTAATTATTAATTTAATACCAAACAGAAAACAATAAACTTGCGGAGAAGATGGTATACCGCAAACATTTGTACACCATATCCGGATTTCGACAACTAATGTCTCTTCAGTGATGTTAGGAATCGAAACGGAAGGCCATATAATTTACCTCAATTTAGGATAGACTCTTGAATTTTAAAGAGTCGAAATAGGATGAACGGATCATATAAACCGAAAGGAAAGTATAATACAAGCCCAAACGAAAAAACATAAACAAGTCTAAATTGAAAACAACGTTCAAACCTATGAATGCGTCGGATAATAACCGCAATTTTTGTACGTGTGCATGTAAAACAAATTTCTTGGTAGAGGGGTCTACATACAGCACAAACAACATTTTCCAAAAGACAAAAAAAGTGAAAAGTATATTTTAACAAATCGCATTTGACTAACAGGTCGGACAACTGATGTTATTAAACCTTGCTGACTGCCATTGACGATTGCCAAAAAAATTGATCACGAGATGTAACATTGATTTTGATTATTAATTCAATACCAAACATAAAACAAAAAACTTGGGAAGAAGAGGGTATACCGCAAACATGAGGTGCAAACATTTGTACACCATATCCGGATTTCGACAACTAATGTCTTTTCAGTGATGTTAGGAATCGAAACGGAAGTCCTTATTATTTACCTCAATTTAGAATAGACTCTTGAATTTTGAAGAGTCGAAATAGGATGAACGGATCATATAAACCCAAAGGAAAGTATAATACAAGCCCAAACGAAAAAATATAAACAAGTCTAAATTGAAATCAACGTTCAAACCTATGATTGCGTTGGATACAAACCGCATTTTTGTACGTGTACATGTAAAACAAATTTCCTGGTAGAGGGGTCAAAATACAGCGCAAACAACATTTTCTAAAAGACCAAAAAAAGTGAAAAAGTATATTTTAACAAAACGCATTCGACTAACAGGTCGAACAACGGATGTTCTTAAACCCTGCTGACCGCCATTGGCGATTGCCAAATAAACGGATCACCAGATGTAACAAAATGGATCTTAACTATTAATGTAATGCCAAACAGAAAACAATAAACAATAAACTTGCGGAAAAGATGGCATACCGCAAACAAAAGGTGCTAAAATTAGTACACCATATCCGGATTTCGACAATTAATAATAATTATATATATATAATTCGTCTAACAAACAGCCCAACAATGTTAGATCTGTAAATATGCGGAAGCAAATTTGTTGTTCTTCCCTGGCCGGGATTCGAACTCATGCTACTGAGATATCGTGGCACCAAATCGCCTTGCACTATGCCCGACGCGCTAGACCACGCGACCACCTAGGCTCTATAAAGATAAAGCTTTTGGTGGCCGGGTGTAACCTTTCCTCGTCAGTTTTTATCTAGCGTCGTAACACAGTACATGATATATAAAGCATGAAGATGGAATTGTTACAGATCAGCTGAATTATCTATTGTAAAGGATCCTACAAATTAATGTAAGATGCAGTCACAGAAATAATTATATATTAAGTACGTCTGAACCAGTGACGACTCTATAACAGATTTATATGTATTTATATGTATATATAATTTATGTCAGCACTGATTGTTTTAACTACATTTAATGTTATTTTTATTCAAGAAATTTTATGTTGCCCGTACATCATCGCAAATTTCTGTAACATTTATCACAACTTTTCTTAACTTTTGTGAGAGATGTCTATTGTTCTTTGGATTAAAGGTTCGCTGCCACGTTGACGGTCACCACGATATCATCTTTTGCACTGACGTATCTTAACGCAACCACCAATCAATTTCATTGACGTTTATTCCCGTTTCATTGTATGTATGTCTAACGTTTTGAAACACGTCTTTAATCTTTTTTGAATCTGATTTATATCATGCTAAATCCACAGGAGCTGTGATTGGAGGAATACTAGGTGCATTTACTATACTTGTCGTATCGGCTGTATTGATTGTATGTAAACTAAGGTATTAAACACTGTTAACCTATTATGTCTGTTTGGATTTATCGCCCAATTTTGTCAATATAGGGGAAATATAATTAACTGTCATAAAAGTCGGAGGTTTAGCTTGCTATAAAACCAGGTTTATCCGACCATTTTCGTCGGAAAATGCATGTACCAAGTCAAGAATATGACAAATCTTTGCCATTCGTTCCATAGGTTGATAAGGTCGAACGTTTGATTTTATCAATTTTCATAGACCTTCTAATTTTGCATTACCTTGGAGTTCGGTATATTTACTTTTTTGACAATTAAAAAAGAATACTAACATACTCGATGGAAAAATTATAGAATATGAGTTGATTGGAATTTCGTTTTATGAACAGACTAGCCCAATAAATTATAGTGTTTTACATATCTCAAACTAAGGCAACACCAAATTAATTTCTAGTTCTTCGGACTGTTTCCTTTGAAAAAGGGTAGCGAGAGAGCGAATTTGTTTTATTTGGGTTTTTTTCAAAGTTGGAATTTTGGCAGTCGTAAGACTTTTTTACTAGCGAGCGATGTTATTTTTGAAACATATGCATGTGGATATTGCTGTGCGTTGAATGCTATGCCATGAACTAGTTGCAAACCACAACAAATTTGATTTCTGATGGAAGGTTGTCTCATTGACATTCGTACAAATTCTAATTTCTAAACGATTTTGTAAATTGTAAAGTTAGATTAATGTGTTAAATTCAATTACCACATAAACTTTCTTGTCAAATTTCATGCTTTTAACTAGTATACATATTTTGTTTAGGGCCAGCTGAAGCCCGCCTCCGGGAGCGGGATTTTCTCGCTGTGTTGAAGACCCATTGTAGGCCTTGGGCTGTTTTCTGCTCTTTGGTCGGGTTGTTGCCTCTTTGACACATTCCCAATTCCCTTTCTCAATTTTATTTTAATATAACTTTGCAATGATACTAGCAAATATGAATAAAAGATTCAAAATTTCAAGGATAAAACCTTTTTTCTAAAACAGATAAAAAAAGATAAACAATATAATAGTTTCATTTCTGGTGCCATTTCAATTCATGATGAAGTTCAGCTTTTGGCTTTTATTATTTTGCATGTCATATTGTCATAATTTAAATCTTCCAATTCGGTGGCTACGTTGCTTTGTCGTTTGATCTTAATCTTGATAGGTAAACGGTGAAACATTCAAGGATATTACTACATTGCGCATGAGTCAAATAATTTACTTAAGTGGGACTCCCTTACAATACCACTGAAAGCTGGTTCTTCTACTGTTTGAATTTTGGTGAAAATATCTGGTGGTAGTAGGTTCCAATCTTTAATTGTGTTTGGTATGAAGCTGAATTTTAATGTGTCTGGTTTTGTTTGCAGTCTCAGGAATTGTCGGCCGTAATGCATGTTCTTGGTTGTCTAAATGTTTTTTTTTTAGTTTACCAGGTGGTAAGTTGACTTGTCCGTGTATGCCTTGCAGAAGAGGATAAGACTGTTTTGGGTCCGACGATCTTTGAGGGATGGTAGTTGCAATTGGTCTAAAAATTGCTGTCATACATCCTGGGTCGTAATCATGGTAATTGTAGTTTGATGTTATAAACGTTTGTGGTCTTGCACTGTGCAATTCCAACAAATCGGTAATAGAATCGCCAAAATCATATTATATTGATATGTTTGCCTGCGTTACCACTGTAACTATAAATATTCCACTCAAGTCTTACTTTAAGAATGTTCATCATACTAAATTTGTCAATAATATTATAACAACAACGTTGTGAATGTTAGATCTAGATCGTTTTGGATGTCAATTTCCGTGTCTGTATGACTTTATTTTCAAACGAACAACTGATCAAATGTTTTGTTTCATAAATTTAGAGACGGGTGCGCGCGGCTCCGTACTGGACGCGGGTTTTTAAAAAAAGTACTTTTTTCTGGTCGACCTTTCACAACACGCGGGGAATCCGACGAACGAGGTATTCTTTTGGGCTGGCCTAAATGATAAATATGTGTACTTTCGATTCATTATTTTGGATGGTAACGAATCGTCGTGGATTGCGAAAAAGTATATTTTCATAGATTATTTATTTAGAATAAACACAGAAAACAAATAAATAAACACATACATCAATGCAATGCCAGGATTGTAAAACAAGTGGCAAGTAACTTTTACAAATTCCTGTCCCAAATACTAGTATTTTGACTTTTTCGTTTTTCACAAAGTCTGCATATAAACAAGCCTACATAAAATTTTAATCTCGTTGAACATTTTAATTCATGCGAGTAGTAAATATGGAGGAAATTACAAAAAGAGACATATACCGTTTATCGTACAAATGCAGATGCCTTTAAAGACAACAACACTGGTCAGACAAGATATTTATACATGAAGTTTATTTTGCATTATTAAAAAAATCATCCTAGTCGACAGGTAATTGTAGACAAATTGTAATGAATTTGCTCAAATTTTAATAATAGAAATAAATTACGTTTTAAATCACAATCATATATTTACTCAAAGCTTATTTTTAAAAAAAAAATTATTCGAGCCTTTAATCAATATAAAGTTAAACACAATAGCATAAACCATGGTTTGACATCGGTAACATTACAGAGCTGTGAGGGAAAAATGAATTATACCAGACTTATAATATAGTACAGCAGACTCTAGTTTCTTCTACATTAGACTCGTCAGTTGCACTCTAATCTAAACCGTCAGAAGGCCAAATGAAATTCCAAATTGAAGACCATGAAATACCGAAATTCCGAAAAAAATGTAAAGAATATATGTGATTTTGATAGAGACAACATATATTGTTATAAGGATTAAGCTAAGGTTAGTCATGCATTACATGTATTATAAAGGGACTCACTTTAAACAAAGTTGATTATCTTATTACATTTGTTGCATACTGGCGTTGTCCATTATAAACAAAACATAGTTAAGTACTTAACTGACAACTTACCAGTACCTGTTATTAATGTTATAAATGTGTTATCAATATATTGACATATACTGTAACGCTTCATTACGACGGTATAAGGTTATGAACAAAAGACTATCGGCCACTGCACTTAAAATATAAAAACCCTGTAGAGTATGAAATTTTGAAACACTGTATGATGATGTAAGATCTAAATTAGCAACAAACATTTACTTTTCATTAGTATCTCTCTGTTTTATCTTATCTAAGAAATATAATCCATTTTGTACAATACAATATTTTTGGTTTGTAGGTCAAAAGGAATCTTTAAAGAATCAAATAATTATCATAACGAAGACACAAATCAGGTGCACTTTTCAGAGACAGTATGCCACGATTCAAATATTGCATCAGATATAACGAATGTAAGAACAACATCAAACCAGACGGATGGCATTGGTGAAACTAGTAAAGCAAGCGCAGTGTATTCAGTAGTGAATAAATCAAAGAAACCGGAGAATATACACAAGACCTACATTGATGCAGCTGATGGAGAATATGATCATTTACATGATAAACAAAATCTAAGAATTGTTCCACAACAAAATGTGTACCATAGTCATGGAGCATCTCGAAATGAAGATGACCAAACATATGACAGCTCAAACTTCGCAAACGGGAAATTAAATAAAGGAAACATTATATACTACCAGTCTTTCTCAGTGGTCGAAGGGAATTATTCATATATGTCAAATAATCAATGACAACAGAAAAAACGCTACGACAAAAAATCTTAGTCACATGCAATTATTTTTCTATATTACTCATGTGACACAAACTATTGACTTTTTGTACAAATTTTTTAATAAAGCAATATTATCTATCAAAAATCAATTTTGAAGTCGAATGTGTTACCTTATTTGTTATCAAAAGCCCATTGTCCAAATAAGAATTGCAGGTCTTTCCACTTCCAAGGTTTCCCTTTGTAATACAATTGTTTCAAAAACCACGCCTATTTTATATATCATATTCATAGATATTTTGTTTTGTTTACCTACTGTTCCCAGATATGAGCTTTATGTTTTATCTCTTAGAAACACAACTTCCAGTTAAAATACACATGTACAGTGGCCATATTGAATCTAGAGGACAACCCAAAGTGAAGGTATGGGCAGTACAGAATTTCAGTATAAGTTTTAACTCTTAGAAGTCCAAGGTATATACATGTTGAAAATACGCCACACATCCCTATGTTTTGACTTTTAAAAGATAGTAGAATAAGATTTTTAAGAATCTTCATTGTAAAAGTGGCACATGTTTAACCGTAAAAAGAGTTCCTACGGGACATTGCATTGTCTATATTTCCATAAGTTCAACCTATACATGCTATAATTCCAAATTGTTGATCAGAAAATGAGGACAAAAATAGATACTTGCGATTGAACATTTCCTTTCTACTTTAAAAAGATCTTTATCAATTCAAAAGAAAAATCCCAGTGTTTCTCTTTGAAATGAAAAAAGACTACTACCTACATCCGGTTTGAAAATTTGTGACTTTAATTTGATAGATATCTTATCACAGATTTCAAACATATATACGGTGTCTACGTCCCTTAACTGTAAATAAGGGAGATAATTTGCGTCTTCGTTATAAAAATCACACCAGATACGTTTTCCATAAAAGTGGTACACCAACAGCTACTTCCGGTTTATATTTTCGCATTTAATGCAAAAGACTCAATTATCGTGTATTGGTATGAACAAACCATAATTCTAAACATTTCTGGGGTAATAACCCAGATAAATACCATTAGTTAGGTTTGAATTTGATTGTCCAATCTTCGCAATAATGTCCAAAACATTTATTCCATTTCTTTCGTTCTAAATTTATGGTAGTTTTAAAAAAGACGCGGTAGTCAGCAAAAATAAAACGTCAAATTTGCAATTAGACTTGTTCTCAATTTCAAGCTCATAAAGCACAGTCTCAAACCAAAAGAATCTAGACCTTAACGCTTTATGGTTTTTTACTTAAGTCACCATACCGTGCTTGTACCTCAAACATCCAAAGGGAAAAACTATGAAATGTCACCGTACCTCTTTGAATCAATTTTGACCTAGTTACAAAAGCCTTGATTTCTTTTATAGTTTTTGTTCGACGAGTAGCGATAACAATGAAAAAAAAAGAGAATGTCAGAAAATAACCTTTATCTGTGAGTCACTGTATCGCTTATTAAATTGGTTGCCTCACCATGAATTATAACGAACAAATTTTCGAAGTACTTCCGAAGCTGTAAACTCTGAAACGTGACTCATCGAACAAGTAAATTATAAAATGCACATATTTGTCGAAGGAAACAAATCTATTCTGTATTATGTAGATACAGTGATAAGAAATGATATTTCACTTGCACTTATACATTGACCATTGCAACCTTTACACGGTAAGCGGAACTTACGCCGTGGCAATATGAATAGTTAATGGAAAAAATCTGACAAATATACGAAATTGTTGTCTAGCATTGGTAAAACATCGGTCATATATGAAAAGTATTGAATTAACTTATAATGTTAAATCAACATTAATGACATTCTAATTCAGTGGTTGTTGTTGTTCGCTGTCTATCGTATTTGTTTTCCATTTTTTTTTGTATTTGAACATATCAATGAAAATCGTCTGAATTGTTTTTCATCTGTCATTTCTTGACGTGTTATATTTTACTTTACGATATGAGTTATGGTCATTACTGAAGGCCGTTCGGTGATTTATAGCCAAAAAGTCTAAACAAAGTACCAAACTCCAAGGTAAATTATTCAAAGGAAAGTCCTTAAAAAATTACAAAATCAACCAACACAACAAATGGAAAACAACTGATACATTCCTGACTTGGTACCGGCATTCACCGAAGGAATGGGTGAGTCAAACTTAAACCTAAGTTATGTGGTGCCTGGTGCACAATTGTCTCTTTGGCAATTATCCAAGATCTAATTGTACATAGAAATTAGAAAATAAGGCATTTCATAATTTCATAATGACTGTTCGTAGATACGAAACTAAGTTTGACTGAAGCAGTGAGGATCACGAAAATTGCCTTAATAAAATACAGTAGGAGTATATACGAATTTGCCTCGATTATGCCATGCGACGTCATTTTTCTTGTTTACCCTTCTGGAGTTTACCGCCAGGTTTTGGTAGGGTTTGAGAAAATTCTTAATCTTTGGTGTTTTGTTTGATTTTTGTAATTTGTGCTAATATTTTCATCTATTCTGTGTTTTGTAAAGTTGCTGTTCACTTTTATTAGACTAATGATTTGTGATCGCCTTTTGATATCCTATTTTACTCTATTTCCTTTAATACTATCATCAACAATGACATTTAGTTTTTACAGATTACACATGTATAGGTTACAGTTGTATTTATAAAGGCATTTAGAATTTTATAAAAATTTCAGTATGTTTTCCCATCTTTTAGTAAGTTATGGCTCTGAGATTACTAAAAAAAAAACAATAAATGCAAAAAATTATAATAAAATGGGGAAATATGGTTCACAGGAACGTTAACCCCATCGAGTTCAAACTGATTATTCACTGTCTTTGTGAATTGAATGGTTTATCCAACCTGACTATATTACTCAAAGTCAATCATTTTAATTTTTTTTTCAAAAGCAATGTGGAATGTGATATTTATAAGCGAGATGTTTGGCTAGCCATAGATCCAGGTTCAACCCACCATTTTTTTCTTAAAATGTCCTGTACCAAGTCAGGAATATGGCAGTATTTATCAAAAAGGTCCGTTTCTATGTATGTTGCTGTTTGTTTTTTGTTGCAGTTTAGTGTTTTTGTTGTTCCGTTGTTTTCCTCTTATAGTTGATGTGTTTTTCTCGGTTTTGGTTTTGTTTTCGCTAATAGATTTATGACTGTTGAACAGCGGTACAATACTGTTGCCTTTTTTATTTTAGATTTCACGCAAAAAGAATTCCTTATGTATGCAAGTAGTAGGTTCTACGTATGTGTGTCTTTTTACTCACAAATACTCCAATTGAAACGATAATTTTAAGTTTCCTATACTGTTTTCTAACACCACAATAAAATCTAACTCACATTATTTTAATGTAATTTTTCGACGTTGCAACAACGCAAAACGAACAATATTTCTACAAAGAAATTTGAGTCAAGAACAAAAATTGCTGGATTTACATCATTTAAAATGCAGCCTTACGACCAAAATGAATAATTGCCATATCAAGGGAAACACACAATGATGAAGTAACTTCTTGAAATTTTCAAGTGGTCACTGTTATACAAAACTTTATTTAACATAAATGAAATTTAATGGTTCAATTAAATTTTTGTAATCAACTACAACATACCAAACGGAACTAAATATAATGTTATGAGATACGCATGAACTTAATAATTTCAACAGTCTTCACTCCTTCATACATTCTGCATACATCCGGAAGGTTAAACGTTACACGTTCTGTAGAGATGTAGTTGATACTAGAGTATACACAATACTTCAATAATATCTCCATTGGGCCACTACGACCTAAAACACAGGAAAACTATATTATAGTGTACCCAACAAATACCTAGTAATCGTTGTCTTTACATTTGCATAATGAAGCAATAATTCGGATATTTTGGACTACAAGTAGGGAATGATATCTCGACAGCAAAATAGACCACAGTGTACCCTATCACTACAAACCAGTAAAAGTCTGAAATGGCCTATATCTGTACTCGACTGTACTGATTTTTACTCGACCAGTCTGAATTGGTCTGAATTTTACTTGACATTACTCGACCCCAGTCTTAACCATACTCGACTGTACTGATTTGTACTTGACCCTTATCTTTGCCATTGAAAATAGTTTGAACTATTACTCGACCAGTCTGAAACAGTCTTAACCCATTCTCGACCTGTACTCGACCTATTTTTTTCAGTCTAAACCAGACTAGACCAAAGGTCTGAACAATACTCGACCAGTCTGAACAATACTTGACCAAAAAACCTCTACTTTTTCTAAATTTTAACTGTTAAAATAAATTTCTTTTTAACTGACATGAAAACAGTCACAATAAAATAAAGATATATTATAAAAACAGATTTTTAAATTCTTACATGATTCTCAGATTTATCGAATCGAGATAGTAAAATCAAATTATCTTATATAATAATTTAATTATATTAATTTTAACGTTTTAGAGTTTTGTTAAAAAAAGATTTTCTTTTACCTAAAAACCACATATACTCAAGGTGATTAAACCTTATTAAGGTGCTTCTTGTTTGGCATGTGTTTTTTTTTAAATCAATTTTCCTAAATTCCTAAATAAAAACTATATAGGTTTCATGGTTACGTACAAAAAATGTACAATAGTTATATAATTATCTTTTTAATGAGGTAACAACAGCCAACAAAATCACTGAAATTGTTTAACCTTATTTTAGAAATATATCTATTATTATAATTTGGGATATATTATATACAATATATATATCAAAAAGGGATAAAAATTAAAGAAATTAATAAAATTGTTCTTCTGATTAGTGGTGAAGTATAAAGTAATACCTCCTGCTTAGGGCAAACTCATGAAAAAGATCACACCTGGTCAGAGAGTATTAATTAAATTCTAATTAACATTCATTCAAAATTGCAACATCCTGTGAAACTTAAATGGCAAGGCCTTTTGAATTCACTAGATAAGTAATACACGAGTTTAAGAAAAATAGGGCTTTCTTTTTACCTGTAAAACACACAAAAAGTCATGTACTGAGGTGATTAAACCTTATTAAAGTGTTTCTTGTATGCCATGTCTTTACTTTTGACAAAAATTATTTAAATTTAATTGAAATAAATTTTTACTGTAACTTTGGAACACATTTCCTTTTTAAAAAGTTTATCACAGGATTAGTATGGAAGTTCTATTATCATGATTATATTAAATTGGTTTAACAAAACAAAGGTGTCATTTTTTAAATTTATTAAGTTGCTTTATATGTTATTTTATATATATTTTAATAAAAAAAAATGTTCACTGCATTATTAATTAAACTCAACTGACACCATAAATCTATAAGAGGCTTAAGTTAATGGTGAAAATTGTCCAGTAACAATAAAATATATCTGAAACATTCAAAAAAATTTGAATAACATTGAAAATATTAGTCACAATTCAGTTTTGAGATTATTTGATCAGCTTGTTTTATTTTAATTTTAAAGGTGATATATATGTATGTATATAAGTGTTGATGAATATGGTGATGAAGTTATATTATGTTTATTGTGAAAATTTGGTTTCAATGCTATATTGAATACATTTTTAATTTCAAATTGTTGTTCAAATTTCTAGCCAGGGGAAATAACTGTTGTAAAAAATAGTTCCTAAATTGATAAAATACAATAGATAGATACAAAAAAAAGGTCTAGGTTGGTTAAGACTTGGTCGAGTATGGTTCAGACTAGGTCGAGTATGGTTCAGACTAGGTCGAGCATGGTTCAGACGCGTATAAAATGGTTAAGTACTGGTTGAGTAAGGGTCGAGTACAAGTTCAGGCTGTTAAGTATGGTTCAGACTACAGTCGAGTATTATCAAGTAAATTTCAGACCAATTCAGACTGGTCGAGTAAAAATCAGTACAGTCGAGTACAGATATAGGCCATTTCAGACTTTAACTGGTTTGTAGTGTATGCATGAATAAATTGCCTAAAGTGATGTATAATAAAGGCCTTTGGATATCCATGTCCTGAACTGACAATTATAATACCAACTGATTTAAATAATCTCCAACCTAGCATGAGTGGCTGGTTCACTCGATGCTCTTGGAGGAGGCTTGACTATTTTGTCCGATTTAGTGACAACATTCCCTATACATCTATAACATAAAATATAGTCACATGTGAAAATACACACGATACATAATTAACTGAAGTATGTTAAACTGGTGTCTTTACAAAATATTTAGCACTGATCGACCCTGTGTATCGGTGTCTATCTATCTCATCGACTCCATAAATATCCCAAGTAAATTATTGGTTTTATATGTCAAGCATGTACAATTTTCAAATAAAATAAACCTATAAGTAAATATGTTAAATTCATATTGATGAAAAACACATAAATAATCGCCATCTAATCATTTGAATCTCAGAAAAGGTTTAAATTGTTTTAATGGAGATAATACTAACAAAACAAATACACACGTAGCAACAAAAAAATTACCGATAAAAATCTTAACTTCCTGAATGATTAAACTATCACATGAAATAACAAACAAAATGGCAATGCGATTAACATGTTCAGGAATATTTGTTTTTCTGTGGCTATTGCTAATAAAAGGTGAGCTTTTATTAAAAATTAGAAATGAAAAATTACATTTCTTTGTCCTTTTCAAATATAGATAAGCGTCTAGCGGAGAATTAGTGCAAATACATTATCTTGTACAGGAAATAAGAAGGAAGTATTTCATCTACGTTATTTTGTTAATAGTAACAGTTACATTAACCACTTGGAAAAATGTGTGTGAAGCATTTGCAATAAAAAGCTACTTTAATTTTGTAGTAATATACAAATTTGTAAGGAAAAAAAAAACGCTTGACAACTCATTTATATATATTTAAGAATTTATTGTGATATCCTGTTACGGATAAATTTTCCCAAAAGAAGCAATTTACACCTCTTATATCTTGTAATGTCAAATCTGGCGGTAGACAGTTTTTAATTCAAGTAAGATATTATTATTTGATAACTCAAGAATAACATCAATTCCTAGTACATGTAGTAAGTGAACTGAAAAAAAAGATATTTATCTGTTGCTAGTAGAATTATTTGAGACTAACATTGAGAAACAAATATTCTTTGTTTTCTTATTATATGCCTATAGATAGACAAAGAGCATACATTATGATTACTTGACTAGACCCGTCCTTCTGTATGTAGCTTCCGCTTTACAGTGAATGTATATATCTTTAAAAAAGGGGAATATCCAAGTCTAATGAGTACGGTGATGTTGTTTGTAGATCTTTAATTAAGATGCGATACATAAATTGTGTTCTTATGAATGACATCATGGAGAAAAGTTATAAGTTGACCTATTGGTAATATTTTTGATTTTATCTCGAGTGGAATCACTATTTTTTTTTTAAATAAGGTTATTTGCTAAACTCGAATTGATATTAATATTTCATACTAAACACTTATAGTGGTCTAACATACTTTCGACACTTATATTATGGCACAACGAAGGAAACGTTTTTCTTGTATTAAGTTTTAAAACAAAATCCGTTGGAGGTCCACCGGTTGATACACTAGTCTAGGGAGAGCATGATGTTTTTATTAGAAGGCTTTTGAACTTTTGAAAAGATATATGATTCATACGTTTTCTTTAAGTTTACAATTTACTAAACTTATAAGTTATTCGAAATACTAAGAGTATACTACTCATAGGCATACATTGCCTCCGTTGTATTTGACACAACATCTTGTTTGTTTTCAATGCTATTTAACTTTGTTTTCGATTAATCATTTCGAAGATTTAATTTGAACATAACTGGATAGTCAAATGAAAACAAAACGCGCGTCTGGCGTACCCAATAAAAAGCCCGGTATCTTTGACGAGTTTAATCCGTAATAAATGTTTACAGTTTCTTTATAATTATGTTGTGCAGATACTCAACTTCCTAGGTAAGTGAAGGGTTGAGGGCTTGCACACATTTAAAGACTCGTCAAATTATGAACGTGCCTGGTAAAATCCATGTTGTTGTAGTTTATTGGTGTCTATTTTACCTGAATAGTTGTTATAATAATCAGGCCGTCGTTTTTTCTTCTGAAATATTTCCCATTATTTTTATACAAGTGCCTTTATAAAATACCACATCTTTTTTTTATTCTTTTTTAATTAGTTTTTATAATTTAATTTTTTTTCTTCCTGAATTTACAGGTATTAACATTTATTTATCTTGTGGCACAATAATCAAGCAAGTGAAATAAATATGCATAATACGCATACTATGGTATAACAGTATGAAATCTATGGATTAAGTATGACAATAACATTTTCATTAATATAATAGTATTAGTAATAGACATTTGCGGAAACTAGGTCTATACCTAGGATTACACTTTAGACTTACGATTACAGGTGACAAAAACAAGGGGTCATCTCAAAATACAAAAACAAACCAAAAATACAGATACAAAATAGCAAATGGTGTCTTCTATAAAAAAAAAGATGTAAGCAACACGTTAAAATTTCATGTGTCCGAAGCGCTTTTCTGGATTTACCATCAGGACCGCACAAAGCCAAATATTTGAAGACAAGGATTTATAAGGACCGAAGGTGTAGATAGATGTATGATATATATATTATCGGCAGGAGCAATAGACTTTCCCGCGAAACATGGTACTTTTAATGCAATGGTAAGTATACGAAAACCAGCAAAAATATTGTTCAGAGGATACTCTACAAACTTTCATTTGAAATAGTAATGTTGGTGTCGTTTTTGTTATGCACGATTACAACTTTGTATCCGCAACTGTTGCCTTGCCGAATTAAATAGATTGTGATTTTTTGAACAATTTCTTCTCGCCTGCTACACTTTTGCATTTTTTATCCCTAACAATCAATTGAATAGATCTGCGTATAAACGTTGTGTTGAAATGAACAACGTCGCAGTGAGAGATCACGGGCTGTTCCGGGGGTTGTAACACCCCTTTTTTTGCCTATCAATGCTTTTGAATAGGGACATATGGTCGGACCCCCCTCCCCTCCCCCTTTATCTTGGGTTGGGATCCCCTTTTGAAAATGGCTGGATCGACCCCTGCGTCGTCAGTGCACTCTATATTACAATTCCATGAAAATAGTACCAGTCTCGGAACAGGCGTTAAAGCTCATGTTTCGAGCATACCAGTCCCACCCATGTTCATGGGGGATAATTATCGACACCGCGAAAAAAAACCGTCCATACCTAATGATTCCCAAGATCTCTATTGTAATAATTGCATAAAAGAAAAACAACTTGGAACTCGTTTGTCATTTTTTGTTTGTTGCTGTTGAAAACATAGATAGCAAAGTTTTAACTATTTGAGTACACCTATTCTTACATTTCAACTGAGTTAAATATATTTCCGACATAGAGAAGTTCGTTGATAACTTTTTTTTTTTTTTTTTCTCGTATAGTTGTGATTTTTTTTTCTATTAAAACCAAAAACGAAGAAAAAAGTGTTTGTCCTATTCAGGAAAAAAAAAGATTTCAAAATTATACCGAACGGCAAGTGAAATTTCATGAAGAACAAATAGCTCAAAAACATCCGTCTGCTGTATTTCCTCATTCTCTTTAAAACAAAATAAAAGAGAGAAAGTATGTCTTAGCATAAACATGCTAAGATGCTCCATGGTTGATTGCACCTTTCCTAACACAAAGTATTGCTGACTTTTTTTCAGCAATTGTTCCAATCTAGCTACTGCAACGACAATTGAGATATTTTGTGTGTCTTATGTTAAATTTATTTTTAAAATAATGTTAGTTCATTCCATCATACTTCGTACAATTACAGCATTTTCAACTTGGATAACACCGTATACAATAATTAATGTTAACACATTGCTGCAAATATATTAGAAAAAAAAATCGTTGTTCAACTACAGAAAAACACCACTGTCGTTACATTGTTTTGGATCGACGGTTTATTTTTACACTTTGAGAAATCCCAAGATTTAAATGCTACCTGTAAGTGTAATTGTAATCCTAATCGTAGGTGTATGACAGTTTCCGCAAATGTCTAATATACTAGTGCAATAACATATATGTACATACATGTAAACATTCAAATATACATATACACATAAAATATACACACATATGTATATGAATTTACACTATTAAAATTTAATCAGTAGTTCAAATACAAATTGTATTCTTCTACACTCCCATTTTCGGAAGAAATATATTTTTCTAAAATCAAGTTTTTTGTAATGTAATTTTGAAGTCCTTTATATGGCGTTTTACCTCTTGCATCTTGGATCTGAAAATGAAGGACTTTGTCAGTACTTTATGCTACTGTCATACAAGTGAGAGGATTAGCTAGCTATAAAATCAGGTTTAATCCACCATTTTTTGTATGAGAAACTGCCTGTTCCAGTTCGGGAATATGACAGGTGTTGTCCATGCATTCGTTTGATGTGTTTAAGCTTTTGATTTTGCCATTTAATTAGGGAATTTCCGTTTTGAATTTTCCTCGAGATTCGGTATTTTTGTTATTTTACTTTTTTTCAGTAAAATAACATTATTTTTGATTAAATTCATATTTATGAATTTTATAGAGCCGAAGAATGACAATATCCCAATTTTGCGGAATTTCGATATGTACTATATCAAAAATCCAAGAATTCAGATTGAGCCGAATGTCGGCAACAATATCACAACCCCAATGTAAATGTTCTATATATTCTGGCTCTTCCTTGCAAAAAGTACATAAATTACTGTTAACAAGGTTCATTTTAAAAACTGAGTGACTACCAAAAATATAATTAATAATGATATATTGAAACCAACAAAGCTAAGTGTTATTTGAAACCTTGGTATAACAAACTATATTTTTTTCCAATTTTCTACAACCTTATTTAAAATACCTTCCCATTTTATTTCTGTTGCAAAATCTATAGGTATAGTACCTTGGTTTGAAATAGAATACATAGATATAGGAAGATGTGGTATGAGTGCCAATGAGACAACTCTCCATCCAAGTAACAATTTATAAAAAGTACATGTCCTTTTCTGACTTGAAGAAAATATTAATATTAAAAGGCATAATATATAGCTTGTTGTTCTTTCAGTGTTGATTTCAATGTCTTGCGACCACTTTTTAGTGCTAGTATAAGCCAATAGATTTGTAAGAATATGGGTTTGAAATTATTTATTCTCTCAAAATTTTCATATGTTAATATATTTCAATGTTCATCTAAAAGGTCATTTACAGTCCATACCCCATGGTGTACCCAATTTGTATAGTAAACGCTGACATTTTTAATTTTAATAAGCTCATTATTCCATATAGTTGTCAAAATGACTTCCTCAAAATGACAAGGACGTCTGAGTTTTGAAATATTTTTCCAGTGAAGTTCGCAAATTATTTTGGATAAAAAGACTTAAAAAAGCTTATCCTCTCGGTCTTAATGACAAAATATTAGGGCAGGGGAACATAACTAAAACTTCAATCGATGTCATTAATATTGTCGATAAACGACTTAGAAATAAAAGGTCTGATGGCAAACGCAGAAACCGTAATCAACGTATTAAACATTGAATAAATTATACACTTGCTGATCTGTTAACTATAATAAAAACTAATGGCAGACATCAAGTATTATGCAAACGGGGTCAGATACCAATAAGTAAATTATATGCTATTTTTCTGGAGTGTGATAAAATTTCTTTTTTTAGCCCAGTGTATGAATACACCCGTACTATTACAACCTTTGTCATCATACGCTATTTCCTAGTATCGATAAACCTGAAAATCATAAACGGCATTTTTTTTAATTAAACAATATAAATAGAGGTATTGATTTTATTAACGTAACTAGTATATTCAATCACTCTACCATCCAAAGCCAAATACCTCCATATTTTGATAATATAGAACCACCTATTATTTCGTATTCTTATAAAAATCCCAGCAGAAGTTTGATTGTTAATTATAATCAGTTACATCAGACGTCAATATAGAAAATAATGTTCCTTCCACTTGAGATTGTGAAACATCTAGTTTTAGATATGTTCCCTATGGTCGTGTCCTTACAGGAGACCTCAACACCGAAATATCGTCCTCCATCTTAATAGATTGGAAACAGTGTCGTCAGGTCATTAAAGACGTTCTGTCTGTCTACTGTAAAAATTGGTGTAAACGTGAAAAATCTGATAAACAATCTCTAGACAATTATTTGAATACAATTATGAATACTGTTAATATTCGTATATCTCATTTTGAAATCAATTCTGAAATTAGTAATAGGGTCCATGATATTCCAATTTCTAGAATAAAAAATAAACTCCAAGTACTCCCAAAGCGGTTTGTGTTCGTACCGGCAGACAAAGCAGCAAATAATGTAGTGGTGGTGTGACGCATATACTACACGGAAGTTCTCCAAAACGAAATAAACTCCTAACTATCCTACTGCCTGTCGATACATTTATTTTTTGGCATTGCACAAGTCATGTCTTCTTTGACTGTCCATGACGTTAACATACTAAATCCCTGGGATGTGTTTTAGTTGATTTTAGTCTCCGATGCATGATTTTTTATTATTAATTGTTTTTGGCTTTTAACTAGCTGTCAGTAACTGAGAGTACTCTCAAATCGTACTTTCTATAGATTATATAGATTAGATCGTTGGTTTTCCCGTTTGAATGGTTTTACACTTAGTAATTTTTGGGACCCTTTATAGCTTGCTGTTCGGTGTCAGCCAAGGCTCCGTGTTGAAGACCGTACTTTGACCTATAATGGTTTACCTTTATAAATTTTGAATTTGATGGAGACTTGTCTCATTGGCACTCATACCACATCTTCTTATATCTTATTAAAAGTAAAATCGAAAATTTTATTTTTGATGTTTTAAAGGTCCCAACATAAGCCAACTCTGTAAAATTTATATTTTGTGTGGAGGAAAACAAATGTATCAATTTAGATTTTGACTTTAACAATCTTCTAACCCAAGTAAGGTTTATCCTTTGTATAAAATTTCTCAAATTAATCATTTTAGATCCCCTCTGTAGTATTCTTGACATAGAAGATCCTACTTTGTCTTGTCAGTTTTATCATCCCGAAAGAATGAATACATTTAAATATTAATTTGGCGTATCATATTATCATCTTGACCTTGGATTGACAGGAACAGATGATTAAATTTAGATATAATTAAAGACTTAAAAATTGTTATTTTACCAAAAGGGGTAAGTGATTATTTTGACCATTTTTGTAATATATTTTCTGTTTCTTGTATTCGAGGAGCATAATTTAGGATGCACATTCTATCTAAATCAACATAAAAAAGATATACCCAATCATTCGAAGGTACTGGAACTCCACTTTACATATATCTTGTCTTGACTATGTCTTTTACTAATTATCCATATAACGTTTGTTTTGTTTAAGTTTATATTCAGTCCTGATATCTCAGCATAGAATTGTAATATACGGACGGATGCATCCAGTGAGGAAAGCGTCCCATCTTAATAAGTGATGTGTCGTCTGCATGTTGTGACAAGACCACATATTTGTATAACGTATTGCTGATAGGTTTTCTGTTAACTGTAACTTTATTTACTTTTGTCGTTTATCGTTTCCATCACCGTTTTCGCAATGGCAAGCATACAAAACATTCTTACTGTATTGCTTTTCACTTTTTTTTTCGATTTATATACTTGAGCTTTTTTCAGTAACAGCTATTTTTTTCAATTGTGATATTAACATGTTTAGGGATTATTTTGTTTGTTGCAAAACACATGTTTGTCTTTTTACTTATCTTAGAAATAACAATCCTACAAATACGGTATAGGTACATGTATCATGAAAATCTTTGATTTATTCACACCCTTGATATGGGTAGTTGACTAGACTTGTATAACCTTGATTAAATATTTTGCTTGACCTATGGTCTCGTTTATTGTGAAAGCTGTTTGTAATTCTCATGATTTTAGTTGTTGTTTATTAGGTTGCTTTCTTATAAACGTATATCCCGAATCATGAATCATTCTCCAGAGAGAAGATTAAGTATTATACTTCTACATTTCCTCTTAACTTGCTTTAGAATATTTGAAAATTTTTTTTTAACAGCTTGAGGAAGACAATCTACACTTCTACTTTGTCAGAATAATATAGTCATAGTATTAACCAAACAACAGCTTGCAATATGTACTTGATCATGTGCACATCCTTGTAGGCTTATTTACTAAAAGTTATAACTGTGATAGTCTGTAAGTGATTTGAATATGTTTTAATTTGATTTTTATCATTTAATTTTTTAAGATGTATGTCATGCACTTGACCTGCAGCGATATCCAGATGGAGTAACCGCGATAGATGCAAATGATAAGTGTGGTGCATATGGTCTAGAAAATGATCCGTTAGTCTTGAATAAAATGTCAAAATTGTATGGCCATGAATTTTGGACAGGGCTTGGTAAATTTACACAGTTTACTCCTTGGATAGAAACTCTAGGTAAGCTATCTTAATGAACCGTTTCTCATCACACTTTCAAAGTATTAAGACTATTCAAGCTTGATTTGTTTGCTAAATGGAATGCTTTATATTTATCTTTGTATATGTGGATACATTTTGGTAAGAGCATACTGACATTGTTTTGATGTAATATATGCAAAATAGTTTAATCATCCAGTGGTATCTGGAAGACAGTTTTGAATTAATTTCATTTATTATTGACATTTTTTTGATAGGTTATCAATTTATTAAGATAAAGATCTTTATTTTTTTTTCTTTTCTTTGTCTTTTTTTTTTAACATTTATTCTGTTTTACTTAAAACATAATTTCAAACTTATTGCCATGAAAACGTACTCGCCTACATCCTGTGTACTTATATGTAGCATTGCAAAAGGGTATGCTTTTCTTGTGTTTGTTATGACGTCTTTACATTAAATATGTTGAATATTTAATGATTGATACTTTCGTCAGGGGTTTACTAAAATGATGTATCAAATATCATACAAGTGAGGGGTTTATCTAGCTATAGAACTAGATTTAATCCACAATGTTTACATAAAAATGCCTGTACCAAGCAAGGAATACGACAGTTGTTTTCCATTTGTTTGACGTGTTTGGGCTGTTGATTTTGACATTTGATAAAGAACGTTTTTTCTTGAATTTTTCTTTGAGGTCGTTATTTTTGTTATATTATTTTTTAGTTGGTTTTGACGCTTGAAGAAGCTTTCAGTAACTGCTATAAGATCGATACTTCGAGTCCTTTGTATTTGTGTTGTGGATAGCTTTTTTATATTGGCAATCAAATCGCATCTCATTTTCTATATGTAAAACGAATTCCATCTCCTACTGATATCAACTCATTTGTTGTATGATTACTACCCGCTATTTTAAAAACATATCCAGAATACCGTTTTGATACTTAATTGTGATGAGGATTTTCTTCATATTCGTTTGATAGTTTGAATGTTGTTGTTGTTTAATATGGTAAATGACTACTAACTACAAACCTCATTTCTGCAAGACATGATACTTCAAGTCAACCTAAAAGCCTAAGAGCGTACTAGGCTTCTCGCGTATAGTCTGCCGTCATAATCATTAAAATGAATAACAAGAAGGAGTTTAACAGAACCAGATTTCCTTCTCAGTACATGCATTCAGCATCAGACGCTGATGTTAATACTCAACAATTAGTTTTCTGTGTACGTGAAGTGTGGTTTGCAAATGATTACTTTAAACCTACAAATAAACATTTCTTAACACATTATGTAAATGAACTTATAAAAATATGAATATACACATTCAGAACTACTTTTATCCGGGTCCGTGACTGAATTAAAGCGCCTACGCCTTTTTTTAGCCGGAATGTTTAGTATTCGTATTAACATCAGATGAAGTCATGACGTACATATTAGACGATTATTTCGTATTTAAAGATCAACGATTGCAAACACATGTATCTTAAGATTTGAGACACAGACACAGCGTATCGATCTAGTAAACCAATCTGGGATAGTGACTGTAATCCTCAAGGAGTGTTACTTCAGTCGTTCCACCTTATTTCCAATTGAATATCTTTCTGCGTTATTAATTGCAACTTTTATTTGAGTTCTTATTATGACGCTGTGATATGTAATATATTAAATTGAATGATGAACGTCATCCGATAGAGCAGACGGTATGATACTTCTGAGAAAAAGAAAGTTTACAATTGTAATAAAAATGATATTATCACATTTAACATATATCTTAGATTTTAGTTGTCCATCAGTGGCAATATCATGACGCAGATCCCCAAATAACCCTCTTATTTCATTGATATCATGAATGTCAAATGAACTAAGATATCCGAGATGCGATTACTCAATGAAATATGAGTAACTGAGTGACAACTGGAGATCATCAATGTATCTAAAAGTGATTTTAGAGAACTTGTCAATATGCTTTCTTGTCTTGGAGAAGGTACTTCACATGAACACAAAGCAATTTGGGTAGTAGGGGTGCACATTACGTACTCATTTGTGGTACGCACATCTTGTTATGAGTACAGATTGTACATACTTATAATCTGATACAGAAGTCGTACGCTTTATGTTTATTAATCAACCAATATGAATTAAAGTCAAACTCTGCAGCAAAATGTATGTGATGATTTTCTTTAAAAAAATATTAGAAAGGGGTACGTCAACAAAAATTAGTAAAAAATAATGTATAACAAAATGAACTTTTAACATTGATATTTGTAGGTTGTTTTCCGCTAAGCAACGTACCAAGTACTGAAAGGGTCGTGAACTCAGTCGGATCGTGTCAACGAGAATGTTCAACTAGATATTTTAGTTACAATGTAAATATTATTTATCAATAACTTTGTATTTTTCGGTAAAATTATTTGTTCACAATTAAATGTTATTGTGTTCTGAAAATATGTATAGGACGATAATATGGGCGAAATCAGGTGACAAACTGTTTTGAAGCAACAGCAAGCTCAAAATATAAGAGGTCAGAAAAATGCAACGATGTATTACAAAATACAACAACCACCGGTCCTTAGCAAGGACTTCAAAATGATATGTCAAAAGCATGACACCACAAATAAAATGAAAAGGACACATACAATTATGTTTTTGTTGTTGTTTGATTTGAATTCTTATCATTCGATGAAAAGCATATTCACAGAAATCAGTGATATTTATGTTAGCACGGAAACGTCCAGAAGCAATGGCCTTGAAATAAAGGTTGTTAAAAGTCATCAGATATACCAGACTTATATCAAACGGCATAGCACATCCTCATTTTTACGGAGATGTTGTTTCCCGTGTCTGGAAATTTAGAAACGATCCTGGTAAAGTTATCGTTCCTTTAAATAAACTTATTCTTAAAGGTTACCAATTCAACACTGTAATTAGTTCTTTGAATATTGTTTTTATTGATAATATTGACAATATTGATTTTGTTAACAGTAAATTAAAAGCAAACTAAATATTATTATTACATACTTATGCACATTCATAGCTCTACAATCTGTCGATACCTGTATCTTGCCATTGCACAAGGTCGTGTTTTTCTCTGACTGTTTATGACGTCTTTACACTAAATCCATGTTGGATGTGTACTGATTGATAATTTAGTCTTTGATGCAGGATTTTTTTATAAGTTGTTATTGGCTTTGAACTATCTGTCAGTAACTGCGAGTACTCTCAGATATGTATTTAATGTCTTTTTGTTGTTAGGATGTACAAAGACCCGGCCACGTCCCTCTGTGTTTTAATAGATATATTTCAATTTGTATCCATCTGATGAGTTAAGCCTTTTTCGACTGATTTTAATAGTTTTTTTCTTATGTTGTTCTGTTTCACCACTGTCCCAGGTTTTGGGAGGGTTGGGCGCCCGCTAACAAGTTTAACCCTGCCAATTCTGTATGGATGTCCCTGTCCCAAGTCAGGAACCTGTAATTCAGTGGTTGTCGTTTGTTGCTATGTTACATATTTGTTTTTCGTTCATTATTTTGTACATAAATTAGGCCGTTAGTTTTTTCGTTTGAAATGTTGTACATTTGTCATTTCGGGGCCTTTTATAGCTGACTATGGTATTGGCTTTGCTCATTGTTGAATGCCGTACGGTGACCTATAGTTGTTAATTTCCGTGTTTCTGGGTCTCTTGTGAAGCGTTGTCTCATTTGCAATCATACCACATCTTCTTTTTTTTATATTATCCTTAAATATTCAATTCGCGCTTGACTTCAGCTTATCAGTGACGTTCTAAACAGTTATAGCGTCAAATGAATCACGCAAAAGAAGACAATTTGAAAAGATCATTTTAACAGTGGTTAAATAATTTTGGTGTTTAAAATGGTCGGAATGTTATCAAACGGGACCTAGGAAAAGAACCAGACTGTTTGAAATGATTTTTTCATGGTTTATAGATACAAAATTTACATATGCATATATAAAAATGTAAACCATTCTGCGTTATTACATTTAAATTGACATTGTTTTGCCTCTTAGAAAGAAGACAGTACATGTTCCTGCTTGAACAATAACGACATACAGTTCACCAATGCTACAAACCTTTCGTCGTGCCTACAAAAACCTTCTAAAACAGCATTAGTATATCAGGGTATGTAAGCTTTACTACGGGCTTACTTTTCCTAAGTAAAATAAACAAAACCAGTGTTTACATCTACTAAGTTATCAATCTACCATCAGATAGACCCTGTAGTACTCATTACATCGGTAGTGCTCTTCAAAATTGATTCTAACACACGTGTAAGCAATCCAAATTTACTAAGTAATTGTCCCTCCTATAATACTGAGTTACGTACGTCTTCTGTTTAACTTTATGTACGTCTAGATCTTCAACCATATCAATCAATATCACAAATTGATTACTGAATTACTTTGCAAAATCAAAAAAAAAAAATAAAACGTCATTTCTTAGTGTAAAAAAGTCAGAATTATTGCAATTTGTACATCGATAAGATAACATTTATTGTATTATCCTTATTTATATTATATGGTTCATCCGTGACGACAAAAATGTTTTCTTCAACATGTAATACTGTTATGTCGATGTTTCCATTTAGTTTATAATGGCACAGCAATAACATATAGAACAACAAATGGACTTTGTACGACATTGACATGCCTTCCTGTCGTAGATGTTGAAGCATCTCTGTGTAAAGGCAATTTTAGTATAAATGGTTTATGTGGTATGTATTACGTTAATATCTCTTATACCTTGTGAATATTATAGTATTCCTTGAACTCAAGTATGAGGATATATATTCATTACTTCAACTGGATAAATATTATTGACTGATATTTTTTTTTATATTTTGCGGTTTTCAAGGGGACTATTTGTACAAAGTGTAGATACTCCTGAAACTTGTATCAATACAAAGATATATTCAAAATCGCTTATCTAAAAATACTACAATCGCTAACATTTTTAATAATAATAATCTTGGTTACTCTTCCATCGATACGTGTCATGCCAAAAAATGACTTACATGTCCCCGTCTTTCAACCAACAATACGATAATGTCCACGTTTAATGGTCGCACATTTTCTTAAATTTTGAAACTGATATCAATTGAAAAACTAAAAGCATTATTTAATTATTCACATGAAACAAACCGGGATCCGATATTCAGTACGTAGGTGAAACTGGACGCTATTTATCTAAACGCTCGCAAGAACACCTTTATCGTTTTAAGAGAACCCATAAACTCAAAAGTATCATTTATTAACACCTTAAGAAACACAATCATCCTATTAAATATTTAACAGTTCAATCTTTAGAAGTAGTAAATAAGCAGCTTGGAAATCTGATTCAAAGTTTGTACGATCACGGAAAATAATTGAATTAAATTGAATTAAAAAATTACAGACAGTCTATCATCTCGGTCTTAATGATAATATCATGGGAATTGGTAATATATCAGGAACCGATTCTGTTAACATTTTGGATATTGTTTCTAAAACAATTCGTAAAAAACGGTCTCATGGGCGTAGAATAAATCGCAATCATAGAAAATTTCGTACCAACAATACAAATATTTGGGACCTTATTTTCTATTTCAAAAAACAACGGTAGACATTATCTGTCAACCAAGCTCTGTTCTTTACCTGTTAATAGATTATATCAAATTTTAGAGGATTGCAACGCAATTCTATATTGCAGTCCTTAGTATGAAATCGTCCAAATTATAACTGCATATTGTTATTATAAACTGTTTCCCAAAGTTGATCGTCCTGAAGATCACAAAAAAACATTTTATTAAAATCAAATATGTCAATAAAGGTTTTGATTGAGTAAATATTGCCGGTATTTTTAATGATCATTCTGTTAAAGAACAAATTCCTGGCTATTTTGATAATACTAAACTCCCTCTTATTTGTTATGTTTACAAACAATCTACCCGGAAACATGTGTTTAATTATTGCGAAGTGTGTAAAGATGTAAATATCAGTGACAATACACATACGTCATGAAATTGCAGTAATTCCGAATACATTTATTCCCATGTTATAACAGGAGACCTTAACATCGTTTGTGACCAAGATTTGAAATCATTCTTCAGTAAAGGATCTAAATATCATCCCCCGTCAATTATTAATTGGAATGAGTGTCGTAACATCATCCATGACTCACTCCGTACTTTCTGCTCCAAATGGATATAACGAGAAAAAGCTGACAAGAAATCATTATATTCTTTTTTTTTATTTCAGTAATGAACATAGTTGATATACGTATACAACATTTTAAATAACATTTTACTCCTAACAACAACCATAATAGCCCTATTTCTCGTATCAAACATAAGCTAAAAGAACTCGCCAAGGAATTTGTTTTTGTCCCGGCTGATAAGGCTGCTAATAATATCATTATAGTTTGACGTAAATTTTACATTGAGGTTCTGCAAAAGGAAATCACGAATTCACCAACATTCCAACTGACTCCATATTCGGAAAATGACATCTGTAACAAACATAAACTTTTAGCTACCTCTTTACAAGCAGAACCAAATATAATGAAACTATGTACTGGCTTCCAAAGCTGCACAAAACACCTTACAAATATAGATTTATTTCGTCTTCAAGCCATTGTTCCACTAATAAACTGTCTATTTTACTTACAAGTACACTTAGTTCAATCAAAAACCTGGTAATAAATTGTTCAAATAAGCCTTTTGAAAATAGTGGAATTAATTATTTTTGGAGTGTCAAAAAGTCTTGGAAGTACTTGATAAATTGCATGCTTATATTTGTGATTTCGAACCTGTTCAAAATTTTGATTTTTCTACCCTATATACCACTTTGCCTCATAATCTCTTTTAGGTCATTTTTTAGTAACAACAAACAAAAGAACTATGTCAATTGGACCTGCTTTGATACTATAACTGCCCTTGAATTTTTACTAGATAATATTTTTGTTCGCTTCGGAGATTCTGTATATCGTCAAGTTATCGGAATTCCAATGGGGACTTACTGTGCACCACCTATTGCGGACCTGTTTCTGTATTGTTATGAGTTACAATTTATGACTAAAATCAGCAAAGTCCCATCGAAACAACATCTGATACAAAAATTTAATAACACGTTTAGAAAATTTTGGATGATATATTGGCTTTCAATAATGACGACTTCAGTATGTACACTAAAGAGATTTATCCTGCTGAACTGACTTTAAATAAAGCTAATACTAACAATGAACACTACCTTCTCCTGGATCTTGATATCTATATCTTTAACGGGAAGCTTAATACCAAAATGTATGATAAAGGAGATGATTTTTCATTTCCTATTGTTAATTATCCATTTTTAGATGGTGACGTTCCCTTATCACCATCTTATGGTTTTTATATATCTCAACTTGTTCTATTCGCTCGTGTATGTAACAACGTATTTGATTTTAACGAAAAAAATCACTGTATTACTGAAATATATAGTATATATTTATGATCATGGGTGAGTTTGATCAATTTGAATTTGACCAAGAGACCAAAAATGTTAATCTACAATGATGTATTTTTCGTTAAACGTCCAATACCTAAAAACAGGCAGTTGAAATGCCCAAACGTTATACGTAAGACAAAATTCAAAATAGGGTATAGCCAGCAAATATTTTATGGGTGATGAATAAGTATTTTAAGTGTTGAACACATTTAAGACGTATGCTTTGTTAATTGTTTGTTAATTTCATCATTTGTTACGACCGTTTTGTAAGGAAACATATACTTCAAGTTCATGATTATCGTATGGACAACGTTTTCCTGGAACAACTCGAGAACTATCTTAAACATGTTAAATGAGATAAACTTGTGACTTACTAAACGTATAAGAGATAAAATGAAAAAAGGCCTAGATTAATTTGAATCACTTTTTTTTAGTTTTAAACTCGGTTTTTACACTTACATATTTGAACTTTACTAAAAGTTGTTTAATTACTATCTTGGCGTTCTATATATATTGAACAAATTTGAATTTAAAGGAACACACTTTTCTATATGCTACTTTGCTATGCATGACTTTTATCCTTAACCTAATATGAAGAGGTGAGTTTGTAAACTTGTATATTCATTTTTATATATATTAATCCTTTTTTTGACATTCTTTCTAATTAGAAGATGGAATGCAGTCTGCAGTGACATCATGGGGTATATCACAGAATCAAACTTCTGAAAACTGTTGGAAAAAGGACAAATTAGTATTGCATGCAAATGCCTGTAAACATTTTGAACAAAATATAAAAGCGCGTGCTTGGACAAATGTTTTCAGAGAAGAAATAGAAGTGGAACGACTATTAGGTAAATTTGTGTCCAGTCTAAATCGCAATTATATAAGTATTTATTTTTGATCGACACAAGGTGATTGTTTCATATTTATATTGGAATATATATGTATTTATTAGTATAATTTTTAAAGTGGTTTCCTGTTTTTAACAGTGGCTGACCTGACCGAATAACGTTACTCATTATTTGCTTTGTACCTTGCGGTCTAAGACATGTGCAACACAGAATTAACTGTTTGGCAACATATTACAGATCCTAAAACTTTTGTATATATTTTTACTCGTTTACGTCTGGTCAGTTTCATTACCTTGGTTTTTGCACTTTCTTCATAATTTAGATTGTCCAACCATTCATTCAAATAATAAGTACTTAAATGTCTATATTAATTGTTATCGCCGCTTCGTGGGTTCAATTTTCGGATGGGTCAGTCATTTCATAGACTTAAAAATTGGTATTTGGTGTTTCACATTTACAAGTCATTTAGAAGTAAGACCAAATAATAGTTGTATCGCGGTCAAAATAATGAGTCATGTTAAGATTATATATGTAAATATGGCCTGTTATCTTGTTAACTGACAAGATATACGTCAACATGGACCGTCTGTCTAAGTATAAAATTCAAAATAGAATATCATAATATATGCCTATTACGAAAATGTTTTACATCATAATTCTTCTTTCATCTTAACAAAATATCTTTATATATAAAGTATGTCATGTTTTTAGGTGACGGGACAGCTAGTCCTAAATTCTGCATCTCTGCAAATATTTCTAGTGAAGGGAAACATGTTTTAAATGTACACCGGCAGAATTGCTCTACAAAACTAGAATGGTTTGTTTGCAAATATGGTAAATATGTTCAATGACATAATGTTTATTAGGTTACTTGAGGATTCTCTTTTGTTATAAGCTGATAAAGAAAGGCAACAGTAAAATATCGCTGTTCAAAAGTCATAAATCGATTAAGGGGGAAGCAAATCCGGGCTACAAACTAAAACCGAGGGAAACACATCAACTATAAGAGGAAAACAATGGAACAACAAAAACACTGAACTGCAACAAAAACAAAAGCCAACATACATAGAAACGGGCTATTTGATAACAACTAACTGTTCCTGACGTGGTACTGGCCATTTTTAGAACAAATGGTGGGTTGAACCTGGTGTTATGGCTAGCCAAACCTCCCGCGCTGTTATGGCAATGTTCACAAATACCGCTAAAATGACAACAATACGTGACAGGAATAGAGTACAGACAAACGCAAGAACACTCATGATGCCTTTTTCTCTTTAACAGAGTCGGGTAATCATATATTTTTAAATAACTATTGACATTTGACAGGAACTTGAAGTTGTGGCTTGGTTTGAACAAGTTTGTGTGTTTTACTAGATAAGTGGACTGACAAATTATATAACACTATAATTGAAATATGAAAAAAAACGTTAATATATGAATAAGTTACTGCATAAAAACCTATAAACTAATGAAAATAACAAAATTTGTAAATTCGCGGCTCTTTTCTTAGTTCTTATTCATCAGCAACGCGTAAACACACACATTTTAAAGCCAGGAGGTATAAAACCGTAGAAACGTTAAGACCTTTATGACCAACACGAACATAAGTGGAACAGCCAATTTGATAAAATGTCAAATGTACACGAGTAAGTTGGAACCTTAATTTCTAAATAATTCTTTAGTAGAATTCTTGTTGTATGTTATTACTGAGGTCAGTACCAAAACAATGCTCACAGAGCTGATGATTTCTTAGGACGACTAACAATTCAATGTCAACTGTATCGAAACGGTGCCAGAATGTGGAGTTTACACTTTTTACATGTCTTGCGTTTGCCGTGCTTATCTTGATGAACATTCATCAGAACCGTTCAAACATAAACTTTGAATGTCAGGTATTTGTAAAAACAATCAAATTACAATTTACCATATTAAACCGTATAAAATGTTCGCAGTTACTGGAACTGATTTGCTGTACTACATAGAATAAATGATCCTACAGAGTTATAACCAGTAGAATCTTGGGCAATGCCAAGAACAAATTGTACAGAGTTAACGGTTAATGTGTAATTCATTGATAATGTCAGATTTAGCATAGAATTTAATCGTGTTGAATGAGTAAGCACAACACTTACCGACTGATCTGTTTTGTTTTTTGTTTTTTTAATTTTGAAATATGCTTGTGAAAGATTAGTGATAAAAGAAATGTTTATTCGCATTTTGGATTATAAATTAGCAAAACGCAATCAGTCAAAACCTTTAATATGTTAAATAGAAAAAATACAAATTTGAGAGAGAAATATACTTTTTTTGTAGACTTTTAATACTAAATAAATAAATCATGCGTAAAAAGTAAAATATAAAAAATACCAAACTCCTAGGAAAATTCAAAACGGAAAGTCCTTTTTCAAATGGCAAACATTTATATTTTATCTCAATATTTCCACTATTTAAAAAAAAAATGACCATGTGGTCTACTGTTCATTTTAAGAAAAACATTTTTTTTCCATAAAAGTAGAAATAACTCGCATAATCTTACTTTTATAAAGTCAATTGCCAACTGAGTTAATATGGTCGTTATTTCCTTCAGATTCCACTACAGCTGAAAACACATTCCACACATACGTAGCCACTGATTCAAATTATGGTAAATGGCTTTTTATATGTTATCTGATTTTAATATTACATTAGGATTTGAAAAAAGGCACTGAAAAGAGTGACATCATTTATAAGTATGCCTACGTGAGATTTATCAGAGATCAATTACGCATAAAGTACCCAAATTTACCTTTTTTTAAAGATTCTTCTAAAACTGATCAGATTGACGGTAATTCATATTATTTCGAAGAGGATCAATATTTTTTATATTAAAATAAGATGTCGTGCGATTGCCAGTCAGTCTTAGACCAAATAGCGTAAAAATGAGCTTAAGGTCATCGTCAGGGTTTCGGCTGGCGGTCACCATTTTCGCATTTAGCCAAAAAATAAAACTAGTGCCAATTGAAAATCATTATTGGCGAAAGATTCGGCGAAAAAAAATATATAACGGTTCGATTTCGTCAATCTTGTTTACTTTTTTCAGATGTCTCAGATTTTTCGCTGAGCAGACAATACTGGGACTTTACCTTAAACTTCTTACGGTTTTTGAAAAAAAACAATAATCAGCTGATTGTTTTGTATAGCTATCGGCAACAATGGATTAATTTATAATGGTGTTGATTGTATTGTCAAAGTAATGGTGTGGTCAATTGGCGTCACAATTCATCTAAAGGTGTTTTTTTACAACTTTGATAGAAGTAATTGTTTCGAATTGTGTATGAAAAAAGAAAATTAACCCAGAAGACACCCTGGTCACCATACTTTCATTCAACAATGAAAAAAAAAAAAAATTACTGCATAGCAAATTTTTAAAGCCACCAAAATGACAAAAGTAAAACCATTCAAATTGGAAAACTAACAGCCGGGTCTATGTAAAAATAATTAACTATTATGAAAACCACTGAATAATGATTCTTTTTTGATTATTATTATATTTAGCATATCCAAAATTTGCTTTCAAATTTAATTCACTAAAACAAGATAAATAATGCGCGATGCAATCGGTATTATTTGTTTTTAGACTATCATTTTTTTTTATATTTGTTCCAGGGGTCATTGTAGGCGGATCTGTTGGTGTGGCCATTGTTTTACTGATAGGTGTTACTTTTATTCTGTGCAAAATCAGGTTAAATCTTTACGATATAAATACAAATAGAGATGAGGTAAACCTCAATGTGAAAGCACTCTTATGCTACAAATATATGCAATAAACTAAACCGAAGCAATCCAATCATGTCTTTGTCATCACTAGTAACCTGAAATGTACCTGAAAACAATTATTAGAAAATAACTTGGCAAACATGATAATTACTCATTATATGTTTACTACAAATGTATACATAAGTGATAAAGGTTAATAGATCACATGTAAGACATGTTGCGTATACAGGTTCCTTCAACATGTTCATTTCACATAGTTGTTACATTTTTTGTTCTGGTTGGCAATCTATCATTGCAAAAAAGTCTTACAAACAGCAAACATAAATAAAACAAATCATACGACAAAGATATGTAAAACAGGTTCTACGTTACGCTCTTTGTCTAGAAGTTTTAGTTTAATTTTGATTTTTATTGTGTTTCAAAATACAACATATTTTGATAACATATTGTTTTGCAGACGAATCGGACGTTTTAAAAATAGTGCGTCATCGAAAACGACAAACGTAGTATTTAGGAAATCAGTGAATGATGAAGAAACCAGTCATGAAGTAGAAACGCAACAACACGTCAATCAGGATTATGGTTTGGTAATTCAAGTTACAGAGAAAAACAACAAAACAAACGATTTATATACACAAGTGCAGAAGGTAAAACGTACATGTACGGAGGATTCTTATAGAAAGAGTTCGCATGGAGAGTATGATCATTTACATAACATTGGTAAACGAAAACCAATAGCTGGTGAAAATACCTACGATAGCAATGCAGGAGTTCGAAATCGTAATGATGCCACCTATGATACTGCTACAAGTTCTACTAGAGAAGATATGGATAATACGTACGATCATTCCTTTACAAATATGAAAACTTACTCAGAATATGACGTTTCAGGTTCATGTATGAAAATCGATAGAACAAACTGTGACGTATATGATCAGGCTTATTAATTAGATTTGGACCTTAACTACAAACCAGAAAACCTGACCTTATTATGTTGTTTTTTATATTCATTAATATGTTTATTGGCATTTTCAGTCGAAAAAGCAGATGACAACGGAAAATTTTCATTTCTCATATCCACAATGTCTTTCTGTTTCCTCGTGTTTCCTCGTGTGTTACCTCATAGAATGCAGCTTATCAACATATATGTACTGTCAATGACATTTATTAAAAGACCAATAGCTGTAAGTCTCCCATTCTGGATTGCTTTCAGTTTTGTATTTTTCAATACTTTATTGTTATCCGTCTTGTCTCCGTTTCATCGGTTTAGGTCTGTATCCATTTAGATCAATTTCAAACTTATTGTAAACTCACTCTTTCTTCTTTTATGTTAAGGAATTATTTTTTTATGTTTGCGTGTTTTGGTTAAGGCCTTAGGGTCAGACGAGAGTCTGAAGCCTTGTCACTGAGTAATCCGAATCGTATTTAGACATGACTTCACAACAGATGTTACTATCAGAGAGGAGGAATTGATACCCTTCCAAAGCTTTCTGTGAAGTTTTTAATATACGGTTGTTTGTCCTATCGTGTTTTTTTTTTCCCCAGAGTGTTGATAGTCTTCTTACGCTGTACCCTTTTTTCGTAATTCTCTATTTTGGGGTTTTTAAGATGTAAAAAAATAGATGATTTGTTTTTGTCTGATGAAACCTCAAGAAATGAATGTCTGTGAAAACAATAACTGACATCATTTTATAACTATTTTTATTTACCTATTAGTAGCAGCTAAACATGTTGACCTAATCGGTGGTTTCGTTTAAGCGAATTAAATTTAATTCTAACCTTTGGCTTTATTATTTTGATTAGTCGCTTCCTTGTTAACCTGCATAATGCATAATTTTTATTTAACATGTCTTATGGCGTACTGCCATTGAGTGCTATATCTAACTTTTTAAACTTGAAAATATTTACAACCTTAAAATCTTATTGTACGTTTATGTAAAATATGTGTGGTTGCATGAGAACTTCCCATTTCTATGTAGCAACATTCCAGCAGCACCTGCATACGGATTATATATCTTCCAATTGATACGATATTCCCGGGCTTGTATTTCGTATCATGATTTTCTTGATAGAGGGTTGCTGCTCACAGGGAAGTTAGGTATCAAACCATGAGTTCAAATAGTGAAGTTGAACTCATCCCTTCGTATATTTTACGGACGCCATCACGAGTTTGTTGACCGTTATGAAATAACAGTTTCACTGATGATAGTTGATATGTTCCTAGTGTCGTAACTACAATCCCGTCCCCTTTTCACGAATGTGACCTACCGAATTAAACTTGTTACCGGGTTTGTATTAACATGAGCAACACGACGGGTGCCACATGTGGAGCAGGATCTGCTTACCCTTCCGGAGCACCCGAGATCGCCCCCATATTTTGGTGGGGTTCGTGTTGCTTAGTCTTTAGTTTTCTATGTTGTGTTTTGTGTACTATTGTTTGTCTGTTTGTCTTTTTCTTTTTTAGCCATGGCGTTGTCAGTTTTATGAGTTTGAATGTCCCCCTGGTATCTTTCGCCCCTCTTTTTTGAGCTTGGTTTTATAAAATAAAAATGCATATATCCGTGTGAAATTATTTAAAGAAAAGTGAGGACTAATACATATATTAGATAATGAGTGTCTTCTTAATGTTTTGCGAAATGTATGATGAATTAAGCAGATATCCCGAAAAAACTTGATCTAACATCAAATCAGTGTGCTGTGTCTGTTATAGGCGAAGACCTTATCCATATTTTGTCACTGATATTTAAATGAATGTTTCCAAAATTACTTTCACTGCTGTGCTGATGGTACTTGGTACACGACATAGACATTGTCAACACCACGTTGGTGTTGTTCCTTAAAAATTCACTGGTACACAATTGGTTGTAGTATCGAACTCTTATGTTGAAAAGAAATAGAAAAAATCATAAGACATCCGCAGTAAATATACCAGAATGGGAAACGTACCCTCTACCTTCATTTGTAATGACAAGGTCAAATACAACAGTATATCCGTCTGGTACATTGTCAAAAGCTTTAGAGTATTGGACTGTGACTGCTCGAATGGCTGAAATGTAAACGTTACAATATACACTTAAATTTATAGATTAGTATATTCTATATAAAAAAGGAGAGAAACATAGACTTCTGAACGTCTGCAAGAAGATATATTAGAAAGAAATAGTTGTACATTCACACAACTGCAACTTTTGTCGTATATTGTATTCAACCATACCCTTTTTGTTACTTGAATCTTGTCAATCCTATAAGGGATAACATTAACGGTACCAATCTTACTGCACTAGATGCACATTTCGAAAATCAACGTCTCTTTAGTGATGGATGGGCCGAGAAGTTTCCAGTACAAAACCTAATATAAACTTTAAGAGCTGACAAAACCAAAAATGGATCACAATCAAAGTCAAAGCCTGAAAAAGAATTGGAGCCATTCATGAGTGTGAGGTAGGATATATTCCTCAATCTGAAATGATTTCAAAATTTTATAACATTTAATCTGAATACAACAATATCCGTATTTTCATACCAGAACAATAGTACTGGCTACTAGGCTTATGTTGGTTATAGCATGTATAGTACACACGCAGTGGTATCGAACTATTGTTATTAACAACATAAACATGATCAACGGTACCAATTTAACTGCACCAGATGATAGTCTCTTTTTGTTACAAAATGTTAGCTTACAATAGGTTCTTATATAATATAATGTGAAATAAAGATGACCTAAACTTTATGAAAAATCAATTATCCATGTTCGTATAAACGATGCACCGGGAAATTCTGTAGAAGAGATATAAAATGTTTTTTTAAGGCATGTTTCAAAGATAAAGCTTATTTAACATTCAAACGAGTATTATTATAAGAAACTCTAACAGTGTTAAGATAAATAATATAAAAAAAACTCAACATTTAACTTGAATTACAAAAGTCATAAAAATATAATAAAATCATGGTTATAACAATAGATTGTTGCTTATGTTTATTATCGTAAAAATATCATTAAAAAACAATTTCTTCTTTCCTGCATGGCAGTTGTTATCTACGGGCAGCATAACAACTGTCTTGGCATTATGTTTATTTCAAAATCCATAATGCATTTCTAATAGATGAAGTGTTTACAGTGAAACATCTTTAAAAAAAACCTCAGTTTTATGTAGAAGTATGTAAACGCTCAAGGTTTTTAAATTGATACTTCATTGCACTTAATACTAAATGAGAAGAATAACGTTCATAGTAGATTAAAGTGTATCCTAAGGTTGAAAATAGCAGATTTCCGGTGGTTCAGAGTTTTCGAAGAAGTCAGTTATTTGGCAAAAGTGTTTTGTTCAATTGAACGACAACAGAATTGCTTTCTCAATGCTTTAACAGGGTCTGCATATTGTAATCGAAAATTATCTTTGAAACGAGCTATCATATTTTTCAAATTTACGACATGGACAAAGGAATTAAAGAAATGGGTCAATATGCGCAACTGATTTCCCATCGGCGGTAATTGTTACGTTTTCTGCTGTAGCTCAGTCCATATCGTAAACTATGATATGTATGATGGCTCGTTTCGAAGCTGAAACATTTTCACATATGTGGTTAAATTTTCGGGGTACGAAGTGAGATTTTTTTTTCTGTAAATTAGCATACCCCAAAAATCCTTTCGTGATGCGGCTTCTCGTGGTAAAAAATCCCTTTTTTCACACAAGTTCTTTGGAAATTTAATACTTTGAATACATGTCATAACTCCATAGTTTTTACACATTTATTCTATGGTCCTCTACTTTCCAAATCAACCCAAATGGTTAAGCTCAGTCACTTGTTAAAAATCGAAACACGTCCAATATCACTACACAGAGATTTTTTGTTGACGCACAACTTTTGAGTTCCCCAATTTGAGGCGCATTAAGGATATTGACCCAAATTGCCACCGAGTTTTTTTTCGTGAGCTTTTATGAAATTGCGTTGAAACTATCGTTAACTGTACCTCAAATGTGAAAATCATTCGAACCACTAATATATTTTACCTGAGGCATAGATAGTTTCATGCAGATTTGGCATAACCTTTTGGAACTTTGAGTTTAAATGCTGTTCAAGTTTGTTCTTGATTTGACATATTATTTGTTTTTAATCAAGCACCATTGATAAGTCTTATTTGTACGAAACTCGTGTATAGTATCCTTAATCACAATCTTTGTATCTTTAAAAAAATGTTAAGGAACTTATGATTGACTATACACATACGCAGTTATGTCCGCTTCATCATACATTGACATACACTTTTAAGTCGACCTCGATGTTTTTTTTTAACATAAGGTATGGATGATATATATTATTTTGGACTATTTTATACAACAATACATTAGATTTAATTTCAAGCGCTATAAAACAAAGTTGTCAGAAAACTAGTTTGTCTAGAATATATCTGATTTGATACAACATTGAATGACTATTGTGTATGGTTTGATTTTTTAATGGAACGTTTATGTTTTGAAATCTAAATTATTGTCCTAATATTTAATGCAATATTCTTCACGTGATTGACCCTATCGACTCATGTACGGTGGATAAAAAAAAATCTTATTTTTCATAGTCACAAAAAGCGCCTCTTTTTATAAATGACGTCTGACTAAAATATCCATTTTATCACCCGAATACATTTTGCAAAAATTGTTTTATCTTATGTATTATTAATTTCTCGAAAATAAATTGGAAGAACCTCAAATAATATTGTTTTTGCATTTGGTTTTTCTTATTCAAGTCAAAATTTGGACAGACTATTTAAGTCATTACGCCTTCAAAATAGCGGAATAACTTCATATGAACCAATACGAACTTTTCACACAATTTTGTCAATATAATGGAATAAAATGCCACTGGCATGCAAGTGAAAGGTTTAGCTACGATATAGCTATCAAATCAGGTTAAATTCACCATTTGCTACATAAGGAAATGCATGTACCAAGTCAGGAATATGACAGATGTTTTCCATTTGTTTGATCTGGTTGAGCTTTTGATCGAGCCATTTGATCAGGGACTTTCCGTTTTCATTTTTCCTTGCTGTTCAGTTTTTGTTTTTGTTTTTTTTTTTATATACAATGCGCTGCAAGGCATGCTTCCTCCAATATATCACATTCCGGCCATCATATGCGAGCTGTATTCCAATATGACGGGTTAAGAATGTATGTCTGTATGCTAGAATTTTAAGAACATTAAGAAATTTTTGCAAAACGGTGTACACAAAAGACTAAGAATAAACAAACCGTTTACTGAATCTCATTTCCTCATTTTTACCCTGACAATACACGCGTACAGTCGTTTTCTTTTCTGTAGTATTAATTTCAATTCGCGGAACCAGACTAGCCTCCGGTTTTGAAGGTCCCAGCCCATATACTGTTCGACTATCAGACACTTGGTCTCATTACTGCGCCATAATTATGACGTGTGGTGCATACACCATTTTTACGAAGACGATTTCAGACTGTCTTGACCGTGAGAATTTTATCTTGGATTTTTTTTTTTTATTTTAGCTGAAAGAATTCTAAGCATTCAGATACATAGATATAATTATAATCTTTATTATAAGTATTGATATTAAATTTTTTGTATTTACATTGTGTCATAGGTCAAATTTATTTGTTCAGTGTATGTTCAATGGTGTTAATATGTCCTTTGATTGAGTTAAGCTATTTCAGTTGATATTTTATAGTGTGTCTTTCTATGTTGTGATGTTACACTATTGTTTCAGAAAAAGGGTGAAGGTTTGGTACCATTAAAACGTTTAAACCCGCTGCATTTGTTTGCACCTGTCCTTAGTCAGGAATCTGATGTTCAGTAGTTGTCGTTTGTTGATGTGGTTCATAAGTGTTTCTCGTTTCTCGTTTTTTATATAGATTAGACCGTTGGTTTTCCCGTTTGAATGGTTTTACACTAGTAATTTTTTTAGAGCCCTTTATAGCTTACTGTTCGGTGTGAGCCAAGGCTCCGTGTTGAAGACCGTACTGTGACCTATGAAGGTTTATTTTTATAAATTTTGACTTGGATGGAGAGTTGTCTCATTGGCACTCATACCACATCTTCTTATATCTATATAAGTTAAAATGTTTAATACACTTTTATGCATATATGGTAATTATATCTTGCTCATACTCATCTTCTATCACTCTGGTGTGAATAACATGAATACACAGGAAAATTAAATGTTGGTCTTTTTGCTTTCTCCTCTTACCATATGTATCTGTGATAATATTATGACATCGACAATTGTGTATTTAGTTCTTAATGTATTAGTTAGTTAACTCTTAACTTCCTTGTTTGGTCATAACTGTATACAATGATGACGCAAATTATTGTTTCCGATTGCTGTTATCATCAATGGTTGCCGGTGACATGCTCATTTTACATGCTTTACTCGTGATAATTTTGATACCGTATGGTAAGTATTTCGTTTACCTTTTCATTTAGTATCTAATTGGAATATAAACTCATAGTTATATATAAAGCTTTCTTCCGTATAATTCTATATTGAAAGAAAATAAAGTCATACATGTATCTGAATTCCTTGTTTTTTAAAACATATGCATTCAAATTCAGAACAAAAAAATGTCTCCAAAACACTGATAATCTAGTCCGTATTTGTCAGTGTTTCAATGTTCCCAGAAATTTACAAATGGCACAATCAAAAGCTCAAACACATCAAACGAATGGAAAACAGTTTAATTGTAATATTCCTGACTTGGTACAGGCATTACGGAATCCGTATGTAGAAGTTGGTGAAGTAAACCTGGTTTTATAGCTTTAAAATCTTAATTGGTTCTCACCAATGGAATTGTATTTATACAAAATGTTCAACTACTCAGCCCAGTACTTGAAACAGATGGGTTTGACTGCACTATGATAATTGTGTAACAATTGAAAGAGAATACGATCATGATGTTGGTCAACTAAAATCATTTCGTATTTGACATTCAGCCTTTTCTGAAGAAACTAAAATATTTATAAATCATTCAATTTAATTGTGACAACTCATTTGAAAATTTATTTAATAGATATAATCAGGCGACATCATACGATAATGTGTTATATTCTAATTTGGCAAAAATGGGTTTGACTAAACCTTTTTTTTTTATAGAATCTATATCCGGAAATGTGTACTTAAAGTATGAACGTTTTGACGTTGTTACATACTGTAGTAGTATGTGAACTTTCAACTTCCTTGTTTGATCTAACCAATACTAATGATAGATCATATTTTAATTTCCTATTAATGTTAAAGTGAATAGTTTCTGATGACATGCATATTTTACATGTGATTATTCTAATATCTACTTGATATCCCATTTCACACATTAATTTTTCTAATATTTTCAATATATTTGAGGGTCATATATACTGTTCTTGCGATTGTATTGATAAATAATGTATAGGTATTTTAGTCATGCATGTTTGTTAATTTCCTTCATTTATTTTATAATGAGTATGCATTCACAATTGACGACAGAAAGGTTCCGATATTGCCTTCTACGTATTAGTCAATGTCATTGTTGACATGATTTACATGTAGTTGATACATTTCTCAATTTTGCAGGTTAATTATTATTTATGTAATTGTATTTATAAACAAAATTAAACACCTCAGCCTAATGCTTTACGCTGACCGGTTTGACGGCTCTGTGTCAGTTATATTGATTTTGATGATTTTCAATAAGTTAGATATTTTTTGTGTGACGGAAATTTTTTTTTTTTTTTTTGGCATGTTATTCCTGGTTCTGCTGACAGTATCATGCGAATAAATCTTTAAATATAAAGCTTTTTATAGCTATCGGTATTGCAACATTTAATACAACTATATTTCTATTTCTTTAGAAATATCATCTCTAGAAGTAGTCCGTACTGATTTGAATGGCATAACATGGGGTCATGCCAGAGATGCATGCAAACCGTATGGTTTGGAAAACAGAGAAGACAACCTACGGAGTAGTGGCATTTGTGATGAGAAGGAATTTTGGATAGGAAAGGCTATCTACAGAGTACCAACACGATGGTTTGAGATTATTGGTAACTAAAATTTGTAAAGAATGAAAAGGAAATGTGTGTGTAAATGATAGAAAAAAAACATATCAAGAAAAATCTTTAAAACAGTGTATACAAATTTGCATACCATATTGTGTTTAATAATGTTAAAGAAATCAGAGACTACTAAAGACCTGTCGATATTCTAACAGGAAGAGAAGAAAACAAAAGAAACACTGGCATGAAAATTGAAAAGAAAATGAATTAAACTGGTTTTTAAAGTTTCATTATTCAAATCTTTTTCAATTGCATCAAAGTTTGTCATCAAACTGTTTATGACGAGTAGATAGTATATGATACAGGGGCAATGATTTTTTAACACTGGTATACTATGATTTAGAAGAAAATTTATGTTCTACTGTTACCGTTCTCCAATCGTTGAACAGGTTTCCTAAAATTATCAATTCAAATTCAATACTGCTCCTAAAGCATTAGTTTGTAATATTCAATTATCGTTCATGTAATGTAACTTTGCAAATGAGTGCAAATAATTAAAATAAATTGAGGGATTTTTTATTATAACTAACGGCAAATTATCTTTTTACACCTACAATGTAAATCATTTAATGTATTAAAATGAAAAGTAATATTTACAAATGTGGTCGTCCGAAGCGCTCCTCTGTATCTTCTTTCATCTGGAACACACAAACCCAAACATCTGAGAGCAAAACATGTATAAACACCTAAGGAGCTATCTCATCAAAACAAAAACCTGAAAAGAAAAAAAAATCACCCTAGTCGCTACAGTTCAAAATCTAAATTGTAAAAAAATCAAAATTTTTCAATAGAAAAGTATTCAAAAATGGTATGTTATAACCCAACGATAGCGATTGATAAATGTTTAATACAATTTTTGTCACAGTATTCCCGTCTCTGTATTTTGTTATTTTCATTTATATTTGGTGTTTTTTCTTTAATTATTTATTCGAAATAAATAAGAAATGTTTCTATGTTCATCGTTATGATAAATAGCTTCTAAGTATAGACTAGTTTTAAAAGTAATGTGTTTTTGAAAATATTAAGTTTCAAATTTGGCCATCAAAACCATACGTAGAATAAGAACAGACTACACCAAGACAAAATAAACGAAGAAAAGACAAATTATAATTAACGGAACGTTTAAAAGGACACTACAATATAGTTACACAAACCCGTCAAAAAACAGGGACTAACTCATGGGCACTGTAAATGTAGGCAATTCAGTCTCTCTAGGTGATATCATGATTCGCATTAACTTCGAGCAGAATGAGCACTGGCAAAGTTACATTGTCCTCTAAAGATTTATTTAAGATACCAGGCTTAGAATTGTGTATACGCCAGACGCGCGTTTCGTCTACAAAAGACTCATATGTGACAATATAATCAAAAAAGATAAATGACCAAACAGAGGACGAAAGATGCTTGTGAATACTTTTAGTTTAATCTAGCCATTTCTACGAAGTTTACTTTTTCAACCACTTCAGTAAGATATCTGAGTATGTGACACTTTGAAATCAACACAAAAATCCAAAGCTGATTAAAAGGATGAAGAGCCATAAACCATAAAAGTAACAGACAATAATTTAAATTTTAAGAACAATGAGCCATGGCTACAATGAAACAAAAACTGTGGCCATTTTACTAGTCCTAACAACTTGTTCAAATTGCTCTTAAACCCATACAAGTGTTGTATTCACAATGCAGCTGTTATCATAAAGCCATTTAACAAGTTATGTCCATCTTACAAGATAGTCAATTCAAAATGTCATGAAAAAAATGTATACTATCATCAATAAAGCAAGGCATATTTTCGAAATACAATATAAATAAAAAAGGATGTGGGAATAGCAATAAAACAACACAAAACACTTAATAGTATATAAAAACAAAAAACTGACGCATACGCATAAAAAAAAAAAACAAAAAAAAAAACACTAGAGTTCATCTTCCATTATTCAGTAATACAAATAGTCTATACCGTGCGTCAAGCTAAATAAGAACATAATTTACAAAATCGTTACAATAAGTCGCAGATATACAAAAAACATAAATGCGAGAAAAGACAAGGAAAAGGCAAAAATCAATCAACACAGAAAACCAAATATTGAGCTGTGCAAACCCTATGAACGTGGAGAAAATATAAAACGTTCGGCAAGGATAAAGAATAGACAACGTAAAGTAGTTTAGCAATTAATTTCTTAGCAGTCAGATATCTCTTATTAATGTAGATATTAAATGGATTACCAGAATTGAAAAGATTTTTAACTAAATTGCCATCAAATTATTTTACAAACATTTATTTAAGGGTGTTTTCATATTCCTGAAATTCTGATGCACTCTTTTCACTCAGAGGCATCGATTGGATATTGTAAACACAAATGTGACTCTGAGAACATGGGAAGCTACTTTGGTTACAGACAGAGGGTTCCGAACGTAAGTATAAGTACTTGTAAATATTTCTTGGAATTAGATTAAAGGTCATTTTCTACTTTGTAAATAAAAGTTATTCTATTTTCAAAATTATTTTTTAACGGTATTTGTTTTAACACTTTTAACAATTTTTCTTACATATATGTAATCATTACACATGAGCTCATATGAGAGGCTTTACAATCAAACTAAATAAATGTTCTTGGTTTTGTTTTCCAGACCAAAACACAGAACTGTCTTTGCCATCCTAATGTAATCAATCAAAAACAGCAACTTGATATAAAATATTGCCTCAATTCAACAAATTTCTTCCTATATAGAGGTAAGAGTCTTTGATTGGACTAATATTTAAGAATTGATATTAACAAAACAAACAAGTATGTGCGACGTATATTCATTTGATCATGTTTTTTGCATAAATTATACCCTTGTCATTTGATCTCTGGTTGAAAGTTATTTCATTTGCTATTATACCATATTTTAGCTGAAGCCCGCCTGCGGGTGCAGGATTTTCTCGCTGTGTTGAAGACTCATTGGTGGCCTTGGGCTGTTTTCTACTTTTTGGTCGGTTTGTTGTCTCTTTGACACATTCCCCATTTCCATCCTAATTTTTATTCCTTATTGTTTTATAATGAGATGCAATTTAAATATATCTCTGTGCTTATAAGTCCAAAATTGACACTTTTTCTGGTGGTGTCTTTTTACTGTTTTGTTTGTGAAAGGTGCAAAAATCGAGACTTCAGACACGTTTTGTGACACCTTTACCAGAGATTAAAAACAAATTATATATTATGGAGTTATTGTCTTTTAGGCCGATATGTCTTTCATTTGGAGAATGAACCCTTTCGATACCAGGTTTCAATGAAATGTGCCTCAAAACATAAAATAATGACATATGTGAGGTCATCATTTTCCATGATTGAAATGCAAACTACCGTCTATTTACACATTTAATTTAAGTGATAGTTATCGTGTGTTGTTACCAATTGGAGTTTTGCTTTTCTATTTTTAATAGGTTTAAGGCAAAGACAATCCGTGTCTCTGTTTATTAGAGTGAAATACAAAAACAAAATGTCGTTGGCGCACATTTTTAACTTTCGAAACAAATAATGTAAACTTTTGTTAATTTTTCCTCCTTTTTCCCCGAATGTGATCTACCGAATGAGACTTATCACCAGGTTTATACTTACACGAGCAACTCGACGGGTTCCACTTGTGGAGCAGGATCTGCTTATTCCTCCGGAGCACCTGAGATCACCCCCGGTTTTTGGCGGGGTTCGTGTTGCTTATTTTCAAGTTTTCTATATTGTGTTTTGGTCTTTTTTCTTTTGCCATGCCGTTGTCAGTTAATTTTTGAGTTTGAATGTCACTTGGTGTCTTTCGCTTTTTTTTTGTTCGTTGCAATAAATTGTCATTACGTGCGATGAATTTAATAATGCAAAAACCTTTCCTAACAATTTTTAAACAACCTAAATGGTATAACATTCGTGAACAGGATTTTTTAAATCCTATTGATTCACACTGCTAGACTATATCAACCAGCGGAACGACTAGAAAGCAAGTTTTCATTTTTTGACTTCAAACACACATTTTTGAAGAAAATGGTTGGTTAAACCTGGTTTTATAGCTACTTGAAACATTCCTATCTGTGGTTTTGTTATAACACTTACTGTGATATAAAAGAGAAACAACAATTTGAATAGATTAGAATACATTAAGACAAACATTTTAAGCAATTTAAAGGAAACTTTTAAACATTGTTTTAAGCTTAAGTGTACTAATTTATTTCATCATACACTTTTATGTTTTATGTTTTCGTAGGTCGATATTAATAGGCATAGTATCTCAAACATTCAGTTTATTGTCCAATATTCTGTTTTTATACTGAACATGCTGATTATGCTTTAAACAATTATTTAAAAATAAGGATTGTGATTTGCATTTTTTTTGTATTCCAATGTTTTATATTTAAAGTATGTAATTCAAAAAGCAGGTTTTGGAATGTGAAAAAATTGGAACATTGGTTTTTTTTTTCTTTTTTTTTTTAGAATATCAAGATACAGTGAGAAAATCATCAGACCCAGGAAACTGCACAACGATATGTTGTGGTTATTGTGATACGAATACGGGGAATGATAATCACTTGGAAGGAAGACGTTGCAGTTCAGTAAACACCACAATAGTTGGGAGATGTGGTAAAATTAATTAAATACGCAATGTGAAAGCTCATGTGTCCGCATATTGAAACAGTGATGCCATACTTATGTGTATTTTATATTTGTTATACATTTGAAAGGGAACAATTTGTGTTGATATTTTCATAATGAGCATTGACATTTACATATCAAACGCCAACATGATGTTTTAGTGATAAATGTCAGAATCGTCTGGAAATAAAACAAACTTAGGCCTCAAAAACATAATGTGCTGTACAAACTAAATATTCAAGTAATAAAGGATACCTGTTTTAACATACATGTTGACAGGACTTAATTGTAAAAGCATGTATGCTTTTGTCCTTAAATCCCAAATCCTTAAATTCTGGCTTGTTTTCAAGTAATTTGGTCGGAATTTGAAATGTATGAAAATGTTTGCTCCTCAAGCTTAAAACGTGTACATCTGATAAAGATATAATCTTGTATGTATTGAAATCTATATCGAACATATTATACAGGTAGGAAAGTTAATTATGGAAAACGTAAGAATGACTATTCAATTGTAAAACAAGTGTTCATACTATCGAAGTCCAGATTTGACCTAAAGGACTGCAACGGACCATATTGTATCACCAGCCCAGTAGTCAGCACTTCTGTGTTGACATGCATTATCAGTGATATGGTCATAACTATAAATTTACTGTTTATAAAACTTCAAATTTTTCGAAAAATTAAGGATTGTCTACTCTAGATGTATTTGGCAAACTCTTTAAGAATTTGGGGCCCTCAATACCCTCAACTTCGTACTTCATTTGGCTTATTTCAACTTGTTTGATTTGCGTTTATTTATCGTTAAACTACTTTTGAAGTTTAATTAATAAGCCTGACATTAAAGATTTCAAACTGTTTTGACAGTTTGTTAGTGTGCTTGTTGCGTATATGTAGCGTAGTCTTATGTAATCTGTGACAATCGATTAATTGACGAGGGAAAAGGGTTGTAAAGACCGTTTTTTATATTTCTTTTCTATTCAAAATAACTTGTTCCCTTTTTGAAACCGTGTTGTTGTCAGAGAACCTAGTTTTCAGTTTTCTATCATTGCCAATTTCAAGAAAAGACTCAGATATGAAGCAGACTTTCTTGTTTTGGAAGCATCCGTATGGTGAGGTTCATTGGTATATATAATATTCAAGTATTCAATAAAATTTGGGTATTGAGTGACAGGACAATCTTACAGATTATGCATTAATAAATCTAAAAATCATTATGAAATCGATGCAACATTGATCTTCGGAGCATTTGGCTATTCAGTAAAGGTCCCTTTGGTAATTGTACATCCTTGGTTTCTAACTGTTTTGGTTAAAGCGTTCCAAATGAAAGTGCTTCGGACGCACCAAATCTTTAAAGTGTTATTTTTCATATTTGAATATTAAACTAAAGAATGTAGTATTAACGTTTAGTGCAACATGTATATTATCGTGCTCTATTTTTTCTGGAATAAATATGGGTATCATACATAAAGAGATCAGACTCTTCTTTTTAATATATTAAGTTCAACTGCATTCGCCAGTAACCTTATGTTCTTCTCTCGCAGGTTTGTGGTTCACTATGCCGAGTTTTCTGCTCATAACTTGCTCAGTAGGTCTATTTCTATCTGGTCTATTTCTATCTGGGGATAATAAACAAGCGAAATTTTGAAGATTGACATTTACATCCTTCACAAAATTGGTCCCCTATACACTTCTGAAACTATAATGTTGGATGCAATTGTTATTTTCGAGGAACGTGTTATCTTCAAAGTGATCAGGTATTGTTGCAGGTGTACATGGGCTGATACATGTAATAGTGTTATTATTTCTAGCATCCGTACATTATAAGTTATGTATTAAAATTCTAATAAACAATATGTTTGTTCAAGTAGTTGTCAAGGGGTGAAATAGCCTTGTATTTACAATATCAATCAAAAGAGGAAAAGGTCCGTAGAATTCGTTTCCATAATGAAAATGTTTTTGTTTGCATTTTTAAATAGTTCAATTAGTTTGGATAAAAGTAGTTTATAGAATTGAAACAAAAAAACAGAAAACTTAACTAAACTAAACTGGGGAATATTCAAACAAACGGTAATAGTTTGAATCGTTTGTGATGAAGATAATTCCAGAAAAGCGCTGTGGTTGCACTTAATTTATTAATTCCTTAAGTGCTATTTTCATAGCAAACAATCTAAAAACACATTATGAAATGCAGGAAGTGTGTTTTTGTGATGACGTGGTCATATTGTAACATATATGGGTGTTGAAACTGAAGAAAGCAACACGATTGGACAATTGGCTTGTCGATGTTGCAACAAAGCAATAAATAATATAAATCTTCTTCTATTTTACTATATATCAGAAACTATTCATTCGGTTACGTCACAGTCAAGGAAAAGAGGACGAGATAGTGGGTACAACAATTGTGATATATCTTTAAGTTTCAACCTTAATAATAATTATAAATTTAATTACAATTACAAAATGTATTATTTGGATATTGAAAGACAATATATGTCGTCAAAACTAATACAAGTAGCAATGTGGTGTATGCAGCGAGATTAACACGATATTGATAGTGAACCGTATGCAACGTGTTTCTGAAATATCTTTATCAGGTGATAGGGTACTCTCAAAATCCCATTGTTTTCTGCATTGATAAGAAAATGAATTAAACGTTATTTATATAGTTGTAATCATACAGAGTGAAGGTTGTTTTAAAACCAGTTTCATTAACAGGGGAATTGGGGTTATTGTAATAAGGTAAAGTTAAATTTTTTAATGGCTTTTACATTTTTCTGTAATCCTGTCATACTTAAATTTAATCATATGAGCTCTGTATTCAAGATGGCGTCTTAAATTTTGAGAGTATCAACAGCCAAGTAGTCAGCTCATGTGTGTTGTCATTTAATATCATTGATACGTTCATTGGATGTTGAATCATTCGAAACACTTATGTAAATAACTCCTGGACATAAACAACCTTAGCCATATGTTGCCCAACTATTTTGGTTTTGGTTTTCATTGCTCTTCAACGTCGTATTTAATTTGACCTTCGAACTGTTCGAGCGTCGATGTTGCGTAGGTGTAAAAAGTAGCTAAAAAAGCAATGCCGAGGCGATTTTCTTTCTCCTTGGTTTTATTTGTACAATGTTGAGATGAAATACTGTACTTGAATAAAAAAGATGAATTAGCTTTCTTTTATTGCAATGCTTGAAAATGGTTATAAAATAAACTTTGTACATTGTGACGTTTAAATAAAACCCATGTTTATGCAGCATCTGATCTTTTTCTTAGGAATTTCAAATTTCTTAAATAGACAATAGATTTCCAAATAACGCTAAAATGCACACATGCTTTTAAGTTTCACCACTGAGTTAACCGAAAAATTTGAATCAAAACCTTTAACTACACGTAAACATATATTTTATTAAAGCTTACATCAAAATGGTCATGTGTTCTAAGGTGAAATTGAATTTATTCAGAGTATCATTATACACGACAAGAAACCAAAATCCTACAATTAATTAATATGTATTAAAATAAATATTTATAAATCATGTCTACATCATTCAAGCGTACATGTATGTAATATTCGTTTTGTTTAATATGTGCGATCAAGATAAAAAAAGACGTTTGGTTGGTTACTTTTGATCAGGAAAAAAGAAGTAATGAATACAAATAGTCTATTCATCAAATGATCGTACAGTTCTTGTGGCTTGAATACATTAAATTAATTGTCTTTCAATCTAAACTAATGTTAAATTTTATTTTGCTAAATTTTAGTTGTTTTTTTTTAAACATAAATTCTATAATACGTACTTTGTGCTATGCTTAACTGGTTTATTTTACAAACTCTAAATGACGTTATAAACAAATGTTGTTGTTTTTTCTGTATTACAAGGAACACGACCTAACGCATCATTTACATGGGAACTAGATTATTTTGGAAGCTTGGATTTTTGCATGAGAAAAAACGAATTACTTCCATCTTCCAACTATTGTCAACAAAGTGGGTCTAAAGGACAAATTTCCTGGACCACTGTCTTTCGTGAAGAAATTAGAGTTATTAGAATAAAAGGTAATTATGTAACTTTTCACCTACTCGATCTAATTTTTCTACCTCAAAATTGATAAGTTTTATCCCATTGTCCTTAAAGCGGACATTGCAAAGAAGCAGCAAAGATCACTTTCAATATTGTTTTTCTGCCTAGTTGTAATCCACGAACAAACCATACAAATCTACCCCGATATCTCTTAGAGTGGAAATGTCTTCGCCAATCCACCATGCAAGTTGCCGATATAAAGTTAGAAATCAACATTATGAAACATCCTTTATGAGACGGCAGACAATTACACAAAAAATCTAATTGGGAGATAAAAAACTAACAAACACTATTATACGAACACTTTTCTTTATATTCCCGAAGTCTATGTGTGTCCAGTCTAATCGGACAATTCGATTTACGGTTACATTTGATATCGTTTGTCACGTCGGAATAATATATTGTGAATTCCATTTTTAAAATGTTCTTGTTATCTTCTATTGAGCAAGTCATTTTTTTGGTAAAAAATAATTTCATCTATATTTTAACAGATACGATAATGTAGAGTAATAGTATATATATGTTCATAAATACCAGATCTACTGTTATTTGTTTAAGACAGAGGGAATCATGGTTATATTCAACTTCTAATCCAGCTGTCATCCGAATCCGAATAACACAAAATACAATAACGCGTCTTGGTATCTTCAAGTTTTTCCAAACAAATGTTTTTGTTAAACTTGAGGTGATCAAAATGTAGCTATACATTCCTTATATTTAAGAAGCAAACGAATTCATCCATTAACATATTTCAACCCATGGTTATGCAATCAAATGTTGAGATTAAACGTGGTTACACATAATTTCGGTACGTAGGACTTTGATATGATATACACGTATTAAACACGAGCTATAGTAATTGACTATTGATTTAAGGATAGAGATACCTTCTGGTAAACAACCACACTGTCATTCATTATTTAGCAAGCAAAAATCAAAACCAGCAACTAAAGTGGTGAAACAAATCCTGCAACGTTATCAAAATTGGAAAACGTAATAACATTGACTAAATGATCAGTGAAACTCAACCTCGGTATACATGACGAAATGTTGCGATAAAGGGTCAGTGCCAAACTTTTTGAAGACTTGATTATCTAATTAGCATTTATATCATGGGTTATTTTTTTTTTGTCGTCATGAATATGCACAATAAATCAATCACTCAATCAATAAAACTTCAAATCTTAAGAATGAATATGAACAATAATGATAACTCTAAAATTATATCTATTAATTTATAAAGATTTCGAGGAAGAACCCGAACTCTGCTTTTCAGGAGTATTTACCTCCGTTGAAGGACAAAACAAACTAAATATGAGAGTACAAGACTGCAGCAACAAAATAAAATGGTATATATGCGAATCGAGTAGGTTTGTTTAATACTTTTTATGTTTTTTTTTATAAATAAATGGATAAATCAAATAATAAATTTCAAATCACGCTTGGATTCTAATTTGCTGCAACAGTATAACAAAAATATAATTAAAACATGAATGTTTTCGAGTTGCTGGAAATCTAAATTGAATCAGCATGATGTACAAATGTTAGCGATGAAAACAAATCCAGTTCAAATAGGTTGCATTACAGTTTCTGATATTACTAAACAAGCTAAACCTGGTTGATACAAACATGTTTAAACCCGCCGCATTTTTGCGCCTGTCCCAAGTCAGAAGCCTCTGGCCTTTGTTAGTCTTGTATGTTTTTTTTAATTTTAGCTTATTATATGTTTTGGAGTTGAACAAGACGTCCATTTTTAATGAACTAGTACACATTTTTATTTAGGGGCCAGCTAAGGTCCATCTCCGGGTGCGGGATTTTCTCGCTGTGTTGAAGACCCATTGGTGGCCTTCGGCTGTTATCTGTTCTTTGGTCGGGTTGTTGTCTCTTTGACATATTCCCCATTTCCATTCTCAATTTTATTTTAGTACATGAAGTACATGATTTCTATTGGATAATATGCAAATCATCCCTTTCAACGTTTGACGACGCGTACAAGAATTCGAGGCAACAGTAGTTAACCGAGGTTCAAATTCCATAAATCCTATGAAAAGGTGCAATGAAGGTAACATAAAATTGTGGGAATCATATTAACTTCAAAAGAAACGAAACCGGGTGCACTGAAAGGGTAAGCATATCCTTCTATGCATGCATCATCCGCTGTGCTAAAACTAACTAATTAGAAAAGGTTGCAATAGTGGGGAAATGATAACAATAGGGTAACTGACATTTTCAGTTCGATTGATGTGTTTGAAAATATGTACTGGCATAACGTATTAATTGAGATATGTAGACGCCAAACGATGTGGCATGGAGTATGTTACTGCCGAAAAAGGGAAAATGGGAAACAGGAAGTGCACATCATAACGTATGTCGTAAAGTTTAGTTTCAATTAGTCCATCTGTTTCAATATCAACGAAAAGATCACAATATGGAGCAGATTTTCTAGTTTTTGTAGTATCCTTATTCTTAAGTTCACTCGGATATATCAGATTGAAGACCTCACTGATTTGTAGTTTTGACAGGACATTTTCGTTATTACAATTGGATGATTTGACAGTAAACTAAGTTTAACCTGGGTTTAGACTTGTTCGACAAGTCATGTATGCCAATTATAATAAAGATGTTTTGAATGTTGATAAATCTTCATTCAATCCGTGTTGGTTATTGTAAAATCCAATTCTAGATTTTGTGGAATATGTGTTCAAAGTTAGGAAAACCCCTGTTTTGACAGTTCTTCAAAAGGTAATGACGCGCATGCCTTCTTAAAATTGCTTATTTTGAATACAGGAAAGATATTATACTACGAATTACAGTTCAGTGTGAAGCAAGCACTCGTACGCGTATTGATAAAATTTACCTGAAATTTAACCAATTGTACTTAATAATTTTATCATTTTTATGGTTTATCGTGCTATCGCAATTATAAATTGTAATTTTTTCTGTCCCTGCAGACTTCAACATTAACAAGAAATTATATTTATATTACATTGCAGATTTGACGAAATGCGCTATATCACCTGCCGTGCGGACACAGGGGATTCTTGTAAAAAGATAAGGGTCTATATACAATGTATCAATCTCTGAATGACTTCTAGTCTAGAAAAGATGTGAATACATCACACAAACCTACAACACATTCGTTATTGTCAACATTTATAGCTGTTAAGGTTGCTTACCCGATTTTGTCAAAATAACGGACAAAATTTTTTAAGAATAATGTTAAATCATGTAATGTTTCATAATACATAACTTTTCTCATTTCCTAAAGTGCTACATGTAACAGCATAACATTGCTTTCATTTTATTTTAATTGTTATAAAAAAGACATTTACACATTTAAATTGGTATCGTTAATGTTATTATGCATCACATCTTCAGCATCCTTGGTCAGTACACAGACAGTATTAAGAAATGGTCAAAGAGAAAAAGGAAATAACTCTACATTAACAGGTAAGTGTAATCATATTGAGAAGCGAATATTAAGAAGTGTATATTGAGAAGTGTTTATTGGGAATTATATATTGTATATTGAGAAGTGTATATTGAGAGGTTGATATTGAGAAGTGTACATTGAGAAGTATATTTTGAGAAGAGTATTTTGAGAAGTGTATATTGAGAAATATAATTGAGAAGTCTATATTAAGAAGTGTATATTGAGAAATGTATATTGAGATGTGTATAGAGATGTGTATTTTGAGAGTTGTATATTGAGATGTGTACATTGAGAAGCGTATGTTGAGATGTGTATAATGAGAATTGTATATCGAGATGTGTATATTGAGAAGTGTATATCAAGCTGTGTATATTTAGAAGCGTATATTGAGAAGTGTATATTAAGATGTGCATATTGAGTTTATATTGAGATGTGTATTTTTCTAACTATGTATTTTCCAGTCATAGAGAGAGGGGATTTATGATATTGAATAGGTTTGCTGTCTCAATTATTTATATCAAGTTTGATTTTTATCTCCAATTTTTAATGAAGAAACATATCAAACATCTAGTAAATTGATTCAATTATGAGAATAAGCTTCATAAGCTTCCTAACTGTATCTGTCTTTGTACTGCAGTACAACTGTAATAAAATAACATTGCTTATACCTACCAGTTTCAGAGAAGTATTTAATCCAATGTTCAACTAATGTGATCGTTGCGAAACAGTTCTTTATATATAATGGACAATCAATTATCTGCTGTTGAAACCTGTATGTTTATATTTTGTGCAAAAGGGTTGCTGTCCCATTAATATATGCCTAATATCCGATTTCATGCATTTCAACTATTAGAATTCTAATTTGTCGTGGTAAGTTTTATTATCTGTATCAAATGTAGTTTATTCTGAATTAATACATTCATAGGTGCAGTGATTGGCGGAATTCTAGGTACATGTTCTCTACTTACTGTATCAGCTTTATTGATAGTTTGTAAAATAAGGTTGGTTACATTTTGATATCTGATATTATTTTAAACTCTCTACACTTAAAACCAAACAGTCTCTTTCATCATATGATATGGATTCATTTATTTCTGTTGGTACCACTGTTTATGGATTGAAGAAAGATTGTAGTTTCGCGGATATCTGCTTTCGTGGTTTTGGCATAGTCGGCATACAAGCCTATAGAAAGTGTGTACTTCGTTGAACATTTACATTCGAAGTTTACTTTTACCCACGAAATCCACGAATAATAATTAATACAAAGTAGCATTTTTGTTGCAATTTTTATCTTGAAAAGAAATGTTTAATCAGTAAGTTGTAAACAAAATATTGGAACTACTTAAACGTTTATCCATATCATTGGTTTTCTAGACATGAAGTAACAAAAGTTAACAAGACGAAAAAAAACAAAACAAAAGCATAACCACACATGGTACAAATGCAATTGGATTAGATGGACAAGAATCATAGCCCATCAGGATAAATATCAACATGGGAAATGTGTTTTACATCTATATACAGTAAAAAAACATTATTGGTAAACACAAAACATTATACTATTATGTGTTACTTTCTTTTTTTTTTATTTTGTAAACCTAAGTGTAGATGTTTGTGGTTAATAAACTGATTTTTGTTTTAGGTCAAAGGGCATCTTTAAAAAATCTAACAAATATGAGAAGGGAGAAACTAGCAAATTGCATTTTTCAAAAACAACCAACCAAGGTTCATCTAATACAGCAGATAGAAAGAGTACATCACTAACGTCAAGGAAGAAAAATGACCATTGTGAAATGGGTACATCAAAATATTCCGTTGTGAATAACTTAGATATACCGGAAAATATGAACGAGACCTATACAGACGTAGCCGATGGAGAATATGATATTTTACATGATAAACAAAATCGACGAATTTGTCCACAAGACAATATGTACTATAGTCATGGCGCAAATCGAAAAGAAGATGGCCTTACATATGATAGCGCAGCCTTTGGGAAAGGAAATTGTAATGATGGAAACGCATTATATGACACGTCTTGTTCAGTGGTTAAAGGGGAATATTCATATATGTCATATAAAATCCATGACATCAACATTACCACTGATATATACGATAAATCAACATAGCCATGTTGAATGGTTATAATATTAACTCCTATTGTCAAATTTGTTTACAACTATCTTAATGAAGAGATAGTATCGATCGGTAATCATCTTCATTGAAGGCTAAACAATATATTATAAAATCTGATTTTTTATTTACTATAATTTTTCCTCACCAAGATGTCAGTTACAAAACATTCTTATTAATTGACGACAATCTTCCAAGTTAAATTTTCTTTGGCAATTGGGCAATTCTAAATCAAAGAGACAACAACTCGACCAAAGAGCAGAATACAGCCCAAGGCCACCAATGGGTCTTCAACAAAGTGAGAAAATCCGACACCCGGAGGCGAACTTCAGCTGGCAAATGCGACAACTATCCACCAGAGACTCCATATTTCATTTTGTCTGTAGTTTTGTGACAATACTGAATACGTCTAAATTTATCCTCCCTCTGTTTTACATCTCTTTTTCTTTATTTAATTTTGTCTAATCCGGTTGGTTATTTCTAATTAAAGTACATTTCGACACCCTATGTGGCTTTATTCGAAGGTATCGTAATACTGTTCCCAGTGCATTTTGTTCCAATACTGTGTCAGTGGTAATAGGTTTTTATCCAGAAAAGTGAATCGGAACACTCAGTGTTGTTTACAATTTTTACAATAAATGAGCTAAAACTGAGTGATATTGAAGTCTACGTTTGCCTGCTGAAAAGTGCTGAATGATTAATGTCTTGAATATAAAATGTGATACTCATCATTCTGAAAAAGACATTTCATCTATTTTACATTCTTTGGTCGTATTTGTTTCGCTTCGGAGCTGCCATCCCGTGTCATACATTGTCGACATTAAAAGAGAAGCGAAGGATACCAAAGGGATAATCAAACTCATAAGTCGAAAAAAAAACCGACAACGCAATGGCTAAATAAGAAAAAGACAAACACACTGACAATAGCACACAAAACAACATAGAAAACCAAAGACTGAGCAACACGAACCCCACCAAAAACTGGGGGTGATCTTAGGTGTTCCGGAAGGAAGGATAGATAAGCAGATCCTGCTCCACATGTGGCACCCGTCGTGTAGCTAATGTAAGTACAAACCCGGTGATTTGTCGAATTTAGTAGATCAGATTCGGGGGAAAGGGGTGAGATTGTAGTTACGACACTCAGAACATAATCGTCGTCATCTGCGAAACAGATATTCCATAACGGTCAATCAACTCGTGATAGCGTCCGTAAAATTTACGAAGGGATGACTTCAACTTCACCACTTGGAACTTTTGGTTTAATAGCTTCCTTGTTAGCAGCAACCCTTTATCAAGTAAATCATGGTAGGAAACACAATCCCTGGCATATCGTATCAACTGGGAGATATATACTCCGTATGCAGGCGCTGCTGGAATGTTGCTACATAGAAATGGAAAGTTCGCAATTGGAAGGCTGAAATCATCTCTTTTGTAGTAAAGTTTTGTTGCTATCCGACTCTTATTGTCAATTTCTAGATGTAAGTCAAGATATATGGCAGATTTTACTGTATCTGGTGTATCCTTTATCTCAACTTCGATGGGATAAATGAGTTCAACATAGTCACCAAATTTTGAATTATCTAATGAGAGAACATCATCTATATAGCGGAAAGTGAAATTAAAGAATACTGCTAACTTATTTTCTTCCTTCCTAAGAAGTCATACTCATATGAATACAGAAACAAGTCGGCAAGAAGAGGAGCACAGTTGGTTCCCATGGGAATGCCGATTGTTTGCTGAAAAACACGTCCTCCAAACGTAGCAAATATGTTATCAATCAAGAAATTAAGTATCTTGTGATAATGTCAGTTTCAGAAAATTTTAGTTTGAATCAGAGTGATTTTTTACAAAGACAAGAAACTTGTGTCTACGTCAGTCATTCTTTTTTATGAAACAAAGCATGACCAACTCTTTTAATTTGTCTTTCAGTTTGGAATGTTTGAGTATCCTTATCTGATTCACGCCACCTCTAGAATAGGTAGTTTCACAATAAATTTGAAGCCCGGCTTTGATTGCTGATAAAATAGATGTTAATAATTTAGAAAGAAGTTTCGTGGAGCACTTGGAAGACCCAACAATAAAACGTTGTTTATAAGGACTCTTAATATGTAGTTTAGGTATCCAATGCAGTGAGGGAAGATCCAGTTCTTCATCTTTGAAATTCCAAAGGGACATGGAACAGACCTATGATTATCCAGGATTTCATCCTTGGTAATTGTCGTGGGGGTATGTAGTTTGAGTTTCCAAGTGAATTGTCTATACCTAATTCATTTATCAAGCAGTTTATGTAATCTGATTTACACACACAAACGACGTTGTTTGGGGACAATGACATATTTGTCATGCAGGTAGGACAGGTGTTTTGCAACATTTGGGTCTTTTAATATTGTTAAAGATTGATGTAGCATTGGTGTTCGTAGACCCATTCAGTTTTTTTAATTCTGAATTGTATCAACGACCTCGCAGCCTTAATCCATTCCGATCTACGTCTTCGTTTTTGCGTTTAACCTATTGCCTGGCAAAATCCTCGACTGAATCCATCAGTATTTTGAAGTCACTCTAGTTTTCCCAACTGATGGATTAAGGCTCACGATATTTCGGGCCTTTTGATAACACATTTCTCAGAGAAGTGTTATTAACAATGATTAGGTCACCAGTAATAATGTGGCCAGCCGGATTATATATGAATGGGGAACTATCATTGGAGCAATCAGGAGGTTTAGACTTGAAGTCGTCCATATCAAGATCCTGCAACACATGTTTGTAATTGAACATTTTAGTTGCAATTGGTTAAGTAAAGGTAACAGAAATGATAGGTACAGACTGATCTTTAAAATAAGGAGGTACTTTCGATTTAATTGATTTATGATGAAGAATATTGCCCAAGTTGATGGTATCAAGACCTTTGTTGACGAAGGAAATTTTTAGAAAGGATCTTTTCTCCTTTTCATCTTTACCAATGCGAACTGGTTTAAAAAGTCTGTGATTTGCAATTTCCGATCGCGAGTTGATAGCTGTAAGTTTGTATTGGTTTGGATGTGGCGTGCTATATGTTGGGCATTAATTGTACTTTGTGCAGTTAGAACTACATGTACTATTCCTTAACCGATACCTCTGCTGGTCGACTGTTAGCTCCCGATAATATGATAAGCCCAGTAGCTATGTACTTAGTACTTACAATGACATATGGGTATTGTTTTAGAAAAATGTTGTTATTTAACTTAGTTTCGTTAATCTGAAGCACAAAATTATGAATACAATTTTCTGAAACATAGTCATACTATGGATAACATTGATATCATAAAGAATTTGAACCTAACATATATTGATCCATAAAAAGTATAAAAACTTACTGTGTGTAGATAGCACACCTGCATGACCTGGGTGACTGTTAAGTCCTTAGGTCAATGTTTCAAATATTTTATTATGTATCTTCAATCTATTATGTCATGTTGTGACACTAAATGTTTGTTAAAAATGAGTTCCTTCAATTCTAGCCATTCGTGACAGAATTTGCATTCTTTAAAAACACTTCATGTGTCTGCATGTATTCTTCAGATGCACTCATTCATGTCGCATTATTAAGAAATGAAAATACTTTGTGTCGGAATTACGTCGTGTCATAAGATAACGCTATGATTGCGATGCAACATTTAACGAATATTGAGATAACGTAAAACACTGACAAATATGTGATATTATTCGTACGACGTCGGTCGCAGGTTTTCCAAACGTTGTCGCAACGCTATGACTAATTGACAGATTAAACGTAAGTTAATATTGACCCTAAAAGTCCTCCAACAAAAATTGATTTTAGCAACTCTTTTTGTGCGGAAGTCTTTTAATGTCAATATCATCTTATCATTTAACTTTCACTGACTAACAAAACATTTAAGAAAAGTACAGAAAAAACACTTGCATAAGCAAAATTCTGCGAGAATGTACAATTCTAAATCGGTTTTAAATTATATGATCCATTAACAGAACACATACTGATAAATACAAATAGCAGTTACCCAATTGCATCGAAAATAAAGTCATTTAATAACAGTTACCTATAAAAATAAGAAGATATTGTATAATTGCCAATGAGACAACTCTCCACCAGAGGCCAAATAACATACAAATGTAGAAGTTAACAGTAATAGGTCACCGTACGGCCTTCAACAATGAGCAAAACCCATACCGCATAGTTAGCTATAAAAGGCCCCGAAATGACAAATCTAAAACAATTTAAACGAGAAAACTAACGGCCTGATTTATGTAAAATAAAACAATGAACGGAATACAAATATCATATACAGCAACAAACGAAAACCACTGAATTACAGTCTCCTGACTTAGGACAGGCACATACAGAGTGGTGGGGTTAAACATGTTAGCGGGCGCCAAACCCTCACCCTAACCTGAGACAGCGGTGAAACAGTACAACATATGAACAATCTATACAAATCAGTTGATAAGGGCTCAAATCATCAGATCACAAAACACAGACAAGACGTGGCAGGGTATTTATACATCACTACAAAAAACAGACATTACATGTAAGTACATATCTGAGAGTACTCAAAGTTACTGACATCTAGTACAAAGCCACAAACAACTAAAGTATCAATCAGCACACATCCAACATCCGATGGATTTAGTGTAAAGACGTCATTAACAGTCAGAGTAAAACATGACCTTGTGCAATGCCAAAATACAGGTATCGACAGATTGTAGAACCTTGAATTTGCATATGAATATGAATAATTATATAACAATAATATTAGTCTGGTTTTAATTTACTTATAACAAAATCAATATCTATACCAATAAAAACAATATTTAAAGACCTAATTACAGTGCTGAATTGGTAACCTTTTAGAATAAGTTTATTTAAAGTATCGGTTAGTTTACTCGGATCGTATATAAATTTCCGGGCTCGGTAAACAACATCTCCGTAAAAATTATGATGTGCTAGCCAAACTGACAAACCAAAAATGTGTATCTATGGAAGAATTTAGTAAAGGTTTTAAGTAATTTGTGGTAACCAAATCCCTGACTTAATAATGTACCAGTAATACATAGATTACGTTCATTGAAATCCAAGACGTCATAACAGACACGGGCATAGCGAACGAGTTGTGAAATATAAACACCGTAAGATGGTGCCAAAGGAACTTCATCATCCAAAAAAGGAAATTAATAATTGGGAAAGAAAAATTGTCCCTCTTTGTAACAGATTTGTTGAGCTTCAAAATAACATAAAGTAATCTTACAACTAAAGAGTACAATGTTTAGCAATTCATATGTGGTCTCCTGTCTGGAAGGTGCAACCTGAGGAGAAAATCAACGACCTGATAACAACCTAATTACAATAGTTTAAAGGCGTGTAGCTGTATATAATCAAACATTACGCCACCTGAAACTACTTTTATATTATTACTCCCATTATCAAATTATCACCAATATGCTTATTATTCGAAGAATCAACAACCGGAAAAAATATTGGGAGACATAACTAGATATAGTGGGGAAACAACTTACGATAATAAAGGTACAATGAAAGTTAGACGACAATCAGCTTTTCCATGCGACCAGCTAGCGTATGGTTGATTGATAGACATATTAATTGAAAGAACAAAAACGGACGAAGGTGTCAACATATTTGTACATACTAGTATCTGTATTTCACACATAAATGTGTTTTCGACAAATCATTGAATTTTGTACAAATTTGACCTGTTATTTAAAAATATTAAAAATTATTATTAAAATTGTTGGCAAATATATATATTTCGTATTTTAAATATCACATATAATATGTTATTCATTGAGCGAAAAACCGAAATGTAACATCATAAGTCTGTTCTTAAAAGATTTGGCAGAAAAGCACTGAAACTTTTTGTCGTTCCACTGGTTTTCAATACTATACAAGAAAACACTTATTAATAAATTGTGAAGTATTCTATTCAGCGTGATAATTCAACAAATATTTTTTTCAGAGACATAATTTTTAATCATATCAGATTCATTAAAAACACTTAAAATAACATTAAAAATATTCACTATTAAATCACAATCTCGCTTAATTTTGTCTGGTGTCCGGTTTATCTGAATACATATTTTTGGGTTTAAAACAATATATTGAGGTCAATGCTAACTCAAATTCGGAATCCGAATTTTCAAATGCAGCTGCCTTTAGAATTACTCTAATTACTGATATAAATGATGATTCAATCAAAAACAAAAAAATCATTTTTCTAATTGAAAAGTTTATTTCATGTCTACCTAAACATGCCTCAAAGCTTTACAACGAGAAAACTGCAGCAACTTGTTGAAAATTATTAAGGTGTAATATTGTCATCCATTCACAACATGGTGAGGGTACGTCAAACATTATTATGATTTGCAATAGAACACTAGGAAATGCAATACAGGCAGCAAGTGATTTGTCAGCAGAGTTAAAATAGTAACCAGAAAAGCAAACGAGTCGTATGCATAGCGAACAAACGGATAACCAACAACTTCAGTAGCAAGTGTTATTCGGAGAGTCATTGACAAAGTGAGATTTCTGAAAGAACACTACCTAACATCAACAGGGGTTTCATTCGAACATTTATTGCAGACAATGCCCGATTCTCTGATGAATCTACTTAGTTGGATAACAGACGGAACTGCTTTTAACACTTGCAGTGTTTTTTCTAATATCAAAACAGAAAGTAGTAGGAAAAGTTTTGCTTAAACGGAATGTATATTTGCAACTAGACGTAGTATCTTTCTACGATTTCATCTTGGCCTTGGTATTCAAGTTTGCCACGAGTTCGAATCGCCTTAATGAAATTTTGAACGCGCCTGGGTTTTGCGTTACATACACTGAATTGCGCAGATGTCTTACTAGTGTTGCAAACCATGACATCAGTCGTTACAGTGCGATCGGTACATCCCAGGAGGTATGCGACACATATCAGAAAGATGTCGGTTGATGCAAGAGGGTAGGGATAATATCGACATAAACACCAAAACATTAGATGGACATTACACGTTGCATTCTCTTGCTAGGGCTGTATTTCAAACTAAATCATCTGGCGTTAATGACTATGGTTCGGAACGAGATGAGCGATCTATGGGTGTAAATGATACAACAGCTTCATTTTAAGATGCGATTCCTTACTCTTAACCACAAATAGAAAAGAACCATCACGACGGTCGTATGCGTTTGACAAACGTTAATTATGTGATCATGGTGAGAGTAATGATGATGACAAGATATGGATTTTTTTTAGGCTTTTTGTCAAGGATGTTATAGAGTTCCCAATAGAATTACAAGCATCTGAATAAAAGATTCCTTTTCGGACAGGGTAACATTGACTTTTGTCTAAGAAGCGCGCCGATGTTACAGTTGAATAAAATTGAGAATGGAAATGGGGAATATGTCAAAGAAACAACAACACAGCCAAAGAGCAGATAACAGCCGAAGGCTACCAAAAGGTCTTCAACGCACCGAGAAAATCCCGTACCCGGAGATGGTCCTCAGAAGACCCCTAAATAAAAATGTGTACTAGTTCAGTGAAAATGGACGTCATACTAAACTCCAAAACATATAAAGGAACTAAAATTAAAAAACATACAAGACAAACAAAGGCCAGAGGCTCCTGACTTTGGACAGGCGCAACAATGCGGCGGGGTTAAACATGTTTTGTGAGATCTCAACCCTACCCCTGTACCTCTAGGCAATGTAGAATAAAAAAACACACAGCGATACGCACAGTAAAACTCAGTTTAAAAGAAGTCCGAGTCCGATGTCAGAATAGGTAACAAAAGAAACTAAGCAAAATGACAATGATACATAAATTAACAAAGGACTACTAGCAGTTACTGACATGCCAGCTCCAGACCTCAGTTAAACTGATTGAAAGATTATGTCTTCATCATATGAAAATCAAGTACAATGGGTTTAGTATCATACCATCATAAAATATACGAGAAGAACATAACCCGTACCATGCCAACTACTGGTTTTAGAATAAATGTGTTTATTTCAGATGCAAAGACCCTATGAGTGAATCAATATTAATACCAAAATATGCAATCCTTAATGACATTACAACAGTATCGTAACAATATCCCTTCCGAATAAGTCTGTTTAAAGGTTTGGTTAGCTTTTGAGGTGAATGCCGACATGTTTGTGCTTTGTAAAGAATATTACCATAAAAGATTGGATGTGAAATACCTGAACGTATAAGATGTCTGCATGTTAATTTATATTTACGAATGATGTCCTTGTACCGATGATAAAATTTAGTAAATGTTTTGACTAGTTTGTGATATCGAAATCCCTGGTGCAATAATTTTTCAGTAATACAGAGATTTCTTTCGTTAAAATCAAATACGTTGTTACATACACGAGCGAATCGAACAAATTGAGATATATAAACACCATAAGATGCCTAATGAATGGCCACAATATATACTGCCATGACGAAACGTCTGGACACGTCCAATGATGCTGAGCAGGATTACGCCATTCAAACTTTCGACCAGCAACTCTATGCCATTGCACATCATGCCAAATGGTCGAAGCCTGACATTTTCAATCGCCATATTCTCAGGCTTAGTGGATCCATGCACAGCTTGTCGTGTTTGTAGCTTCTATCGGGAAACTTTGGGATGATGGCGGTCTTCGTGATTTGTCTCCGGTCTGTATTCGGGAAATACAGCTGAACTTATACTGATTGGTAAAATATTTAACAGGGTAGTTATAGGGTTCACACTTGTGTTTGAAACCATACAAGTTCTTTTTATCTCTGCATTCATACACTGGTGGAGGACTTTGATTACTTCGATCAGATACTATCTGCATTCTGGAATGTGATGTTAGACTTACATACAAGTATATGTGATCAAAAAGATGACACATCAGTAATTAAAACTACACTGGGATTATTCTTTGAGGACCAGTTACAGCGTATAATCGGTAGGTTCAGAAAATTGCGATAGGCCACACCACCTACTTTCAAATATATGTACATGTTCAATGTTGCGGTCCAAATTATATTGTCAAATGTACAAGCAGTACGGGAAAGTAATTGGTTCACCAATCGTGCAAATTACTATAGATGAATGCCTTAATATATTATTGATATGCATTAACTTCCAGCAGAGATCAACTCAGGTTTTAAACAAGGAGAGTTTTTCTATAGATAAACATCAGGCATATTCAAAGTTTTTTGGAATGACATGGGCACTGTAAAGACCATCACAAAAGATCAAAGGGTCCAGGTGGTATCGTTGGAATAGCAAAGTATAAATATGCTCTGGTAAGGTGGACTCTAACTCGTCATTTCTTAGCTTCCTTTAGTAAAGCTATGAAAGACATAGCAGGTATTACATGTGAAAGCGACAACTCGCAGGAAAAAAATGCTTCGATGCGAGATGAGGAACAGTGAAAGCAATAGTTAATCATTAGTAACAATCTATGCCTGATCCATTTGATGTAGATGCCATCCCTCCTTGTCTCATTAATATTTCTACAGGCATGCATGCTACTAGAGAGGTACAAGATTCCCTGTTTCTGCTGTCAGCAAAGGGGGAAAATATGGGAAATATTGGGAGCTGCTATATCCCTATTACAAAGTCCAAATTGAAATCATTTGAACATGTGAACGCCAATACAACCCTAAAGTGTAAATTTGACGAAATCATAACCGATCATATCAATTTTGAAGTCTCAATATTCTTACAAGAATATATTTAAGCCTATCCCAAAACATTTTGTAAAATTCTACGGTTAGACCGTCAAGCCCAGAAGACTTATTCAATTTCATATTTTGTATTGCCTCAGAACATTCTTCAAGCGTAACTGAACCATCACACATCAACTTTTCCTCATCATTTTTATTTTTTTTTCAAATTTTGTATTGTTAATGTATTCTTGAGATAATGTATCATTTGGATTTTGTGATGAAAATAATTTTTCACAATAGTTTTAATTCTAAATAATATCTTGCTTTGATCTTTTGAAACATTGTTTTTTCATCTAATAATTTATTTATCGATTTTTTAATTTGTCTTTGCTTTTCAGGTCCCAAAAAATACGCATTATTTTTTTCTCCAAATTCAACCTATTTTTCTTTGGCCCTTATTTGTGCACCAATGACTTTCTCATCATAAATCTTATTGAGTTCTGATCCTAAATTTTCAATACGATCAATCAAACTAGAGTTACACATATTTAATTGGTCTCTTTCAGACATCTGTTCTTATTATTCTTATCCTAAGGTGCGTGTGACTTCTCTTTTGGTTTTTTGCTTTTGATTTACAATATTTTAAAGTAGCGTCTTTAATTTCAAGTTTTAATATATCCCAAAAAATCCGACAGTCTGTTTCTCTATTTTGGTATTGATTTAAAAAGTTAGAAATCAAATTAGTAATTAAACTTTGATATATTTTATTTTCTAAGACAGAATTATTTAGTTTCCATAAACCACGCCCCTTTTCCGACGCCCCCGTTTTAAATATTAAGCAAACACTTAGATGATCTGTATACTGAATCGTTGCCGGTTTAATTTTGCTTATATCTATCTGAGGTCTAAAATTACTATCAATCAATATTAGATCTATTCTGCTCGCCTAAGATTTATCTTTTCAACTCCAAGTAAACTGTTGTACGTTTTCATTCATAACTCGCCAAATATCAATAAGATTATTTTCTTTTAATAACGATTTCAAGCTTGATACTGGTTGTTTGTTTTGGTGATTGTTATTTGCACTAATTCTATCAATATTTTTTAATGTTTCATTGAAATCTTCCACTACTATTGGAATTCAAATTCCATATTCTTTCATAAAGTGATCCACTTTTTAAAAAAATAATTTCCTGCAGTTTTGCTGTTTGGTCCATATAAACAAACAATTGAAAAAATTGTGTCATTAAATTGCATATTTAATAATATAATTCTCTCATCTTTGTCTGTAAAATGATTTTTAACCTCATAATTCATTAAATGGTTCATAAATATCGAGACCCCCCCCCTGCTTGCGGATGTACAATTACTGCAAAAAACATCAAAGTTAGTTTGATTTTGGATTTCATTTTCAATATCTAAATCTATATGAGTTTCTTGTAATAAGGTTATTGATATTTTTTGAGATTTTACCCATGTCAAAACCCTGTTGCGCTTTTCTCCTGAGTGCATGCCATTTACATTAACAGATTAGGGCTGCACAATGTTACTGTGTTATCTAAAAACATATTAACAAGTTTACAATTCTATCAATAACATTGAAGTAAATCATGCAGTTCTCTCTACACACATATATTAATTTGGTGTACACACATCTTGTAAAACAATGGTAATACTTATAAACATCATAATGCCGGATTGCATACTCATTTTTTCTTAATTGTACATAAATGCTGTTTGATACACAGATACATGGATTATTATTCTGAACGTCTTTTGTGTAACTGTATTCTATGTGTTTACAATCGAGATATGTATAATCTCTATTGTAACATACCTTGTTGGATTGAATATATAAATTTCATTTATACACATTGAATTTGTGAAACTGTTATAAATATGTAAATATAAATGTGCACGGAAAACATGGAAATTTCCTTTGTTGATTGGATGTTTTTGCACAACAGGTAAATAATATATCACTTTTATTATTAATATGAAACACGGAAAAGTATTTTTTAGAAAGAATATCATTAAAAACGATACATAATTTGTGTGTGTATACGACTTCACTTTTCGAAATAAAGATAGGTTTGGTAATATTATTATGATCATTAAATGTTTGAATTAGGCGATCCGTTTCTATAAATAGTACAGTGAAAAACCTATATAATATGTAAACATAAACCAGCTATTTATATATTGAATTCGTCAACGTTTTATCTGTATTGATGTCTTCTAGTATTGAATGAAATAGGTACATATTACGATCATATTTTAGTTGTTTCAAACTTAATTCAACTTCCCGTTGTATGTAGCAAAATATGAAATGTAAAAGATCTATTACTGATTTACTCCACCTTGTTCTTAATATTTTTGTAAAATTACATATATTTATATCTTGCTCAACTATATAATAAGAGATCACACTGTCTCTACTTGTATTTATCATAACATTACAACGTGTTACTACACTTAGATTTGCTTCATTACCACAACTTGTACATAATAAAATACACAAATACAGCAAAAAAATACATTGTTTCCAAAATCGTTCATACATGTATGTCAATTTCGAAAAACGTTGTAAATATGTTAACTCTTTCAGTTTGAGCTTACTATTTTTCATATTTTTTAAAATGTTTATATTTTTGATAAGATAAAATTATTTACATTGTTTTCATTTATTATATTCATATTAGATGTTTAAGTTTTCTCTGTATTTAGTTTTTTGCGTTCTATTGTGACTGTTTTTGTCATGAAGTCTTTCTGGTGGTGTAGGCGGTGTTCTTGCTTTTGATCTAAACTGTCCCGAAGGTGTTTTAACAAATTTTTCCATGGACTGTTGAGACTTGGTTGTTTTGTCTTGAACATCATTATCAACAATCTTAACATTTTTTGTTGTGTTTTTCATTGGTTGTCCATCTTTGTTTGATTTACTAGATATTTATCTTAAGAAATACTATTTTTTTCCAATTTTTGTATTCATTTTCTATGGTTTTAACGCCCGTAATACTAATGGTTTTGAAGAAGTACATCTTTTTTAAATAAAAACCACCTAATTTTGTTAAAATGTATCCCTTTCTCGGTAAAATTTATTGTATGATTATTTTCATTTTTTTTAATAAAAATTGAATCAGCAAAGAAAATCTATGCAATTTGTATTTTTTTTTTACAATATAGGTATTGTAGTTGTTATTAATTAGCTATTCAAATTGTGTATTTAGAATGGTTGATGATATTTGATCGTGATTTCGTTTGATGACATAATTATTTTAAAGTACACATATTTTCGGATCGATTGATATATGACACAGCCGTGTAGTATTTTTAAAGATTACATTTTGAAAACGTAACCGGGCTATATATTGAGAAACTGTAAAAGTTTTATAATAAAACAAAAAAGGAGATGTGGTATGATTTCCAATTAGACAACTATCCACCAAAGTTCAAATGAAGTGGATGTAAGCAATTATAGGCAATCGTACGCCTTCAACAATGAGAACAACCAATACCGTTTAGTCGGCTATAAAATATGAAACAATTCAATTGAAAAAATTAACGGCCTAATTTATAACAAAACAATTCACGTAAAAACAAATATGACAGACCAACGACAACCACTGAACTACAGGCTCCTTACTTGGAACAGGAACGTAAAGAATGTGACGGGGTTAAACATGTTTGTGACGCTCAATCCTCCCACTTACCTGGGACAGTGGTGTTACAGCACAACATAAGAACACTCTATAAAAATCAGTTGAAAAGAGCTTAACTCATCAGATCGATACAAAGCACAAAAAAATCAAACCAAAACACAATCCAGACGTAGCAGGGTATTTATGCATCCCTCATCACTAACAAAATAAAGGAACAAAGTACAGATCTGAGAGTACTCGCAGTTATTGACAGCTAGCTCAAAGCTAATAACAACTAACAAAAAAATTATGTGTCTAAGACTAAAACTGTTTCCAGCACTGTACATTAATTGTGGTTTACAATGATTAAATTTATAGTAAACATGTATATTTGTATATGAACAAACATAGTTTTCTCCCAGCAATAATTTTGCATTCGTCATTTACAGCAATTTGTTATTTTTTTTAAGAACTTTTACAAATATGCCTGGTTATTTACTTTATTTGCGTCTGATTGTCAATTATCATATTCTGTGACATAAGGTTATACGTTTTTAGATCATTTTATCACACAAAAGCAAGAATATGGCATTTTGTTTAGTCTTTGTAATATTTATAAATTTTCGTTTTGTCCTTTGAATTTGATTTAACGGAAATTACACCTTGTGACTTTTTTGACGACCTGCTAAAACAAAAAAGTATACATAATAAGCTTCGAATGGTACATAATATAGAAACAGTGTGTTTGGTGGGTACACACGTAATTAACTACAGATTATTTTTGAAAATCGCACTTGCCTTCTGAGGGTTAAGTTTATCAATACTTTGATATTCGACGATCGCAATTCAAGTATTATTCAACAAAAAGCACATAAGTTAACGAAATTTACTAAACTAATTTGAGCCCTTATTCATGTTAATACTTTATGTTCGTTCTGGTAGGGGGTTCGACTTCTAGTGATCTAACAAAAATCAGATATCAGCATTAAATATATTTAGTTTCACCTTCTTTTGTGTCCCAAAAAAACAATATTTTGGTTCACAAGGTACACATACCATTTGTACTCAATACTTTGTTATCAGCTAGGTCCAACTTCCTTGTTCCTATACTATATATCTATTTATGAATTATACAGTTATTTATATTATTGTTATGGAAACGATGAGATGGACTACAATTTTGTTTCAGATATTCCTCGTATCATTGTTTGTTTCATGTGGTAAGTTTGATATACCGTTTTTACAGTTTGTATTTAATGTAGATATTTACAAATTCTATTTGATTGATTGATTGTTGGTTGCTTAACGCCGCCTCAAAACAAAAAAAGCTCTATCATGTATATCGCGGCAAAATAATATTTTACAATATATAATTCACTAAAAAGGTGAATATACAAAAGATTCATACATATATCTAACACCACAATTTATCATTGAGCTCTAACAATGCAGCTTACAAATATCTTTTCATTTGTACAATTGTGTTCAAACTGGTCCAAGTTGATGATTCCGCTTTACTTGAAATTATAGAGAAACAAAGTATTGTCAAAAGAAGCCTGATGCGGGTTTTTTTTTAATTAACTATATCTATTAAAAATTAAAAATTGGCTTCCGTATCGTTTATATGAAAGACAGTATTATTATAACGTTAGAGGTTATTCATTTACTTGAAAGTTTTTTGCTCATTGTTTTTAGCCCAAACGGTGACCTTTAGTTGCTAACTTTTGCATAATTTGGACTCTGGTGGTGAGTTGGTTTTTTTAGCTATCATGCCACATCTTCTTATTTTTTTGCACTGTTCTAACAGATTGCATTAATATTCTTTTTCAAACCATTTTGAGAGATCTTGAAGTTTATCTTCGGAATGGGTAATGAATGTGTAAAAAACTACATAACACCAACATACAAAATTTAATCCTCAGTCAAATTAAAATTCCGATTTAAAATTTCATTTTATCAATGTTTAGAAATATCTAAAATAAGCGATTGTTGCCATAGAGATTTGACGATGTGGCCACTGAGCATTGTAGATAAGATGTAAATTCTGTTAATGTTTTGTTAAATATACAAACAATTTAACAAAAACAAAAGATTTGCATGAATCAAAAAGGAAAAAGACCAGGTGGGTCATCTGCTGTTATGCACGCATCACCCGCCGTGCAAAGATTATGCAACAACACGGAATACGACACAATTGTTCAATTTTATTGATCTAACGACTTTTCTGGTACCTGAATATCGTAAACCGTGAAAATATGTCTCTCATAAGTTGAACACAAACACATCACATTGATTAACCAATGCGTAAGGTTAACCGTTACATAGGTGTTATGTCGATTGCATTTTATATCATCAAATCACTGTTTTTACATATTTTGCGCTGTAATTTGTATAAGCTCACCGCTTTTGATTAAATCCGCATTATTCGAACATGAAACCGCGTATCAACTGCGATGTGCAAACCACATGTTGTGTCAGTAACTACCGAAAAAGTAAATTTTACGATAAAAACTAAAATTGCACGTTTATCAGAAATTTTGTATACAAGTCTGTTAATTTCAGGGAAAAGATCTTGTTTTAGTCACATATTCGTTAATTAAAACTTCTTATCTTGTCACTGCAGAGGTTTGTGCTCACTCAAAATGATCGGATAAAGAGGTTATACTGTCGTTTCGTCGAAAGTTTAATATTCGGAAAATTTGTTAATAAATAAAATATCTTAAGAAAATATAATAAAAAATTCAAATTGGAGATCTTGATTAATCGTACATGTTTCATTAAAAGAAATTTAAAAATCATATTATATAACAGAATAAACTTTATCAAATTTGATACAAGAAACACCTGACAACAAAGTAATTGACGATACTTTAAGGTAAATAGAATATGTAGGTAAAATTTGGTCTGTTTTGTATGAAATAAAGAAAAGAGAAGATAAATCGTTTTCATTTTCTAACAAAAAATCTGTACATCCTATTGACGAAAGATGTAAGAGTAGAATGGTATAATCACAATAAAGTCCAAATTTGTCTTGTGTAAATAAAATAAGAAGATTCCAAAGAGGGACAATTAATACCAGAAGATTGTACTAAATGCAAACACACGTATCAACATGTTTGAGTTGTTTATTTCTAATTAATGTTCTATGAAGAAGAGTTTGATAAACTTTCTCGCGATTATATTGCTAATAGAGCATCTTATCTGCATCATGCTGAACTATAAAACTATGAGTATGGATAGGCAACTTATTCAATTTGTTTGCTATTTACAATCTGATGAACGACACATAATGTGATGAATACGGAACCCAGCAAATTTAATACAAATAAAGAACAAATAATTGTATACCAATACATTAGTTATAGGCAATCAACTTAAAGAAAATATCATGATCTTATTCGTTCATTGTGAAGAGTTATTGCAAATTACCACCAAAGACTGTCACTAACACCAACTATACTAAACCAACCGTATTAGTATATACAAAGACACGCATCCATCAAGTTCCCGACTATAACTCCAATATAGCGAGATCTTCCCATCAAATGAAATATTATGCTTTCCTGCTAAATAAACAAATAACGTGTCGAGTGTATATTATAAAATGTCGAATAGCATAATGCACTGACCATATGCTGTTTTGTTTATATAGATTTATCCTCCGTTGGTTTTACCTTAAGACATCAAATTACACGATTGTCATTAGAAGGTGTTAACTCTGCTGAATGGATTCACTTCACAAGCAAACCAATTTTAATTTGAATAGCACTTAATTATGTAAAAAAACTGCACAATAAGTTTGTAATGGTAGTCATTTTGTTAACCTGATTATACTATTTATTTTGGGAATTTGGTTAAAGTTAGTATTCTTTACATTTCCGTAACTATTTATCTCGAGATTGGCCGTATAGATATTCTGGTTTGGCTACTTCCTGTTTCTTGCACGTGCCCAATTTCCCGGCCGTACTAATGTGTACACCATATCTATTTTTATTCGTCAAACATAGACATTGGCTAAACGTGACTTAAATTGAAAAACGTGTTTAATGCAGTTAAATGCAGTTTTCATGACACTCTTCAAAATATTTATAGATAAAGGAATTTGTGGTATGAGTGCCAATGAGACAACTCTCCATCCAAGTAACAATTTATAAAAGTAAAGCATTATAGGTCAAGGTACGGCCTTCAACACGGAGCATTGGCTCACACCGAACAGCAAGCTATAAAGGGCAACAAAAATTACTAGTGTAAATCCATTCAAATGGGAAAACCAACGGTCTAATCTATATAAAAACGAGAAACTAGAAACACGTATGAACTACATAAACAGACGACAACTACTGTACATCAGATTCCAGACTTAGGACAGGTGCCAACATTTGCAGCGGGATTAAACGTTTTAATGGTACCAAACCTTCTCCCTTTTTCTGAAACAATACTATAACATCACAACATAGAAAGACACACTATAAAATATCAATTGGAAGGCTTAAGTCAATCAAAAAACGTAAATTAACACACAATGAACGAATAAATTTGATCTGTGATACCTGAATGCAAATACATAGTTGATAAAAATTATAAGGGATAAATAATTAAGGTCAAAAGTAAATAAAGAGGTTTGAACAAAGTTAAAGTATGATACCACTGTGAAATGTTAAACAATATTTAGAAAATCATCACTTTTGAAAAAAAACATGCGTCATATTATACACAGGTAAATGAAAATAATTTTGTTGTTAAATATTCTTCTTCTTCTGTGTGTATAAAATCTTCCGTTTAGGAATACCAAGACATTTTTTTAATATCAATAAAACTAATCTAACAATTGGTACATATGGGGTGAACATGTTCCGACTTCGTAAAGACATTTAAAAGATGGAACCATTTAATTTTGTATTGTATATTACCAATATAGTATGATAAATAAAAACATCATTCTTCGTTTAAACAAATACAAGCAGAAAATACAATTGTTTCTAACTACATTTTTGGTGTTTTATATTATCAAAGCTCCGTCACAGCCGACGACTTCAAAAACGTCTTCAACTAAACAACACAATTCTAGTGGTAAGTATAATGGCCCTGAAAGAATACCAGTATGTTAAAATGGACACAATAAAGCATTTTTGAATGTTTTATCTGTCATTTAGAAAGACAGTGTTAATAATATATCTAATCTTGATACAATATTTGAAACTATAACAGATTGTATATTAATTTGAACAGCAAAATTTGTGTACGACTTGAAGTAAAGAAACATCGCTTATGTTGCTGTTCTTCATATCGAAACCAATTAGGCCTTGAGCACGGAACAGCAAGCTTATAACAAACTGTTGATCTGAACTTTTTTTATCAGATGTGAGCCCTTGAAAAAGAAAAGGCTTTCAAACCCGTTTATATCCAAATTTAAACCTGATGAGGATAAAAAAGTGAATATTCTACGTTGTATTACCATTAACGGACCAAGCCCGAAATCGTTCTGAGTTTAGACTTTTTAACATATACCTATTAAAAGATTTGAACAGGGGTTACTTAATTTCTGTTTTCTTATTTAATCTTTAGTGCCGTTTCCTTATCTTTAAAATTAGCTATTATTCTGTAAAAGTATTACGAAAATGGCTTTACTTACATATTTTGTTTCTCTCTGTAATTATATGATTTCCTTATAATGTACATTGTTCTTTTTATAAGCACTATAGTATTTCCTATTTCTCTTACTTTCCATATTTATTTTTTTATACTTTTGTGCCCAATTATTCTCTATTTTTAATTTTTCTTTTTGGTCCATTTTCTCAATTAATTTCTAATCATTATTTTCTATCCCAGGAATAGATCATCTCAGCTGTATTTGCCATTTATTTTCGGAATTTGTGGTTCATAATGCTCTTCAACTTCATATTTTTTGTCCTTTTCAACTTTTTTATTGGAGCGTCACTAATTAGTCTTTTGAAAACGAATCGCGAGTCTTGCGTATAAAATGTTAATCCGGTATGTATGTAAGTTTATTTACTGTTAACCAAATCCAGACCCCAATAAATATTAGTTCAGTAATATTCATTAATAAGAGCAAACACACAAGTTTCGTATAAATTTATCTAGTATATCATAATTTTTTTTTGGTTAAGTCATTCAAACTTTTTTTAAAAACAAGGAAATATATTAACATTTTATACAGTATGTGTTACAACGCTTTCACTTGTAACATACATTTTTTGAATGGTAAGAAGATATAACAGGGAAAAATATTCAGAATATAAATCGAGAAGTGACAGGTAGATACCATGTCTAGTTGATAGGAAGGTCATTCGAATAATTGTATGATATCGCCATGGCGAAGACAGAACAATACTGAACAATGCCAAACAGAAAAATAAAGATTAATCAATAAGAAACTGACAAACCACAAAACCTTCGACAAAATGTATTTTATGGAATATACTGTCTAAAAAATGGCATTATTTTTCAGTAAACAGAATGAAATATATTTCATTTGCTTTCTTTTTTCAAGACATTGAAAATCTGAGAATAGCAACTGGCATTGGAATCCCATACAATCTCAAACATCTTATTTTATATATATATTTCCTAATTTTGTCCTGGTGTGAACTATTGTAGTATTACTTTTCACTGACACTTCATCCTTTACTGTACATCTTTTTTTTTCTAAATATGGTTTACAATTACAGATTCCCCATATCCGACTTCGATACCATTTCACAGAAAAAAGCACAACTCGCTGGGTGAGTGTATTATCAAATAACGAAAAAGCACACTGAATGTGCATGATATGGTCAAGATGACGTGTCTGTTCTTTTTCAGTTGTTAGTCATGGATATGTAGTGTGAAATGCTTTTTCATAAGGGTATTTGCTAAAATACATCGACGTATACTTATTTTGGTCTAATTCGAAATGCATAACAACATGTTTTTGCTTTTATTTCCATTTCTATTCACAATTAAAATGAGACATGCAAGAATAACCCAATGCTACATTGAAATAGTAAAAAGACAATTAAAATTCGTCCTTGCACGGGAAAAGAAATTGCTTCGAAGGTTAATATTTTTATTGAACTTGACTAATAGCATTACGCTTCTGCAATGATTAAGATATATTTATGCAGTTTCTTCCAGATTTTACAAAGATATAATATAGTTGTAAAACAATAAAATGATAACAATGAGGAAATGAAAAAAAAACAATTAATTTATTGATTGTATGTGCTAAACTGATGATGTGTGCATAGCAGGAGACACTTATCATGCTTACCATGTCGACGCAAACTGTTTGGGTAATTTTGGTGTTAATACATTGCCCCAAATTTGTGTTTTTATCTTCATTTATCCAATTTTGATCGATTAACGAGATAAGAACATTGGTAAACTTCATCTTCGCCTCAATTTAACACAATTTTCAGCACACTTGGTAATGTTAGCAGTCAGATTTTATTTTTGAATCAAGCCCCGATAGAAAACAAATCACCTTCGGCAGGAAAAAGAGCAATCCTAATCATTTAATAAAAATGGAGAACGATATACAATGCATTATTTATGAATATATCCAATGAAATAAAAGAAGATGTGCTGCATATTTGCATATTCTCTTTTTATTAGTAAACTCATAACTATTTGCAAACAGATTCATTAGCCTAGGGTAAATATAATAAATTTTAAGGATGGTTAAATAAAGCCAATATATGTTTATAAACATAGAAATCAAATATTGAAATTCACTAACCTGAACTTATTTTGATCATTTGTATTTCTTTTACTAGGTGGTATTATTGGAAGAGTTGTTAGTGGAATTATAGTTCTTCTTGTTTTATTCATACTTTTAATTTGTAAGAAAAGGTACGTTTGCTCTGTTGAATTAAATTGATTATATATAAGATATAAGCACGTCGGAAAATAAGGGTTATCAGTAAAAACAAATTACAACCATACATACAGTATTAATATATAAAAAGTTATTTTGATCAATAAACACAATGAACGAATAAATTTGATTTGTGATACCTGAATGCAAATACATAGTTGATAAAAATTATAAGGGATAAATAACTAAGGTCAAAAGTAAATAAAGAGGTTTGAACAAAGTTAAAGTATGATACCACTGTGAAATGTTAAACAATATTTAGAAAATCATCACTTTTGAAAAAAAACATGCGTCATATTATACACAGGTAAATGAAAATAATTTTGTTGTTAAATATTCTTCTTCTTCTGTGTGTATAAAATCTTCCGTTTAGGAATACCAAGACATTTTTTTAATATCAATAAAACTAATCTAACAATTGGTACATATGGGGTGAACATGTTCCGACTTCGTAAAGACATTTAAAAGATGGAACCATTTAATTTTGTATTGTATATTACCAATATAGTATGATAAATAAAAACATCATTCTTCGTTTAAAAAAATACAAGCAGAAAATACAATTGTTCCTAACTACATTTTTGGTGTTTTATATTATCAAAGCTCCGTCACAGCCGACGACTTCAAAAACGTCTTCAACTAAACAACACAATTCTAGTGGTAAGTATAATGGCCCTGAAAGAATACCAGTATGTTAAAATGGACACAATAAAGCATTTTTGAATGTTTTATCTGTCATTTAGAAAGACAGTGTTAATAATATATCTAATCTTAATACAATATTTGAAACTATAACAGATTGTATATATATTTGAACAGCAAAATTTGTGTACGACTTGAAGTAAAGAAACATCGCTTATGTTGCTGTTCTTCATATCGAAACCAATTAGGCCTTGAGCACGGAACAGCAAGCTTATAACAAACTGTTGATCTGAACTTTTTTTATCAGATGTGAGCCCTTGAAAAAGAAAAGGCTTTCAAACCCGTTAATATCCAAATTTAAACCTGATGAGGATAAAAAAGTGAATATTCTACGTTGTATTACCATTAACGGCCCAAGCCCGAAATCGTTCTGAGTTTAGACTTTTTAACATATACCTATTAAAAGATTTGAACAGGAGTTACTTAATTTCTGTTTTCTTATTTAATCTTTAGTGCCGTTTCCTTATCTTTAAAATTAGCTATTATTCTGTAAAAGTATTACGAAAATGGCTTTACTTACATATTTTGGTAAACTTTATCTTCGCCTCAATTTAACACAATTTTCAGCACACTTGGTAATGTTAGCAGTCAGATTTTATTTTTGAATCAAGCCCCGATAGAAAACAAATCACCTTCGGCAGGAAAAAGAGCAATCCTAATCATTTAATAAAAATGGAGAACGATATACAATGTATTATTCATGAATGTATCCAATGAAATAAAAGAAGATGTGCTGCATATTTGCATATTCTCTTTGTATTAGTAAACTCATAACTATTTGCAAACAGATTCATTAGCCTAGGGTAAATATAATAAATTTTAAGGATGGTTAAATAAAACCAATATATGTTTATAAACATAGAAATCAAATATTGAAATTCACTAACCTGAACTTATTTTGATCATTTGTATTTCTTTTACTAGGTGGTATTATTGGAAGAGTTGTTAGTGGAATTATAGTTCTTCTTGTTTTATTCATACTTTTAATTTGTAAGAAAAGGTACGTTTGCTCTGTTGAATTAAATTGATTATATATAAGATATGAGCACGTCGGAAAATAAGGGTTATCAGTAAAAACAAATTACAACCATACATACAGTATTAATATATAAAAAGTTATTTTGATCAATAAACCAAAAAAAAAGACTAAAATAAAAAGAGATCGTCTCGAGAACTACAATTCAGCATCTTTAACATGCCATTATGTCAAATAAAGGTAAAAGGAAAATGTAAAAGGTAAATTTTGTTAAGGAATGATGTCAAATATTTACAAATGGATCAGTTTTTGAGAAACATACATCATGGAAAGCTGGTGTTTTGATCAATGCATTTTGGCAACGTCCAATTTCAATGATAAATAGTCTGCCCAAGCATGTGTTTTGTATATATCTCAGCCGATACAATACAGTTGATATTGTTCTTGTTCTATATTCTCTTAGATAAAAATATTGCAGCAAAGTTATGAGAAAAATGACTAAGAATATAACTCAAAAAGTTCTACGGTGACAATTAGAACTTGGCTCATCGTTACAATACCACAGTTCGGCCTTTTACTTTAATCCTTTCACTTTCAGGCCTTTTAGATCCTAATTATCGAAAAGACACTACCAAAGTTCAATTCAGTACTGCATTCGCACCAAAGGTTATGTACGAACCATCTTGGACTCATATCATTATTTGAAAGATAATTCGTCTGTTTTAGGTCACGTGGTATTGTTCCAAAAGTCACGTGACTTGTGGGGGAAAATGTGAAATTATACGAAATCCATGAAGGGAAAGTCGTGTAGTAACATATTGTTGCGCTAATAGGGTATAGTTTTGCGTGAAAATCAATGACCCAAGTCTGTTAGAGACAAACAAGTTGCCATATTGGTATAGAAAGATGAAATACTTGCTATATGCCTTCAAATATCAATATCAATAACATTCAAATAACCAATTTGAGAAGCTTTTTTCGTACAAATCCAATCCCTGACACATGTTTTTGTATAAATCGTATTAAGTCAAGCATAAAACTAAATTTGGTCTTTACAAGGGAAAACTCATTGAATAACCAATGATCACTTGATGTGGCATACCCTGGACCAAGACCAATGAAACAAAGAGAGGTGGGTGCAATTGGGCACACAAATTCTTTTAGAAAACAAATATAAATATTTCTCTGTCAGACTTTTGCTTGTTGTTGGTTTTTTTTTTAAATTGAAAGTAAAGTTAAGTTACAGTTAATATAAGAAATATTTTACCCGTGTGAAAGGGAAAGGGTTAATATATCAGCATAGTTGTCTGATCTTGAATTTAACCGATTGTGTCCTATTCACGATTGTGAAATTTTGACTTGTTGTGAATTCACATTGCGGGGGGGATGCATGCATAGCAGGAGACGCTTATCCTGTCGACGCACCCGGTCGCTATCTTTGTGGAGGCCATCTTATTCCTTCAGTTTTTGTTAACATGCATAGCACTTACCCTGTCGATACACCAGGTCTTGCTTCTTTTGAAGTTCATCCGATTCCCCAAGTTTGTGTTTATTACCTTGCATTGATTTGTCTTTTTAAGATTTTTAGGAGATGTAAACCTCAGTTAATTACTGTTGTCTTAATTGTAAACTAACATTACAATACTTGCAACCTTAGGCGGCGTTACTGTTTGACGTGAACTTGACTGATCGGTGAATTATCGATGACGGATGTTTGACTGCTCGATGACTGTTCGGTGATCGATGACCCATAGAATCCGTCAGATACGTCAAATAAACTATGTGAGAGTTACCGTCACAACGGTCAGCGATCGATCAATACGTAATTATATGCACGGATCGGACGGATACGTATATAATTAAAATTTTTCTATAAAACGAACTCCGCAGTATTTACATTCGATAAACGCGGACCTCTACGAAGTCACCTCTACTCGTTAATTTGTATTCAACTTGGTCGCAATAAAACAAAAACAAAATACTTAAACATTAATTTCTATTTTTTTATAGAAATAACGAACCATCATTAGATTTCAGTATTTTTTGTACATCAGGATTGGTGTTTTTTTTATAAAATATGCTGAATTTAAGATACTAAATTTTTGTTCGTGTTGCATAAAAGTGCAAATATTTCTTCTTTTATATCAGAAATAATGCAACCTCAATTGCAATTAGACATTATAAATGCATTTAGAACAGTACTTTTGTATAAGATGTGAATAATTGAAGGATATATATGCATAAACTTTTTTTGTTGAATAAGAATGCAACTATTTCTTTATTTTAATGGAAATTATTGACCACCATTGGATTTTTGTAATTTTTGTAGTTCAGGATTTGTGCCTTTTTTTATTTTATAAAATTAAGAGAATATCAGAGAAAATATACTAAAATGTTGTTGGCTTTGTTTAAAATTATCATTTTTTCTGTTTTTGATTAAAAAAAATGCAATGTTTTTTTAACTATTTATTTCAAAGGCCTCATGATAAGATTTTTTTACAATAATTTTAATAATGTAAGGAGAATAATACTTCAACTTTTGTCCGTGTTGAATATGAATGCAATGTTGTTTTTTTTTTTGACAGAAATTATGAACCGCCAATTGCTTTCAGTACTTTTTGTACATCAGGATTGGTTTTTTTTTATAAAATATGCTGAATTTCAAGAAAAAGATACTAAATTTGTGTTCGTGTTGCTAAAAAATGAAATATTTCTTCTTTTATATCAGAAATAATGCAAAGTCAATTCCAATCAGTCATTATAAATACCTTTAGATAAGTAATTTTGTATAAAATGTAAAACATTGAAGGATAAATATGCATAAAGTTTTGTTTTTGTTGAATACTTACACAATAATTTCTATATTTTGATAGAAATAATGAACCGTAATTAGATTTCAGTAATTTTTGTACATCAGGATTGGTTGTTTTTCATAAATTATGCTGAATTTCAAGGAAAAGATACTAAATTTTTGTTTGCTTAAAAATGCAAATTGTTCTTCTTTTATATCAGAAATAATGCAAAGTCAATTCCAATCAGTCATTATAAATGCCTTTAGATAAGTAATTTTGTATAAAATGTGAAAAATTGAAAGATAAATAGGAATACACTTTTGTTTTTGAATACATAAACAATAATTTCTATATTTGGATAGAAATAATGATCCGCCATTAGATTTCAGTATTTTTTGTACATCAAGATTGGTTGTTTTTTCATAAATTATGCTGAATTTCAAGGAAAAGATACTAAATTTTCGTTCGCGTTGCTTAAAATGCAAATATTTCTTCATATCAGAAATAATGCAATCTCAATTGCAATAGTTGGTTGTTTTTCACAAAATTACATGAATATCAGAGGAAAGATACTAAAATTCATTCGCATTGTTTAAACAAATTACCAATATTTCTTTTTTTTATATAAAATTCATCAATCTTATTTGTAACTAGATATTTCAAAGGCCTCCAGATAAGTTTTTTTTATAAGAATTTTAAGATCATAAGGATACAAATACTTTAAAATCTTGAACATAATACACCGAAATTGGCAATAAATGATCATGTTACATTTCTCAGAGCATTTTGGGGGAAAAAATCCAAATCGCGATAAAAAAACGTTTTAGCACTCTTCGGGTATGAAAATATATAACCTAAATAAAAATCACCATTCTTTTATAATAATATTTTAAATCAGTTTTATCTGCATATGTCTTTATAAATTCTTAAAACTTTGCTGAATAATTACTAAAACAAATATTGATCTTTTGTACTTGAACGTTTCGTATTTTCCTTGGCGCCATTTTAATTAAATGAAACGAAACTAAGATTCCGTAATTTGTATTAGTTCATCATTTGACGTAGTAGAGTTCAATCCGTCAGAAAGGTCCTATCCGTCCGATCCGTCTGATCAGTCAAATATTTTTACTATAAGTCTGACGGATTGGTGACGTGAGTTTGACGCGAACTTGACTAATCGGTGACTGATCGATGATCGCTAATTGATCGCTAAAACAGTAACGCCTAAGGTTGCAATTACTGTACATCTGACGCGTATATGAAATATATATCTAATAGTTGATACGGTTTTATTTGCCTTATTTTTTTCCTTGACTTTTGGGTTACTGTTTAAACATTGAATCATGTTTTTCTGCCTTAGCCACATTTGTAAAAACGTTTCTGAATTATCCGTTTAAGGTGGCTCGGGTGTCTTCCTCCATCTTGGATTTTGAAGTAGCAGATAACGTTGGTCTAGATCTTTCATGAAATGTGCAAATGTTGAGAGTAGTATGTAATTTATGTGTCAGACTTTTGATGTAAATATAGAAAATTGTGTGTTTTATCATAATTACGGCTTTAATTTCTCAAAAACACCTTATTTTTGTTTGATAAATTTTTTTTCAACTTTGCCAAATAAGGGGAGATAACTAAGATAAAGTAATTTTTATAACAGAAAGTGTTGTGAATTTACCTATTTTAATCTGTAGCAAGAAAACAAGTTCGGTGACCCCATTTTTTCTTTTTCTTATCTGAAAGCATGTTATAAGAGCTATCTTCTCACATTATATCTTAAAATTCTATCAGGAAGTTTTCTTTTTGTCACACAAAATTTGATTTTCCCTGCATAATCTATACAAAATCTGACAATTTTTTCACAACCTGTAGCGTGAAAAAAAAGTCCGTTGACCCATACTTTTTATTATATTTTTGAAAAGAACATGATAAAAACTTCATTTTGACAAATTATTAAAATTTTCTGTCAATGTTAATTAAGACGCCCCAGCCACCTTAAATGGTTTTCAACTTCGTATTTGATTTGGCCTTCCAACTGGTTTGATTCGAGTATCACTGAGGAGTCTCAAGTAGACGGAACGCTCGTCTGGCGTACCAACGTAGAAGCCTGATATCTATGATAGGTTTTTGCACTTGACCTTAAATATGTTCCGTGTGTCGTCTTTACAACCCAACATTGTGACATTATCCAAACGATTTCTCATCGGATATTTATTGATTATAAAGAAAGATTATGACATATTAATAATGCGTTGACTATATAGAAATATAGAATACAAGATCGTCTTTCCTTTTTGCGAGTCAAGCATTTGAAGACCTGGAACGTTTGTTGGGAAGGGATGTGTCTCCTTTTTTACCTATAACTCATGGATAGAACAGTATGCTTTGAAAAACTAATAGATAATATAAAATCTGTTAGCATGATTGAAATGGATGTTTTGAATTATTGTTCAGTATGGTGTTGCTGGTGAAACGTATTCAAAGCATTGCCTAAGAAGATACTACTGGTATTTAGAAAGATAACTGATGGAGATCTTCAAAGATTGAACAACTCTTGGAAAAATAATGAAGATCCTTACGATCGCACTACTATTGATGAATATTCTAACAGTAAAACAGAAAAATATGTTATGCGTGATAACGAAACATATGGAAGATGTGAAAATAAAAGTAATAACAAGTTGAAAGATAACAGATCATATCAACCAGTTTCGTGCAATTCTTTGCATGCACAAGTTCGTGTGTCAAAGCAAAATATAACATGATTAAGAAAAACAAATTTCGACGTTGAACAATTATTCCTTCCTAAATGGCAATTTAGAAACAAACTGGTGCTTTAAATGTTGGTTTTGTTTTCAAAATTATAATTTATTATATGTGTTAACATATATACTTACCAAATAAAACATGTCATAACAGTTACTGTAGTTATTTCAATCGCCTTGCATCAAATGTTTGTATTTTTTTTTCAAATAGTAAAATATACTTTTGAAATGTTAACTATAAAAACTGTTTTCGTAGCAAAGTCGAATTATTTTCTGTGATTAACACAGTTATTTTACTTTTTTCTTACATCGAAATGATGTTACGGTTAACGTTTACACGAACAGACGGTCATTATCAGGGTGAATTGTGTATCAAGGCAGCCTTCTACTACAAATGCATGCATACTACACATATGCACTCAGCAACAAACACAGGGTATTTCTTTTCTCGTTTAGCTTTTGTTTGTATATTTTTTTGCTAGAGTTATTTGAAAATTAAATGCATAAATTCTTTTCCAAGTATTTGGTCTTCATGATATTAGTAATTTTGATAGTGATTCATTAGATTTCCTAATACTAACATACCTTTATACCATTGTATGAGGTTATGTACTTCAATTGATAGTCACATGTGTGTACGTTGAAACTATACGTACATCCTTTAAAAGGGTCCATTCCTAACGTGAAAACTTCAACAAGGTTATGATGCAAAACGTCAGGAATCTGCCTTTCATATGGTCACTATTCTTAAATTAGTAAGAACAATGTGTATGTTTCTCAACTCCCGAGAGGCATGTTTTAATGATATTTAAACTTAAAACACTACAACAGTAGACTTTCTAACATGTGAATTTACTTATCGTGTTATTTTTGTCTGGATTCGCATGGTGGTGATGCATTTATAGCAGGGGATTCTTACCCTGTCGTGGCACCAGGTCTCGCTCCATTTTTATTTCCTTTTTTACTTTCAACACTATTGTGGTATTTCGTGGCTGTCAGTTTTTATTGGTGGAGGAAGCCGGAGTGCTTTGAGAGAACCATCGACCAAACTGACAATCCTAAGCAAATATATATATATAGATAAATATTAAGGGATTTACTAAAAATCAAATCGCCATTCAAAACTTAGGATGGAATTGTTTGTCAACCTTATCCTTATATCCATTATACGCCTCATGGTTACCACGCTGCAATAGTCGTAAAACTTCAACCGCTACTAACTTATGCATATAGTAACTGAGACGCAATCTAAAGAAAACGATACAGTGAAGGATTTCTAAAGCGAAGCTGTTGCAAACTCGAAACTGAAACATATGTATAAATTACGATAAGCACTGAAATTGAATACAACGAAAAATTCAGTTAAAGTTTTTTAATGTACATGTAAGTTATGTTTGTTTTTCTTCTTCACTGTACGACAAAAGAATGATTTGTCTTTTCAATATGAATTTTAATTATCAATAACTTGTGCATTCTTTCATATAATAAAACGTGATTTTCATAGCAGTAACATGTGTCTTTTAAAAAAAATCAGAAGACAACTTATGAATATTTCTGTGTCTGTTATACAACATGTTATATGTATCTTTTGCATGTACTGTTTATCAAAATTAGTTTCTTTTACAACAACTACAGTGTATTATTAATGATTTAGCAAAATGATATCGTTGACAAATATCAAAGTATTGTTTGTTGAACAATGATAACGTAGTAAATGATTTGTTGTGTGTAGAATTACCACTGTTCGTGTCACTTAAGACGACCTTATTAGATAATCGTACATATGATTGCAAAAAGAAAAATGTATATATAGATAGCTCTTCCTGGTTCAAATTATAATATAATGTAGTTGAATCAGTAATGTCACTTGCGTCTTTTTTTAATAGCCTTTTCATCTGTCATGATTGAACCAGGAATGTAACTTGTGGCAATTTTAAATAGTCTTTCCCATAGTCAAGCTAAGTTCTTGTTTAGAAGACGCTGTGTCTGCCTACTGTAAAAATTGGTGTAACCGTGAAAAGCTGATAAAAAATCTCTCGACAGTTAGTTGATTAAAAATATGAATATTTTTTATATTCGTATATCTCATTTTGAAAACAATTCTGAAATTAATAATAGGGTTCATGATATACCCATTTCTAGAATGAAAAATAAACTCCAAGTACTCGCAAAGTGGTTTGTGTTCGTACCGACAGACAAAGAAACCAATAATGTAGTGGTGGTGTGACGCATATACTACACGGAAGATCTCCAAAACGAAATTATCAATTCTTCTACATTCAGGTCCGTACGCTCTACAGAGATTCAAATTATAAACAAGCAAAGCACTGCCACTACACAGCTTAAAGCCTCTTCCGAACATTTGAAAGTCCAGACTATGTAATGGTTACCTACATTACACAAACAACCATTTAGATTTCGTTTCATCTCCGCATCTAGTAAGTGTTCTACTAATAATCTGTCACTGCTTCTAACTACCTCCCTTACTACTATCAAAGAACTTATTATTAACTTTTGTAATAAAGTGTATGAAAATAATGGTATTAATTAGTTTTGGAGTGTTATAAATTATTTAGAGGTTTTAGATAAAATACGTGCTTTTGATGGTCCTTTTAATTCTGTTGACAGTTATGATTTTTCTTCTCTCTACACTACACTTCCACACAATCTGATCAAGAAAAAGATTTCAGATTTAATTAAATGGTTGTTTGAAAAATCTCATTGCAAATTTATTTGCTGTTACTCGTTTAAAGCCTTTTTCTGTAACGAAAAAGGAAAGTATGCTAGATACACTTACTGGAAATGTGAAGATATGATTGAAGCTGTCAATTTTCTCCTAGACAACATATATGTACGTTTCGGCGATAAAGTGTATCGACAGGGAGTAGGTATTCACTAATTGCGCCCCTTTGATAGCAGATTTATTCCTGTATTGCTATGAATCACAGTTTATGGCCAAACTCAGTAAAGATACGTCATTGTTACATTTGGTTGACGCATTCAACAATACCTACCGTTATCTTGATGATATTTTTTCGTTAAATTATCCAGAGTTCTCGAAATAGACCACTGACATTTACCCAAAGGAACTGACTTTAAATAAATCTAATATACACAGCAGTAGTTGTTCTTTTCTAGATTTAGACATTTCAATTTCTAAAGGGAAACTCCATACTAAAATTTCCGACAAAAGAGACGATTATTCATTCCCTATTGTTAATTTTCCTTTTTTAGACGGCGATGTTCCTTTGGCTCCATCATACGGTGTTTATATATCCCAACTCGTTCGTTATGCCCGTGTGTGTAGTGATGTCATCGATTTTAACGAACGTAATCAATGCATCACTGGTAAATTATTAAGTCAGGGATTTCGTTACCATAAATTACTTAAAACATTTAATAAATTCTTTCATAGATACAAAGATTTGATTAGTAAATTTGGTTGTACCTGTAGAAAACTTATTAAAAACGGTATTTCACATCCTAAATTTTACGGTAATATTGTACTAAAAGCGCGGTAAAGGTTATCTTATTAATGTTGTAATAAGATCTTTGAATATTGTTTACATTGGCACTAACATCGATTTTGTCATCAACAAATTAAAACATAACTAAATTTGTATTCTTTTCGAATGGTTTTTGGGATGTATAAATACACGTTTATATTCTATTTAGGGATTGCTTTATCTATATATAACATGATACATATTTATCATAAGGTTAGATCCTAACGATCCTACTGCCTGTTGATACTTTTATTTTGGCATTGCACAAGTCATATCTTATTTGACTGTCCATGGCGTTAAAACACTAAATCCCTGGGATGTGTTTAAATTAATTTTAATCTCTGATGCATGATTTTTTTATTATTAATTGGTTTTGGCTTTCAACTAGCTTTCAGTAACTGCGAGTACTCTTAAGTCGTACTTTCGTGTTAATATGACCTGTTGACACAATTTGTAATGCATTTCTGTAATTCAATGTTTGCTTTTTTTGTGTTATATCTCGTCTCACTATCTTAAATATGTACCACCTTTAATAAGTATTTAGTATGACGATACATTTTCACTTCCGTACTCGTACTCTGAACAACAAATTCATTAATTTTGTAGAAAAATGTCCGTACTCCTAACAACAAAATTATTATATTTAAATTTACCAGTGCACGTTGTTTTATTTAACGCCATTTTGTCCCAAGTTAGAGTTGGCTTTTTATCACTTTTACTACATCTTTTTTTTATTAATACCTGTAACGTCTATGTTATATAGGCACAAACGTTTTAATATTGTATTTATATTGTGTCATAGATCAAACTTATTCGTTCAGTGTCTGTTTACTTGTTTTTGTTTTAATGTCTTTTTGATGGAGTTAAGCCATTTCAATTGATATTTTATAATGTGTCTTTTTATGTTGTAATGTTACACTACTGTCTCAGGTTAGGATGAAGGTTGGCGCCTGTTAAAACATTTACACCCGCTGCATTCATATGCACCTGTCCTAAGTCAGGAGCCTGTTGTTCAGAGGTCATCGTGTGTTAGTGTGGTTCATAGGTGTTTCTCGTTTCTCGTTTTTTATACTGATAAGACCGTTAGTTTTCCTGTTTGAATTGTTTTACACTAGTCATTTTGGGGCCATTTATAGCTTGCTGCTCGGTGTGAGCCAAAGCTCCGTGTTGAAGGCCGTACTTTGACCTATAACTGTTAACTTTTTATACATTGTGACTTGGATAGAAAGTTGTCTCATTGGTACTCATACCACATCTTCTTATTTATATATGTCAAAATTTAGAAAAGGACCTTGACTGTTTACCTTGGTCTCAATTTTCAAGTTATGATCCAGGAATTTCAAATACGATCTGTTAATGAGAAACAACGACTGACATTATCAATTGACAAGGTGTTTCTTTCATGAATTAAATCAATTATATTGAAGATTTGAAAAATTCCTGAAAGAAATATTATTTCATCTATAAAGATAGACTGTGTAAGGATTCTTTACAACTAATGATTTTACACGTTTAGACACAGAATTTTCAAATCAAAACACGTAATAGTGTTTTTAAAAATTATAGTGATTGAACAGTAAAATTTGTCATTTGTCATATAAGTGAAAAAAAATAATATCCAACTAATGATACAACTTATATTCATACAATAAAGAACAACGATGTAAACAACTTCAGATTGCCATACAACTTTTTCAATGACGAGTAAAACCTAAAGAATATGGTATTCTTAAAAGGTTCAATGAATAGAAGCAAAAGAAACCATTCAAAGGGGTTTTTAAAGCACGGATAATATGCCATATGTATATTCTAACAGTAATTTTTTGTTTACCATTTTGAGGTATTAGAAAAAAGAAACAAATCTATTTCGCACTCTCTGATCTCAAAACTTGAAGGATTTACGGCGTCTCCTTTAAAATTGAGAAGAACAAAAAACAACAACATTATCGCACTGAGGATACATTTTTAACAGAAATATTTATGTAAACAATTAATGTCATGAATCAACACACTTGACTTGTGTCGAATTATCTATTTTATCTCTATTTTGCACATTGCCTCGCACTCAAGGTGTCTTAATCAGATAAACTAACTGTCAATGGTACACAAAGATGAATGTGTATTAATTGGTTTAATAACAGACAATGTTTTTTCTCTACGGAATTTTGCTAGTTTCATTCTTTGGCAGCTTTTCCAATAGTCATGGTAAGTGAAAAAAGGAAGATAGATAAAAAAAAAACACATTAAAATACGTGTGCATTATTTACATTTGAAGTCCATTACACTTATAGTTAATTAATGACCTATTTAGAATATGATACAACAATTTGCATTTCTGGTTTTAAAGGTACAAAAATTTTATTCGAATCATTACAAAGAAATGTGTATTTTGCAAAGACGATATTCTCTGAAGTAATGTTGGTCTTTCATTGAAACACGAAAAGCGAAGAGATAAGTGACAAGTCGAACAAAGACCGTGACAATGACAATTAAGTGACCAGTTACATTTTAAAATATAACATGCAGAAAATATGCAAAGCACAGTTTGGTGATTAATCTTGTTACTCTCTTGCACCGATTCTAATGTTACAAAAGAAGTAGAAGATGCCGAGCGGACATTATCAACTCGTGTGTTGAAGGAAAACTGACAGCGCCATTGGAAAACGAAAGAGGACGAAATGACGAACAAGTCTACAAAACTCAACATAGAAAACTAGAGACTGAGAAACACGCACCACACTAAAAAGTGAGGGTGAACACATCATGATGTGTACATTGTTTTGATTTATCTAATATTGTAAATACTTGAAGGTGATCTTTTAATGTTGAAATATATAATGTTTTTAATTTGATGTAGGTGATTTGACACCATATAGTGTGTGATCTACTTGTTTGATGATAGATAAGAATACACAATTGATGACCAATTAATATCGGAGTTCCCAGCACCAGTTAAGCATTGCTGTGTTGACATTTTTCATTGATTAAAAAAAAAATCAGTTATCTTATTACAAAACATTTTTTTTTTCCTCAAGACGTATTTTTACTTAAGTTATTGAATGGCTTGTTCAGTTTTTCCCTTTTCTCTGTGCTTTAGTTGGTGTAATATAAAGGTAACAGTCTGACATTTTTAAATTTTAAATATTTAAAAATACATTTTAATTTAGGGCCAGTATGACCAACCATCACTTTTAATTAATCTATGATTCATTTACAAAGTTCACATTTTTGGCTTAGCTTTGTTCATTTCAAGATATCTGCATCAGAATATTGTGTTTCATTTCATTCTTTATGTTAACCAAATTAGTTTTGTTGTCTCCACGAGGATCTTTTACATGGATGGAGGCTTATGACAACTGTAAATCCAATAAAGGATATCTAGCTTCAGAGATAAGCTACAATTCTACAGTTAATTCAGAAGAATTTTCTTCAACATGGATTGGACAAGTTGAACTGACATCAAAATGGCTGCAAATAATGGGTACGATACATTAAGACACAAATAGCTTAAGCTATTAGGTTATACGGTTATATAAAGTCTTTGCAGAAATTTAAATTTAAAAATAGTTTTATTTTAATTTTTTTTAAATAAGTATACACTTTATTTCTCCTTTTTTTTACATTTAGTATGAGCAACACAGTGTCGTTCTTATACATTAAATTGACCTACAGATCTCAATTAGACCGTGTCAAATTTATGAGTTGTTTGACGGGCTCGCTCGCCACTTCACTTTCTAAATATAAATGTTTTTAAATTACTAATCAATTGTATCATTTCCTTACTTTCTTACCTTTCCTATTGATTTCTGGTCAAATTTTATAAATCTTATCAACTCATAACCACTTGTTATACCGAAAAGCTCTATAATTGAATTTTGAAAAGTTAAACAATTGTTATTCCAAACATTTTAGCTGATATTTTGGTTCTTTGAAAATTTCAGGAAAGTAATGGAAGTCTTAAAGTAATTATCTTGCTCGCATCCTTTTATGCGAAAGGAAAAACAATAAAATAATAATAAGTGGCCTGTTTATATGACATGAAAAAAATGGTGTGTTTAAAATTTACACTTATTATTTACAGTTTGATAACATGTGAGTTAGACTTTGAAGCTTTCTTTGGCTTTTGAACGAAATTTTACAGATAATAAGCTTATTGTCACACATATCTTTGAGAGAATGCTTAAATTTGAGATATGGAAACCTAAACAAATTAAATTGTTTGTATAGTCTTAATGGTTAGAATTCTGTTGAGAAACACATATGTTACTATCTTATAGGTTGTTATATCTTTGATAATACAAGAGGCAATATATTTCAAGTACCAACGATAGCCTATTGTGAGATGCAGTGCAGTAGTTATAAGTATTTTGCATTTAGAGTTAGTACTTTAATGTGTATATGAAAATTTTATTTTAAACAGTGAATACACCTTTAGGAAGTAAACACTACTACGCTAAGAACAAATGTGGAATTTATGAGTAAAAGTAATGACTAGCCGGCTAGAAGTCACAATAATGAGTTTCAGCATATGGTAACTTGCGGAGTGTTGCTTGTAAGCTAGCATGTTAAAAATACGACTCAGTGTGCCAGTCGGGCACAAGATATGAAATAAAACATATCTATTTTCATGTTAAATATGCATTTAAGATGAAGAACAGCAATAAAAGAGCTGTTCCTTTGCTTTCTGTTTGTTTTTTTTTGCTGTGCATGTACTGATTTTGTGTCATGGATGGATACCCCATATCCTTTGTTTTTTTTCTTTTATATGTTTGCCATTCAATCAACCAATCGCAAAAAAAGTCGAAGAATAGTGGTTCACCCCTTTTTGTTATACGTGTTGTATAAACCAAAATCAAAATCAATCTCAAAACAAGCAAAATGAAAAATACAATTCTGTTATTTGACTAGCAGATTTCTCTATAGTTTTAACAGTAACTTGTTCGGACATCATATCTGAATCGATTAATCCGCCTGTTACCAACATGTATCTTATTGATAATAGATTGTTCAGCATTTTGTTGTTATTAAAATATTGTTGAGAAAAAAATGTAGTAAGAAACTAGGCGCCAATGAAAACCATGAACATCTTAATAAAGACAACATCATCACATATAAAGAGGCAAAACGACGTTTACAACAATGAACAAAACACTACTTTAAGCCTTCGAGTTAGGAATAGGTTATATGCTGATATCCAGTTGAAATAAACAAAAGAAATGGAAATCTTTATTAGAGAAGGTATAAATGGTCAAGTTGGGATATTTGAATTGTTTACACCTGTTTCTATTGGCTTTAAAAGTTTAATCTAGTTGCATGATTTAGGATTTTTTGCATCTTACATACGTGTGTATAGTTAAATTATAGTATGGAGCTGCGAGATATTAGTAAACTTTTCAAGTAAAGACAAATTTTCTCAAAACAGTCGATTATGGTAGGTGACAAATACATGTGGACCTTTTTTGTGCATAAGCATACATTTCAACGCATTAATTTGCATCTCTGCCCCCTGCAACAGTTTTTTTCTTTTGGAAAAAATCCTAATAAATGAGCAATAATCTCATCGAAAAGAGAAAGGCGAGTACACCTTTTTATGTTCAGGCGTGTTTGAGTTGACTGTTTTATCTTAAAAAACGTATAAAGCAAAAATATTTGACACATCATCTCGCTTCAGATTCCATTATTTTTATATATTTAGGTCACGTGTCGATATAATAACACTACAAATTCACAATTCAAAGAAATAAAATATATGATTTAAGTTAAGTACCGTTCTAATGAGTCTTAACAACAGAGTATATAAAACAAGAGAAAAGCTTCGTGCTACTACAAATGTTAAAATATGAGGTGTATTTCTAACTTGCATTATATTTCATTTTCGTTCACTTATTTCAATTAAAAATTAGCCATATTAATTATTTTATTCGTGAAATGTACCAAAAAAAAGGAATAACACCACAGTAAATTTTTACTGAAAACCCTTGACGACAGACTTTACAAGTGGATCTTAAAAATGCATAACTTCAAAACCAGATCATTTTTATTTGTGTGTTTTTCTCTAGGGTAATTCGTCTTCAACCTCTGAAATTTTTAGTTTGCCCTTTTTTAGACAGCGCGTCATCCCTACAATGGCTTCTATTTTCGCGATTGAAAAAAATAGGTTTCGTAATGGGGAGATAATTTTGACGAAGTAGAGTCTCGACTGGTCACTCATGCATCATATAATCATGTGTAGGGTCGATTCAAAACACAGATGGGATAATAATTTACTACTGACTGCTAGTGGCTAACAAGGACGTATGGTAATGTTCATCCCTTGTGCCTTGTCACATGTTGCATTCAGTACCTTTCAACAAGTTCTTGAACGACTTCTGTAATTTCAACAGAGAACAAAGCTCGTTGATAGCTTTTCCTTAAAGTGATATCAGGTATAACTACTGTATATAATTATGTATTCTGCATGTCCAGGGTCCTTTTTTGTACAACAACTTTTGGGACACCATCCAATACGACGAGTGCAACTAATAAAACAGGAAGTCCTTTACTTTCGGAGCAACAAGACTAGTTTACTGTAGGTTTAGTATTTGAGTTCGTGTTGCATACTCTTTAGTTTCTGTGTATTGGTTTATCCACTAATTTTGTCTTTTGTAAGTTTTATTTTAGGTTGTTTATTTTCTTTTTTTTTTACTTTTTTGTTGGGTGGATGTTTTTGTTATTGGCGGTAAAAGTCTTGATATTGATATAGATAATACAGCCGTTTTTTTTATATCTATTCAAAATCAACAAAATGAAGTACTACAAGTATTTTATGTTCATTTTTATGTAGGTACTTTTATTACATCTATGAAAATAGCAAATGATTTCCATGAAATTGAATTAACAACACAATTTAGTACACATAATAAACATGATAAAGTTTAATTATCTACAATACAAATTTGTACTGATTAAATTTTTGACAGGCACAAATTGAACCAGTATGTTTATGTATGTCACGACTTCCAACAAAGTATTCAAATGCACATTCCTGTGACAGTGCAAACACTTACAGATTTCTAGTTGTTTATAGTAGTAAGTAATGTAATACTAATTTGTTCGATAAGGTAATACTCCTCTTCTTTGTTTTGCATGTAAGCTAAGTACTCTGTCATCCGTTTGAGCATCTATTCAGTTATGTCATGAAAGTATCATGGTTACATTAACTCAGTGTTGCGGATTCTTTGGTTGAAACTTGTTTGCAACAGTTTTTCCATTGAAACTTTTACAGAATCTTAGTTTCTTGTGCAGGTCAATGACGGTAAAACATTGTATATTTCTTTTTAAAATATCTTTAATAAAAAGATAAAATATTTAACCTAGTCTATATTTGAAGCAAAAATTGTAAGTTTGGTTGTATTTTAATGTTTAAAAAATTGGAAACTAACACACGATACCGAACTACAAAACAAGCTACAAATCCAAGATTGCGTACTCCGTAGACGCGCAGCTGGATGTGATGTTTCACGATGTCTATTTACTTTTTATTTAATGTGTAGTATTTCAATACCAATACAGGTATCATAATAAAATGCAATGTGTTATGCAACAGTAGCAGAACGGCCTGAATTGCAAACCATATATCATTGTGTATCTATATATATTTAACAATCTCGTTAAACAAGATCTTATATTGCGCGTCCTAATTCATGTATGTCAATTGAAACTCTTGTAAATATGACATATGGTATTATATTTTTAAATTTCATTTGTCCTTTACATTCAGTTTGAAGAAATAATTAAATAACATCTTATCCATACTGCGTCTTTATAGTTATAAACACTCTTGGTTGAATCCAAACAAATATGACTTCTGCTTGGAAAACCTTAGTTTATCTAAATTATGCTTGAAAAATTAAAGAATGTCGGGATATGTTCGCAAAGAAAATTGAAGATGTATGTGTTTTTATGTGACAATGTAAGTGATCGGCATGTGACCATTTATCAACAACGTGTATCGATACTGTATACAATAATTAGTGATAAAACTAAATTAGCCTTTTTACTGTATTGTAGGATATTTACGGTCCAAGTCCTATGAAAATGAAATAGGTAATTGTATGTATAGTTCGTGTACTACCTCGCCAATGCAAATAGATGGTCCTTATGCCACAGAGTGTACGTCTAGTAGAGTACGTGGTGTCTGTGGTAAGCGTAATTATTACAAACAAAGTAGCAGAGACTCGTTCAATTCATGCAATTTCTTTACTTGACATTAAATGAATTGACCTATAGTGTTATCGTATAACTAAATTTTCTTCTCAGATAGCATATTCGTATAAGTGTCTCCAATTTCAGTTTGAAATGCAACAACTTTCTTCCATCTTCATCTTGTCTAGATTCTGTTTGATGAACAAATTCAACCTTGAAATATGTAAAAAGTATTTAAAAGTAAAAATATTAATAAAGGTAAATCTAAAAAGGGTGAAGTCCATAAAACCTGACAACGCTCGGTTATATCAACGAACGAATCGAATAAAAAACAACTATCAAGTTGATAACAAGCTTAATCAGTTAATTGTGCAAAAAGGGGAGAAGATACATTGAAGCGGGATTCCAAACACAATAAATCGGGGACAAAAACGAGCTATAATAGAAAAAAAACTGAATATGAACAGACAAGCAGCATGCATTCCACAAAATTGAACATTACATAACATAAATTCCATAAAAGAAACCGGGGTGAACGCCGCTGCCGCGGAAGATTAAGCAGTTTCTGATAACCTAGTTGCACCTGGTGTGTTGCTTATGTATAGAAAATATAGCTACGGGACTCGCGTTAGAATTGCGTTGCTGATTAAGAAATTGGCATTTGCTACACATCATATTTGCATTAAATGCTTTCAACATTGAAATAACTGCGTAAATCATATGCTATGCCATACATTCAAAAGGCTATGGCAAAAAAATACCTGCATGAATAAAAAACAACTGTCAAGTTGATACCAAGCTTAATCAGTTAATTGTGCAAAAAGGGGAGAAGATACATTGAAGCGGGATTCCAAACACAATAAATCGGGGACAAAAACGAGCTATAATAGAAAAAAACTGAATATGAACAGACAAGCATGCATTCCACAAAATTGAACATTACATAACATAAATTCCATAAAAGAAACCGGGGTGAACGCCGCTGCCGCGGAAGATTAAGCAGTTTCTGATAACCTAGTTGCACCTGGTGTGTTGCTTATGTATAGAAAATATAGCTACGAGACTCGCGTTAGAATTGCTTCGCTGATTAAGAAATTGGCATTTGCTACACATCATATTTGCATGAAATGCTTTCAACATTGAAATAACTGCGTAAATCATATGCTATGCCATACATTCAAAAGGCTATGGTAAAAAAATACCTGCATGAATAAATGATTGATTGTTGGTTGTTGCTTAACATCAGGTGGAAAATATTGTACACAAAATATACACGAGAACAAATTAAACCATTGCAACGATGAAAGAGCACATTGAATATATGATTAGATATTATGACAAGAATTAATGTCTGCAAATGATACCTTTGTTATTTTTCCTTTCGACAATATACAAATAGGCCATCTTTTTCTTTTAAATTTCAACAGAACTTGGTGAAAGTGTAAATGTTAAAAACATAGGATGGAGTGAGAGTTTGAATGACTGTATTGAACATTACGGAACATACTTTGCAGATGATTTCCGACAAGTTTGTTCCTTTGTTGGATCCCCAAGTTGGACAAACATATTTAGACAAAATAATTCGTTTTACTACACTATACCTTCTAATAATGGTAAGTTTTCTTGTTGGTTTGTTCTTCAATATCTTGTCAAAATAGTGCAAATAGATTTTAATCTTGATCAGAAACGGGACCTAAAAGAACGAACCTACAATAAAAACCGGTACAAGAAAAGCAATACAGTCTTTATTAAATCATAATAGATTACAAAAGAAAAAAGCACGGACAAAAAATTAAGAACAATAGTATTAAACTATATTAAAAACTTCTCGCAGTTACCGAAAGCAAAGTTAAAGTATTCTGCTGAAATGAAATACATGCATGTCATCTTACCTTCAAGTGTCGTTCCCTGTCCTTCGTATAAGATTAAAAGAAGTAACGGCATAAACAGTAAAGGAAGAAATTATCTTGTGCAATGATTATGTAACCTTTTTGAATTTCATGGAATCAAATACAAAAGGACTGTTTCAAACTATAAATTACCCAATTAATATGTATCCCCCCCCCCCCCCCCCCCCCAAAAAAAAAAAAAACAACAGCCGCAGTTATTGATAAACAACGATATATTTTTTTTCCCCTTCTATACGTCTAAGTATATTACACCAATGAAAAATATTTTTAGGACAAATTCTAAACTTGAAAGCTTTATGAATTATATTAACGCACAAAATTTGATTCGAAAAGCCACTTTTCATTTAAATACTGGGTGTGCAATTATTGTTGAATAATACATCTTTATATTTTGGCTATAAGGAAAAACTCACAGTATAAATAAGAAGATTAGGTATGAGTGCCAATGAGACAAATATCCATCCAAGTCACAATGTATAAAAAGGAAACTATTATAGGCCAAAGTACGGCCTTCAACATGGAACCTTGGCTCACACCGAACATCAAGCTATAAAGGCCCCCTTTCTTTGGAAAAAAAAAGTGTTATAAAAGTACCGTTCTTAAGACATTATTTTTTCAGATATCAGTATTTGTACTTTTTTCTTTCATATTTTCGTTGGAGCTTCAAAAACATTTAAAAAGAAATATGTATCAGCATGACTATAGTTACAAACCAGTTAACATCATCGAAATCTGCAGAATATTGTGAATTGAGTTTTTTAAGCATTTTGTGATTTTTTAAAATTATATGGAAACAATAGAAAGAGAAGCTGTAAAAGAGGGTCGAAAGATACCAGAGGGACAGTCAAACTCATAGATCGAAAACAAACTGACAACGCCATGGCCAAAAAAAAAAAGACAAACAGACAAATAATACTTCAGATGACACAACATAGAAAACTAAAGACTAAGCAACACAAACCCCACCAAAAAATGGGGGTGATCTCAGGTGCTTCGGAAGGGTAAGCAGATCATGCTCCACATGTGGCACCCGTCGTGTTGCTTATGTTATTACAAATCCGGTAAATAGTCTAAATTCGGTAGGTCACATTCGTGAAAAAGGAAGGGTATTGTAGTTACGACATAAGGAACATATCCGATATCATCTGTGAAACGGTTATTCTAAACGGTCAACCAACTCGTGATGGCGTCCGTAAAATTTACGAAGGGATGATTTCAACTTCACCATTTGGAACTCTTGGTTTAATAGCTTCCTTGTGAGCAGCAATCCTCTATCAAGGAAATCATGATAGGAAATACAAGCCCAGGAATATCGTATCAATTGGGAGATATATACTCCGAATGCAGGCGCTGCAGGAATGTTGCTACATAGAAATGGAAAGTTCACAATTGGGAAGCTGAAATCATCTCTTTTGTCGTAAAGTTTTGTTTTCAACCGACCCTCATTGTCAACTTCTAGATGTAAGTCAAGATATGAGGCAGACTTAACTGTATCTGTAGTATCCTTTATCTCTAGTTCGATGGGATAGATTCGTTCAACGTAGTCACCAAATTTTGTATTATTTAGTGAGAGAACATCATCTATATAGCGGAACGTAAAGTTAAAGGATATTGCTAACTTCTTATCTTTCTTCCTAAGAAGTAAACGGCAAATAAAGATGTAAAAGAAATAAATTGATGGATACATTTAAATGACTTAATCATTTTCATTTGAAATATATTCTGGGTGCATGTGGATCAAATCTAATCACAATCTTATTTACGGTGACCTGTTGTTGTTCTTATTTATGTCGTTTTGATCTGAGGTTGATAGTTGTCTCATAGTCAATCATACTACTTCTCCTTATTTTTAAATTTCTTGCATATACAGGAAAGCTGTCACTCTTGCTAATGATTTTAATGTTGCATATCTTTATAAGGTGACCGATTCAGGCTCTATGGAGCCACTTATTACATTTTTTAAAGACGAGATAAAAAAAAAGAGAAGCTGTTCTATTCAACAAAGGACAAGTTATGTCTTCTTTCCTCTGTTTTTAAATCGAAGATATATCGTATCTAGATATCTTTCAGAAAACATTTGTCATTATAACATTATATCATTATCATCTTTTTATCTACTTTTCTTTTGTTTCAGATGAACTCAGCCACAGAATTCCACTAAAATGCGCTTCAATTAAGCTAGATAATGCATATGGAATGGTAAACGATAAAGTGTTACTTACACATTATGTAGCCTGCAACACAAGATTACCATACTTCTTATGCGAAACAGGTAGAAAATTTTGGTTTGATATTTGAATTCAAAATCGTTATTTTCCTGTGTTTAAGGAAGGCGTGAATTGATTTTAAAGTATCATGTTTACACACGGGGTCGTCAGAGAGGTGTTGATGTATCCCGTGGTACCGTACAATTGTTTTGGAAATATCTATTCTCCTTTTGATGTATCATCAAACGATAATTAAAAGATTACCTACAGCTATTTCAAAATGATAACTAAATATATTTGTTATCGAGGAGCAAAACGAATAAAACACAATACAAAAAGGGTTATGATTTGAAAGTTTTTTTGGGGTTAAACAACATTTATTTATCCGTTCTCTATTGCATTATGCCTTATTACCGGCTATGACTCAAACACGGATTTAACAAAAATAAAATTAAGGTTGCGTTAATGGAATAGAAACTACTGACCATTCTCGAGTACCAGACGTGACGTCGGTTTTCATACAGAGACTTGGGTACATGATTTGGATAAATTTGTGTTCATGGTTTGCACTGAATATTTAATTTTCTATGTTCATACAACATACTGAACACTACTAAGCTTTCCTTACGTTTTTGATGAATTTATCCATTCTGAAATATCCTTTATTTTTCTATCCATACTCTTAAAACAACAAGGTGGATAACTCGATGCCATTGTGTTTTGAACTTGGATTTACGTGCTGGAAAGTTTATTAAAAATTAATACAGGGAAGGCTACTTTTTCCCGAACTTTTACATAAGGGAAATAATCTTTTCTCGGTCGTTTTCGGAAGTCATCCCTACTTTTAATTTAGCTCCAACGAACTCGAATATTTGGTCCTAAAAGTCCGGGAAAAGTAAACTACCCTTGATAAAACTTATCTCTTTTTCACATGGCCACAATCGTTCATTCACACTCTCACTAACTCATTCCCTCATTAGTTCTTACGATAATTCTCTCTTCCATTGACACAGTTACTCTTGCAATGTCAAACATTCACTTCGTCATTTACACTCATTCTTTTACTCACGCACTCTTGCTATTTCACTTTAATTCTCATTCACTTACTCTTGGGTTAGAGTACATTGTAATGTCATATAAACCCCAGACATTTTATCGCAATATAAATTACAAATTTTAATTTGTGGTCTTTCAGCATTTTATATTTTGCAATTATAATTGTATAAATGAAGAACCAACTCTTTTTTTTCATTTGCATTTCGCTTATTTAATATACTATTACTTTTCTAGTTCAGTTAGCCATAACATTACTCATTCATGTATTGTGTATTCTTAAAGACCTTTTATATGGTGTGTCAAACGTTGCAATATCCACAAAAATAAAATATATGTTCGTAAAAATAAATATTTGTTCATAAAAACTAAATATATGTTCAGAAAAACAAAATATATATTTGATTTGTTCATAAAAACATTAATATATCGTATTTGTAACAGTTTAAGGGTTTTTTCGGGATTTTCTTCTTTCTATTTTACATTATGTTTGTTGTTATACAGTCTTCAATTGTTGGTCTAGTTTGTCTTCATATGTTTAAATTTTACAGCAATAGACCTACGGCATCGCGGGTATCTGACTGAACTGAATTATTATGTCTATTTTTAAGTCGGGAGTTTTGATATTCGTATCGTCATCTTATGAATAATTAGTGTATAAGGTGGACAGTTTTCTCTGCTTGAAAAGTTTTCTGATAGAACCTGCCCTTGTTTCTTACTTGGTTTCTATGCATTTCCCAACTCATTCGGTATGCAAGAGCTTGCAGCTGCTTCTCAGACTTTATAAAATGTCACCAGTGCCTGAGCAGAAAGTAGATGAACCAGGGTTATATCAAAGAACGTCTTGTCCTTTTTCTAAAAAAAGTTCATCGGAAGATACCAAGAACATGTTTATAATTATTCCGTATCAACTTCACATATAACACTATAGATTCCAGGTACCTTTTTGCTTATGCGATATGTCTATATGCCATTTTGTTTTTTCTTTGTTGACCTATTTGTTTGTTTTTATAGTGATTAAGATTATAACACAATGGTGACTGCTGTACCCCTATTTTTGACATTTTTACCTATTATGTCTGTTTGTTTTGTACACACATTGTTTTCAATATAATGGAATTTTATGCGACTGTCATACAAGTGAGAGGTTTAGCTAGCTAGAAAACCAGGATTAATCCACCATTTTCTGCATAAGGAAATGCCCGTACCAAGTCAGGAATATGACAGTTGTTTTCCATTCGTTTGATGTGTTTGAGCTTTTGATTTTGCCTTTTTATAAGGGACTTTCCGATTTGAATTTTCCTTGGAGTTCGGTATTTTTGTTATTATATCTTTTTGACTTCTATCCTGAGCAGTATGACGGGTGTCTGTGTAAGCAGAAATCGCTCTCCTTCTTAGGAACCTAATCATTTTGTCTGTAGTTTTGATAATTCCTTGTTTATTTTTATTGCATCTGCAGTAATAGCAGGGTTACATAGCAATCAATATGTCCGTCGGCCGTCATCTGATATCTGAAACTCCTCCAAAGCTTAAAAGAATTCTTCCCAATTTAAGAGTTCCCTACCTAATGACTTGACAACAGTATCGTAACTATATCCCTTCCGCATAAGTCTGTTTAAAGGTTTGGTTAGCTTTTGAGGTGAATGCCGACATTTTTGTGCTTTGTAAAGAATATTACCATAAAAGATTGGATGTGAAATACCTGAACGTATAAGATGTCTGCATGTTAATTTATATTTACGAATGATGTCCTTGTACCGATGATAAAATTTAGTAAATGCATGTTTTGACTAGTTTGTGATATCGAAAACCCTGGTGTAATAATTTTTCGGTAATACAGAGATTTCTTTCGTTAAGAAATGACAAATCATCTCATACATTTTGGTATTAAGTATTAAGTATTAAGCTTCCCGTTAAAGATATAGATATCAAGATCCAGGAAAGGGCAGTATTCATTGTTAGTATTAGCTTTATGTATATTTGTGTTATTATGTTAATGCAAGTGCAACTGTTTTCGTGGAGGCTCTGTATACCTCATTTTAATTTTGATTCGTTTATTGTGCGTATAAGTTTTTTTTCAACTTTCTAATAAAGCATAATACGTTGTAGTCTCAAATTCAAATATACTTTTCTCTGATTGTTATAAAAATGTATTATTTTTTTACATGTTTAATCTAAATTGGTGTTGACATTGACAGATTCCTTACAACTGGTTGTTAGTTATTCACCGTCTATCATGTCTACAGTCGCAAACCAGAACTCTGATAGTAAGTATAATGATTTTACAAGTAGTTCCGGTCGACAGTAGTAAATTTTTAATTTTTTCCGTGAAAACGTGTCATGGGAACTGTCGACGACCCATTCCTCTGCTGATACACTATTATTCTTCTAGTCAAGGATACCATCCGCCAAGTACGCAATGCTTTGATAAATACATTTTTCAAATATCCATAATTATGTGTTAATATTCAGATCATTAACTTTACATTTATTATCTATGTATATCTCCAGTTATAAAATATGTACTAAATTAAGATTTAAAGATGTCAACTTCTTCGGATAACCTGATACGACTTCTGCAGTAAGTTCCCTTTCAGAATCGATTCCAATACTTTGATCGCCAAAATATTTGATCCTGAGCGAACCTGATCTGATAGGGTGTATCACAGAAACAAGTGTTGAACATTTGCACTGAAATCGATATGATCTGTTTATTTTGAAGATGATTCAAAGCTGATAATGTTGATGAATCCGCTTTACTATGCTGATTGTAAGTTTTACTTTAACGTTGACGAGAAATCCCGAAGTTAATCAATGTGTGTACGAATTATTTACCTGCGACACAAGCTGAGGGTCTTATTTACGTTGAAGAAATATCGAGTTTTATTTAAATGCGTCATTCATTTTCCTTTTCTGAATTGTAGTACGATTTCGAGGAACATATTTCATCTGGTGATTTTGAGAAAAAAAACATACGGGAATTCAGGTTCATTTTTTTTGAAACGCAAGATATTCTGCGAAATACCAAAGGGAGTTATATAGATAAAAAAAATATTTTTATAAAATGTTGATATACATTTATTTCCTTTTAGGTGTGAATAAAAGTATACCTGCGACAAACGAAAAAGATGTGAAAAATAAAAGCAATACAGGTATTTCACCACAAAAGTGGTTCTCCATTGAAGATTTAATTTTCAAAAGCAACTTAGCAAAAAACGCAAAAGACTACATTTAACAAATTAATTATTTCGTTATCCGTTGATGAGTAGAATATACATGGACAATTTAGTAACTACGCTCAAATTACAATTATACAAAAAGGAAATGACAAGGCCACTTTTTGGCTCCTAGAATTCGAAATCAGAAAGTAAAATTATAAATATATATAACAACATCCCTTAAATGTTCACAAGACTTAATCATGAAAGATATAACTGTTTATGTTTTCAAACTGTTTTTTTTTACATGTTAACCATAGGCCTTCAACTTCTTGCATTTTATGTTTAACGGCAAAACTGCAAAAATGAAATGGATTTGATTGATTGATTGATTGGTGTTTAACGCCACTTTCAACACTTTTATGCTATTTCGTGGCGGTCAGTTTTTATTGGTGGAGGAAGCCGCCGGAGTGCCCGGAGAGAACCACCGACCTTCGGTACGAAAACTGACAATCCTAGTAAATTAAGATTGGAGTCGAGTGCACCTGCTCCGTGCGGGATTCGAACTCACAACCTCAGTGTTGACTGGCTAGTGATACAGTAGTTCGACTACTTAGACCACTCGGCCACCGAGGCCTCTGAAATGGATATTTAGATCTCAAACAACAAAATCAAACAAATTTGAAAATCGCGAAATTAGATCACCGCGAAATGGGCTAGTTAGGGATAAACGCGAAAATAAAGTATCCGCTTAAATAAGTTGGTTTACAACAAAGAGGAGAATGATACCAAAAGGACAATCAAAATCCATTAGTCAAAGAAAAATTAACAAAACCATGACAAACAACGAAAAAGGACGAAAAGACAAACATCAGTCTATAAAACACCACATAGAAAACTAGTGATTGAGAAACACAAATCTCTCAAAAAATCGTGGCTTATATCAAGCACCCCGAAAGGGTAAGCAGATCTTGCTCCACATGTTCCAACCGTTGTGTTGATCATGGTAAGTAAAATTTCAGTGATAAGTCGACTTCAGCGAAATCACAATCTAAAGGTATTTATAACTTTAGTAATCAAAATATTGACTATTTACAGCTTCGCATATTATTAAGACACAATGTTATTGTTGAAGACCGTGTGTTAATCTCCGATGGTTTTGTATCTAAAACATAAATTGAACGTATGAAATGAAAATAAAACTTTATAATATGTGTGCGTCCGAGGAGCTTTTCTGCATTTACTTTTATGAGCAATGCTCAAATCAAACAGTTGATTTGATTGATTGATTGATTGATTGATTGGTGTTTAACGCCACTTTTAACACTATTGTACTATTTCGTGGCGGTCAGTTTTTATCGTTGGAGGAAGCCGGAGTGGCCGGAGAGAACCACCGACCTTCGGCAGGAAAACTGAAAATCCCAGTCAATTACGACTGAGCCGATTGCACCTGCCATGTGCAGAACTCGAACTCATGCACAACCTCAGTGTTGACAGGCTAATGATACAATAGTTAAACTCTTAAGACCACACGGCCACCGAGGCCCAAAAGCATTTGAAAGCAAAAGGTTTTAATACGTTGACATGCTGGGAGCTATATGATCAAAAGGAAAGTTTAGCTTATGGGTAAAGATAAGAATAAATTTAAATGGAGATGAATAAGTGTAAAGGCATCAGATACCCGTCCACTAGCTATAGTATACCGGAAAGACAATACTGTACCGGAAATCATTCAATGGTTGTTTGCTGTTTATCTTTTCATTGCCCATAGTGAAGACATCGTGTGATTGACCTCACCAAAAATGAAATTCCAGAAGGGACAAAAGTACCGAACGGCGACCAATTAAGTTGTGTCTGTGTTGTGACACTACTCATCGCGAGTACTCAACCAACCAAACTTTTTCCACAATCAGATGAGTAAAGAAGATGAAGAGAAAAATGCTGTGCTCCATACCATCTTGTTCAACAGTGTTTTATGGGAGACGTATGCATTTGGATAGCTTTAAGGTTTTGGTCTAAAGTGGGTAGAACTATCATGTTAAAAAAAGTCCTTCAACAGCATGGCGGAAATCTTCTCTCCTGTTTTAAGGAAGCATATGATTTTCCACAAATGGTTGTATCTGATTATACCAAATAGGAACATACGAATTCCTGCAAGTAAGTATATCTGATTGGCTAATGATGTATTTATTAGTTTTAATTGGCTTTGAACTAGCTTTCAGTAACTGTGAGTACTGTTATATCGGTACTTTGTTTCTATTGTTTTTATGTTAGTTCTTTTGTGCTTCGTGCCGATCATTTGAGTTAGGCTAATTGCAACGGATTTTTAGTCTGTTCTAGATCTTCTGATGTGCTATAACACCACTGTCCAAGTTTAGGGAGAAGGACAACGCTCACAAATTTGTTGAACGCACCACATTCTGTATGTGCCTGTCCGAAGTCAGGAGCCTGTAGTTCAGTGGTTGTCGTTGGCTCATGTCTGTCATATTTGTTTTTCGTAAATTGTTTTGTTATAAATTATGCTGTTAGTTTTTCTGTTTGAGTTGTTTCATGTTTTGCCTGTCAGGGCCTTTTATAGCCGACTATACGGTATTGGTTTTTCTGTTGGATGAAGGCCGTACGGTGACCTATCGTGGCTTTTATCCACCTGATTGAACTCTGGTGGATTGTTGTCTCATACCACATACCTTTATTTTTATATTAGTTGTAAGGTATTTAATTAAGGAATTTAAGATCGTAAATATAACTTTTTATGTTTATATATAGAACTCAAAATATTATAATTTAGCAGCACTGAACTAATGAGGATAAATCTTACTTCTTTTAGGTATTATTATTGGAGGAGTTGTATGTGGATTAATAGTCCTCGTTGTTATTTCTATTGGGCTGGTAATTTTTAAGAAAAGGTATTATTTTGACAGCAACATCTAGCTCTTCAAATAAGATATGCTAAAATGTCAGGAAACCTTCAATTGATAATTTTTGATTATGGTTATTTTAACCTTCAAACAGTATCATACATCCAACACCATCCCACAAAATACGGATAATGATAACAATGGCAACAACAAAAAATAAAAACAAAACGTTTCGATCATCCGATTGACTACAGTTGTGTATATGTTATTCTTGGTTAACATTGATACTCTGTTAGTTAAAACAGTTTGCATTAGAAATATAACAATTATTTATCACTAGGTAAAAAAGTATAATAAAAATACCGAACTCCAAGGCAAATTCAAAAAGGGGATGTCCATAAAAACTGACATAATCAAATCAACGAAACAAGTAAAAAACAACTGCCATATTTCTGACTTGGTACAGGCATTTTCCGAAGAAAATGGTGCGTTAAACCTGGTTTTATAACAAGCTAAACCTCCTTAAGTAAACTACTGTTTAGTGTGACGTCCATTTTTACTGAACTAGTACATATGTTTGTTTAGGGGCCAGCTGAAGCCCGCCTTCGGGTGCGGAATTTCCTCGCTGTGTTGAAGACCCAGTGGTGGCTTTGGGCTGTTTTATGCTCTTTGTTTGGGTTGTTGTCTCTTTGACACATTCCCCATTTTCATTCTCAATTTTACTGCGTGTTTGCAAGTTTCTTTATCGATCTTATTCAAAAATAGATTATGAGTCGCAATGAATTGCATACTTGTATAATTAAAATATAATACTTGTTTAATTGCATTTCTTTTTAAAAAAATACATTTTAGGTATGTTTCTATATGGAAAGATGAAAATGACAAAGGTGAAAAAGGTTCTGATCATATACCTGTTGACGAAGCTGGCAAACTATCTGGTGAACACGATCATAATCAAACTAGTTCTTATGTCGACACTGATTTATCGAGGACACTAGAGGGACGTTCCGATTATTTTGGCAGCTTACACAATGCACAGGATAGAAAAGAGAGTATTGCAAGCATTGATGGTTCGGATTTTCTTGGTTTTTCGAATTCATAAACAAAGAAATATTTACTGAGTGGATTGGATTTTTTCGTATTAACTTTGTTGTGATTATAAATTCTTCTTATTTTGGAGTAAAAATAAATAAAAGATGAACATGCTGAATGTTAATGGACTGTATCATAATAAAGTTCGCCTTAATCAAAATCTGGTGCTCCGGAATGTTTAGAAGATCACGCTCCACTAGTGATATCTGTCTTGTTCGTTATTGCAAGTTCAAACGATCTTACCGCCATTTATTCATAAAATTTAAAAAGGCAGGTGTCTTTATCAAAACAAAACGCATCTTTGGTTAGATGTAATGACAACATTTAATTGAAATGCATAATGGAAATTAGTTACAAAACAAAAATGTTATTGAAAAACTACAAAATTTTATTTTTTTAGCATCGATTTCTTTACAGTTTAAAATACTAACTAAACATTCTAAATAGTGTATTTGCTATTTCTTCCAAGCTATGATGAAAACAATTCCAGATAGCAAATCTCCGATACCACCTATGATACATAATCTAAAAGAGAAATGAAACTTGGACGATTCAGGCTTATCTCCGTCGAAAAGTGGCATTGTCGCAAAAACGCAGACTCCAATCAATGTTAGTCCTCCTGAAAGACACTAGTATTTTTGTTTAACTACAATCTTCATCCTTTAACCAGTATCTATATTATGCCAAGAGACAAAATCCATAATTGTGAAAAATGCATTATGTTCTTGTGTGTTTTATGGTATTATTATATGACTATAAATTTTCTGTTTTCTCATTGGCTAAAAGCATAGGAAATCTTCTTTGGCCTCGGTGAATATCATATCTCTAGAGTTGATAAATCATTTTATCGGTAACTTGTACTTTTTTCCTTTGATGTGTACCGGCTAATAATGTCAGTATCAGTAGACTGTCCTTGATATGAAAATTATTGGGTCAGTTCATAATTGACATGCGCTAAAGTACTGCGGAAGGATATAATTTGTTTGTTAACCAATGAAAACACGTTACGTCATGCATATCATTTACCGCTGTGACGTACAATCTTGGGTTCCATAGTATTCGTAGCTAATGTAAACAAATCTTAACAACGTGTTATTTCAAATTAAAAGACTCCAATTATTTGAATAAAATGGTTCATACTTGAAAAAAGACGTTTTATTTTAAACTTTTCACAAAAACCCGGATAATTAACAAAAAATCTGAATAGTTATTTTTGTCACGTCCAAAAAAAAAAATCGTCTGCTTGTATAAATATGGATCCCTACCCTGCCGTCTTTAATGAGTATTTATACCCATTATACTTGGAAGATGACTGTGAAATCCCACAATTGGATGTCCAATATGCACTACCATTGATTAATCACTACACCTTCAAACCAGTTAAACCCCCCTCACCAGATAAAACAAATAAAAATACAGACAATGAGGTTGATAGGGTTGAAACTGAAACCCAGCCACAAACATTAGAAAAGCAACAAATACCACAAATATCAGATATTGATTCCCTTGATGATAGCTTTGACACCCAAATTTAACTATACCAAATGGTGATTTTGAAAATTTTTTGAGCACTATATCAGAAGCAAATCTAAACCAACTAGCTGAACAAAATGAAAAAATTAAATACTGTAAGGAAAATGAATTCTACTATAAAAACGTTTCAACAAAATTTACTTAATGTTAAAACAGAGTTCAGGGAAATCCACACAATCCAACCACACGAGTTAGATCAGTATCTTCATGAATTTTTTGTTTGGATACGGACAGAAATGAAATTAAAAATAAAAAATGATATTCCCAATATAGACCGTGAATATCAACCTGGAACTCTTGGTGGATTTCAGTCTATGATAAACAGACATTTAAGCTGAAGGAATACCCATCTGACATCACGAAAGATGATCAATTTGAAAAATCTCGAGATTGCTTAACAGCAAAAACAAAAGCATTTAAAACAACTCGGCCTCGGCAACCATCCAAATGCTGCAGAAGCATTAGAGTCAGATGATGAGGAAGAAATATACAATTCCGGTGGATATGGTATAGATGATCCCGATAGCTTGTTAAGTACTATTTGGTACATGAACACCATTCATTTTGGACTCCGTGGGTCGCATGCGCATAGACAACTAAATTGGGGAGACATCAAACTTGAAAGTGACAGAAACAAAATTCAGTGTTTATCATATAATGAGAGACTAACTAAAACCAGAGACGGTTCAAACACGAAAAATACTAGAACATATGCTCCTAAGTCATGGAGCAATCATCAAGATGAGAGGAAATGTCATATTACAACAACAGCAAGGTCATTATCATTATCTTTCAGTATTAATTTTATTTGCCAAGGTATTTGAACAAAAAACAAAGGCATATGTTATCTGTTTAAATATCAAGATGAAAAAAGGATATGTTATATTATTGCAAATGAGACAACAACCCATCAAAGTATAAATATTGTAAACTAAAACAAAATCATATGAATATCCATTAGACAGCAATCTATCAAATACAAATCACATGAAAAAAGACTAGTCGCCACACGCTATTATTTGAAACAAAACAATAGAAATGAGGCATTATTTATCAACATAAACTTTTCTGATGAAAAACTGCATTCTATCCAGTAACTGAGAAGTACCACAATCAAATATAATGCAGCACGTAAACAGTAACCGAGATGAATTGACAATTGTATAAATTCACCACAAACTTGTGAAAACTAATATTACATGTATAATAATTTATGCACCTACAAGATATTTAGAAAACAAACCATATGATTGAATTTGACACTGTTATTCATTGTTGTATTTCCATTATTGGCTGATCTGTGATATTCAATATGGTTAATCTAAATTTACCAAAAAACTGAAATATGCCAGTAACTTTATTTATTATATTAATTTTGTACCAAATATACATGCAATATATCTGAAATCTGCAAGTAATGAAGATAGGGTACAACTATGATCATGCATTAATGAATATAAATAAGTCCACTTATAAATATTCGTCCTTTTCAGTATCGTAGTAATAGACCAGCAGAAACCTTCAAACCTGATTTACCCTTTTATTAAGGAATCCACAGATTCGAAAATGCGAAACATTGGTACAAGAATCAACCCTTGGGAGAAAAATCCCTAAAAAGTCTTATGAAGCAAGCTGTTGCAAAATCAAATGTGGAAAAAAAAAAAGAAACTAAGAAATCACTCTGGCAGAAAAACTGCAACTACAAGACTTTTGGATGAAGGTGTACCGATAACTTCTGTACAACAACATACTGGTCATAAGTCTGTGCAAAGTTTGAATAATTATGCAAAGAACACAAAGGAAAATGTCATCTATCTTGAGTCGTAATAAACCATGTACTGCAAGTAATGAAAATGAAACTGCTGTGTCAATTCCAATTGAAAATCAAACTTATCCAAATGTACAACAAACTGGACCAATCTTAAGTCGTAATAAACCATGTACCGCAACCAACAAAAATGAAACTGCTGTGTTAATTCCAATTGAAAATCAAACTACTCCAAATGTACAACAAACTGGACAAAATGTTATTGATACTTTGGACAGCTCAAATAACAATAATTTTCAACATGCTACCTCAACTATACTAGCCAAATGAACTATACCTTACTTTTTCCTGCTGGTACTGTTATTCAAGGTGGAACTTTTAACATGTATGTTGGACATAACTCGCAAGCTGACAAAGAAAATGACTCTTCCTATTCAAAACAAATCAAATGCAAAAGAAAATTTGTTATTGAATCTGACAGTGATGATGATTAAAAATTGTATTATGATTATTAGAGACCCATATATCTGTTACGAATATGATTGCTTAAAATGAAAACACTGATTTCAAAAATCAAAGTAAAATAAGTGGATTTGTTGTTTTTTATAAATAATATGTACACTGATATAATCTTGTGGTGTAGGGGCTACTATCTTTTAAATAATGTTTTCCTTGGGTTTTTATATAATAATTCATTTTTGATAAAAAAAAAAAAAAAAAAAAAAAAATATGTCCCTATTGGATTTATAATGTTATCTTTAGCAGCACAGTCATGATTAAATATGCTAATTTTAAATATACAAACAAACAATAGGAAGGGAAGGGAATAATTAACAGTATTAAATCAAAGGGAAAGGGGCTGTCTGTCTCTCGTTGGATTTTTAATCCGATTTTTTAAATTCTTCAAAAAAAAATCTTTATCTACATGTCACATGTGTACCTTTCGGTGGCAAAAATAAACCGGTGGGAAAGTAGGTCAGCTCGGTGTGGATATATGACATGTGTGTGCTTTAAATGTGATATTTACTGAATAAACGATGTTATGTTTACTTACATTGCTGCCCTTCTTCCTTTTAATTCTTCTTGCGTTGCATGACATTTCCATTTGATGGATAACATCTTGGTAAAGAGCGATTGAATGGAATAAGCAATATCATTATTGAGGCTGCTTACCCAGGTTAAAATCAAAGTTAAACCATATAAATAAAGCATTAATTGAAATTAATAAAGTAGAACAACTAAATGTATTAGCCATATGGATAATTTTGTTTTTAGAAATGGAGAAATTGTACCAGGGTTGATAAGTACAGATGGTGTTCATCTCACACAGGCTGGGACGGAGAAACTAATTGATAGCATCAATAGAGTGATACAAATTACGAGCTCTAGTGTCAATCTTTTAAGCAGGTCTTATCAAACAAATGATGTAGATGCGTGGGAACCCCACTGCTATAAAAGCGGTGAAAAACCACACATTATCAAACTGCAAATTTGATAAAAGGATCAAATGTTTCTGGTGTTATGGTCTAGGCATAAAGAACGTAACTGCTGGGATAAAACTTTTATGTGAAATGGTGGCAAAGAAGATCAAGCCAATGATATAAATGTACAAAATATTTTCGATATACTCTATACTATTTATGTGATTTCTGTCAAAATGATTATTTAGATTGTATTTGTAATCTGAGGCCTTCTACATATGATAGTAAATCTTGTTCAAATGGTAATAAAAATCGAAGTAAAGTACCCATTATCAAGAATGATCAAAATGCTTCAGATCAAGAGAAAATAAATACATGTTATGTGTATGGTCATTCAGAAAAGGGGATAAAATTAACATGTCATAATATACAACATATTTTACCTAAGATTGATGAAATCAGAGGTAATTTTGAAAGTCTACGCTAAACTCAAAGACCAGATATCCTTGGCATGTGTGAAACATTTTTAAATACCAAAAAATGTAAGCGGGATTCTAATGAGATTAGTATCCAAGGGTATAGCAATGAAAGAAAGGATAGGGAAAATAAACAAGGTGGGGGACGGATAATTTACTTTGATAATGATATTAAATCATTTTTATTATGTTTTTTATACAGACCACCTAATAGCAAAACCTCCTGGTATACTAATTTTGAAAATGAGATTGTAAATGGCCTATCTATAAATAATAATATTTTGTTGATGAGCGACTTTAATATTGATTTTTTGAAGCCTCTTCCTTCTAAATGGTCTATTTTTATTACATCATATGGTCCTAATCAAAGGTAGTTGACCCTACTAGAGTTACTTCTACTAGAGTAACTTTAATTGATCATATTTACAGTACTAATCCAACAAGTCTTATCAATGTTACAGTACCATCATACGCCCCAGGTTATCATTATCCTGTTCACTGTACTGTAACCAAATATTTGCAAAGCTTATTGAAGACAAATCAGATTCACATTTTGAGATCAAATACAGAAACTTCAAAACATTTAATGATGAAATGTTTTACAAGATTTGTCCAATCAACCATTAATATAATACAACAAATCGATGATCCAAACGAAGCAATGGACATGTGGTATTACTTACTAGTCAATGTTTTAGATAAACATGCACCTGTTGTTAATAAACGTGTAAAAAATAAATATCAACCAGAATGGTATACTAATGAAATTGGTAAATCAAAATTCCAAAGAGATTATTTTTACAAAAAGAAAGACAATAAGAATTATAAAAAATATAGGAATAAAACTAGTCAAGTAACTCGTTCTGCAAAAGCAAAGTGTTTTATGGATGCCATAGATAATGATCAAAACTGTAAAGTTCTATGGATGAATCTGAAGGATATGTATTCCATAACAGAAAATTGACATTTTAACACACGAAGGAAAAGTAATTAATAAACAAAAATGATATTGCTAACTGCTTAAATGATCATTTTAGCACAGTAGGTGAGAAACTTATACCAAATCCTCACACAAGTTTTAAATATGAGAAAATTAATAACTATGTCAAATCAAAAATAATTGATGATGCTAAATTGTCATTATAAACTGTCACAAATGATGACGTTTTACAAGGTCTAAAACATCTTGACATAACTAAAATAACCGGAACTGATGGAGTTAGACCAAGAATTTTAAAACTATCAAGATCGATTGTAGCAGGCCCCCTTACTCACATAATAAACCTTAGTTTGTGTACAGGAATGTTTCCTAATATATCAAAATTTGCTTAAGTTGCTCCCATATTTAAAGGAGGGGATAACACAGATCTAAACAATTTTCGACCCATTTCAATTTTACCCACTGTGTCCAAGTTATTTGATAAAAAAACTGTCTTTAAACAACTATATTTATTTTTAACCACACACAAATTATTAATACAACAGTAGTCTTGATTTAGAGAAAAACATTCTTGTCATACAGCACTCATTAAAATAATTGATAAATGGTTAGAAGAATTGGACAATGGAAGTTTTACCGCTATTATTTTTTTAGATTTTTAGAAGGCATTTGATACAGTAAATCGCAATATCATTTTATCAAAGCTAAAATTATACAAATGTGATGACCACTCTGTAATATGGTTTTCGTCACACCTCTCTCGGAGAATGCAAAAAGTAAAGTTAGGAATCACTGAATCGGAATATAAAATTGTAACTTTTAGAGTTCCTCAAGGTTCTATACTTGGACCTTTATTGTTCCTTGTTTATATCAATGACTTTCCATTAACTTTAGAATATTCAGAATCTGATCTATATGCTGATGATACAACTTTGCATTTGTCATCTAAATCTATTGTGAATTTAAATATATGTTTTAATAAAAACTTAGAAAATGTTATTAAATGGTGTAAAGAAAATGATATGATGATAAATAGCAAGAAATCAAAATGTATGCTTGTTGGATCAGACACAAAACTGGACAGCTGCAATGCATGTGTATGTGTTTTATCACAAGATAATATCACTTTAGATAATGTTGAAGTTGAAAAACTTCTTGGAATCCATATTGATAAAAATCTGCCATGGTCAAATCAAATTGATAAAATATGCGAAATTATTCCAACCAAAATATACCTGTTAAAAAGGTTGAAACATTATTTACCATTAAAGGGTCTTATTTTTTTTTACAATAGCTATATATTACCAATTATTGACTACTGTTGTACAGTGTGAGGTCTTACCACAAACTGTAATCTGAAAAGGATACATAAGCTCAAAATACGTGCTGCAAGATTAGTTTTATCTGTTTCTTTTGATTTTTCATCATCTTTAATGTTTACAAAGCTTGAATGGATGACTATATTTACGAGGATACAATATTTTCAAGCTGTCTTAATGTTTAAATGTATGAATGGTCTGGTACCTGATTTTTTATCTAATACATTTACTGCTTGTACTGATCTTTATAATTATTGTCTCAGGTCGACAACATCAGGACTTCTTCATGTACCAAGACCTAATTCTGGTTTTTTTAAAAGAACATTTAAATATTCTGGTCTTATTACCTGGAATAATTTGCCAAATAATATTAGAGAAATAAATAATTTAGATATATTTTAGATCAAATGTTCAAACTATTTTTTAACTGTACAGATTGAAGATACCTGAATCTAATGTATTTTTTCTTCTTCTATTGAATGCATATGTGCTTATTCAATATTTATGCTGCTTTATATAACTGTTTATGTATTTTATTTTGTATTCTGTATTTGTATTAATAGTTTTTGAAGGCCCCAGGGAAGATTAACATGTCAATGTTAGACTAGTTACCTTCGTTAAATACAGAATTGTATTTATTTATTATTTATTAACGGGATGTGGTCACGACTATTTCGAGAATATATGTTGTCGTCTGTGAAATAGATATCCATAACAATGAACCAACTCGTGATGGCGTCCATAATATTTCGATGGGATGATTTCAACTTTACAACTTGGAACTCTTCGTACAATATCTTCGAGGTAAATATGAACCCTCTGTCAGGGAAATCCTGATAGGAAATGAAAGCTCTTGAATATCGCATTAACTGGTACATATAATCCATATAAAGGCGCTGCTAGAATGTTGCTAAATAAAAATTGAAAGTTAACAGTTGAGAAGCTGAAATCATCAGTTTTGTAGTCAAGTTTTGTTGTCAACCGACCCTCATTGTCAATTTCTAGATGTAAGTCAAGATAGGAAGCAGAATTAACTGTATTTGCTGTATCCTTCTTTCAAGTTCAAAGGAAACAATTGTACATTTTACCTCCTTAAAGGAGGCTTCGTCAATGACATTTAACACCATCTACTGCAACTCAAATTATGGTCAGGAATCCAAGCAAATATAAAACCATCCATTCATTTATCCTAATTGTATTTGATGACTTCTTTTTACATATACCTACATGTGCAGTTAGAAATAGCTGTAGAAGAATTCATAAATTGTAGTGTTTTTTATGTTTAAATATTTCATTTTTATATTTCTAAAATATATTTGTTTGCATGAAGACTTGATAAGATGATATATGTCATTATTGTATTACAGTTAAGTTATGATGAAATATAAATATTCAAGGAAATTATTTATAGATGGTAGTAGAGATATTGTTTTCTTGCATTCCAATTTTATTTCATAAGTGGATATGTTTTTGATGTTTATATATTTTATTTCAAAAAGTTCTCTCATGTATTGTTTGCAAGAAGACTTATTGAATGAAATATTTAAGTGGTGTATTACAATTATCTCATGACGAAGAAGTTTATTTTTAAACAGTTGTTACGGTATTATTTCGCTGCTATTTAAATTGAAAGGAATTGACAGGCAACACTGATTTTTTAACAACAAAGAAGGGTTCTTAATTTCCAACAAATGTACAATGTTATTGTAATGTTTGTATTGCCTGATGATTTCAGTACAAGCAAATAAATGATGTATTGCAATCATCAATTATTCAATTTTGGATGTAACACGTCTTCTGATTGGCTGAAATTGTTTTGTCTATCAGCTCATAGACATAATTTTGTCATGTGACAGTGACGTCATAACCTGAAAAATGTTGTACAGCCGTAATTTTTTTCATAAACAGAACAAATATTTCAGTCATTCCTTAAATAATTGTCAATGACAAGCGTGTATTAACAGCGTTTTTTTTTCACTTTTAACAGTGCTTTTCTACTAAAACGGAAAACGTAGATTAATATTTCTTCTTGAGGGTCATGGTAAATCTTACCTTGTGAAGAATCACACTGATTCATTCCCACAACAAATTCACCGAAGATAACATTATTATTTTTTAACATATTTGGTGGATTGATATTTAAACATACAGTCGATATTGCAATGGGTTCGAATTGTTTTTATTAAGCAAAATTTAATACAAAACTTCTCTAAGACAAAAAAACAGCATCTTTTTTTTTAATTTCACTTTCAGATATATTGATTATGTCCTATGTTGCACGTTTGTGTATATTTGATTGGCTTTCTTTGTTATTATATTTTACTCAGAAAAAAAAAGTATTACAAGATAAGTTTTAGAAGTTTTAAATTGTGCAGCTACCTTTTCATTAAAAAGAGAACTTTTACTTAATGACATGAACATTCCTCTTCTTTTTTCAGTAAATAAATCAAATGGTGTAACAAATGCCGTTTTAACTACACAAGGACTAATACAAAATACTGATTCAGTATTGCTTAACATTGGAAATAAAAGTGCACATAAAGATAAACGATTATGTAAATATATGATTGTCTGATTCTTAAATATTTACAAACAAATATTAGTTTTTGTTTTTTATGTTCGTGTATTTTCACTGTGCTGATATTTTATTCATAAATCACTTAAAATAGACATGGAAAAAATATAAAAGTAAGTTTCTTAGAATTGAAATAAACAACAACTGATCCAAAAAATTGGAAGGACTTACTGCTGCATATGTTGATAATTAACATGTGAGGGGGAGAGGCCTTCCATTATTTTCTTAACGATAATTGTTGTTTTCGTTATAGAATAACTAATAGAAGAATTTAAATATTCAACGGGTGGCCGAACTACACATATACCCGTAGCACATGAGTTACTTATTAGTGTCGTTTGGTCACGAGTGGAATATTTTTCGATATTTGAAATCTTTGATTGTTTATTTCTTTTTATTACATTGACACTGAACTTTTGAATACAAATGAAGAAGAAAATGCAAGGAACTATATTTTTTTCTACACATTCATAATGTGTTTGATGCAAAGTCATTGATTACGTCTTTACAACACTTATTGTAGCATGTGTATCTATTGTCATCAAATTTATTATATAAAATGAAATTAGTAGATATGGGTAAATAAGTCCTTATAATTGAATAAAGTAACAATCATTTTTAGTGGAAAATTATTTTAACGTTAATTAAGCTCAAATTAAAATTTGTTTGCTAGCCCCTCTTTGTGATTAATGTAAGATAACTCTGGTTAATTTGTCTAACATTTCATCATTATGAGGAGATAATTTTCATATAGAGTCTTTTTCCTAAAGTTCAAATGCTTTATATAGGTTATAATCATAATCTATCACTAAAGCATTTAACATAAGTTTGAAGTTTCTGGAATTAAGTTGTGGCTATGGTGTTCTGTTTTTGAGTTTATGCGTATGTGTATCTTGTGTGTGTTTGTGTGTGTAAAGGGTGTCACATCATACATGTATTTGTCTTTAAGGAATCAAGCAATGTAAATGTGTCTGCCCAATTTGAAATCTGACATTATTATATAAACCATATTAAACAATAAATGTTTTTACTAGTAGCAGGATCAATGCTGTTGTAGGTTAGATGATGTGGACACAATTTAAAACAGTGTAACCTTGTCAGTAGAATGACTACTGGTGTCTATTAACACGTGTGTTGTTCACCTGAATGTTTAACACCATATTATAAGTAGGCAGTAATCTGTATCTGTCTGAAGCAAATGCACTGTTACGGTAAATTGCCTCACTACACAGAGTATGTTGTGAGTGAGGGGGTTGAGAACGACCATAATTTAATATGCAAGTCTTGCATTGTCGGTTTTATAATTTCTTGAAGATGGGAGTTTATAACGACCTTGACTAGCTATACAGCCCTCTCACGGTCAGTATAATTTCTTGTATGTAACTGAATAATATTTTAGAAATAATGAAAGGTTCTTTTTATTAGTATATAATAATTTTAAACGTTTCAAGACAAATAAATACAATAATATTTACACATCAATGTCTTTAATAAAACAATAACAAAAACTAAAACCTATTGCTTTTATAAATTTTGTAATTATTTAAAATTAAATTAAATAGCTATACGTAAATATAAAAGTATGAACCTGTTCAAGGGAGACAATACTCGCATATCTTCAATTGACCTTTTCGAATTAGAACATATTACAAAGGAATGCCACTCTTGCATGAAAACGACACATCAATAGAATCAATAAACACCGCATTCGTGCTCAACCTTCAATTTAAATTATCAATATAACCAAAAGTTGTTAATCTATAGGATATTGACGACTAACGAATGCTAACCCACAGTAAGGAATATTTGTTAGAAATTTTTTAAATCTTACTCAGAAAAATGCTCGAACTACTTGACTTTCATTGCTCGTAATTAACGTGTTTACACAGTAATATAATATAGAGGTTACATATTAGTTGTCTCTCATAGTATTCGAAAAAAGTACACCATCTGTATACTTTGCTAGTCAGGGAGATGATTTGCATCTTCTGGTTTCTTGTGGAAAGTCATTATTCATTGATTACAACTACTTTTTGCTTCTAGTTACTTAAACATGAAATAAGTGTAAGAATTGCTGCTTTAGATTTATATAAGTGTACTCTTTATACAAGTATAGCAAAGATAATAATCTAGACATATGGTGTTTGCCTTTCAACATTCAACATGTGGTGTGTACTTTTTAGCATCCAGCATGTGGTGTTTGATTTTTTTTAATTCCAACATATGGTGTTTGCTTTTAACATCCAACATGTGGTGTTTGCTTTTAACATCCAACATGTGATGTTTACCTTTTAAGATCTATCATATGGTGTTTGCTTTTTAACACCCAACATGTGGTGTTTGCTTTTTAACATCCAATATTTGGTGTTTGCTTTTTCAGATCTAGCATATAGTGTTTGCTGTTTTACATCCAACATGTGGTGTTTGCTGTTTTACATCTAACATGTGGTGTTTCTTTTTAACATTCAGCATATGGTGTTTGCTTTTTAACATCCAACATTTGGTGTTTGCTTTTTAAAATCCAACATATGGTTTGCTTTTTAGCATGCAACATATGGTTTGTTTTTAAACATCCAACATATGGTATTTGCTTTTAAACATTCAACATGTGGTGTTTGCTTTTTTAACATCCAACATTTGGTGTTTGCTTTTTAGCATCCAACATATATGGCGTTTAATTTTTAATATCCAACATGTGGTGTTTGCTTTTTAACATCCAGCATATGGTGTTTTCGTTTTAACATCCAACATATGGTGTTTGCTTTCTACATCCAACATATGGTGTTTTCTATTCACATCTAACATATAGTGTTTGCTTTTAACATCCAACGGGAGTTTCTCGTTGCATTGAAGACCAATTGGTGGCCTTCGGCTGTTGTCTTTTCTATGGTCGAGTTGTTGTCTCTTTGACACATTCCCCATTTCCATTCTTAATTTTATATAGTGTTTTCTATTAACATCCAACATGTGGTGTTTGCTTTTAACATCCAACATGTGGTGTTTGCCCCTTAAGATCTAGCATATGGTGTTTGCTTTCTACATCCAACATGTGGTGTTTCCTTTTTAACATCCAACATATGGTGTTTGATTTTTAACATCCAACATATGATGTTTGCTTTTTAACATCCAACATATAGTGTTTTCTATTAACATCCAACATATGGTGTTTGCTTTCTACATCCAACATGTGGTGTTTGCCTTTTAAGATCTAGCATATGGTGTAAAATTGAGAATGTAAATGGGGAATGTGTCAAAGAGACAACAACCCGACCATAGCGCAGACAACATCCGAAGGCCACCAATAGGTCTTCAATGCAGCGAGAAACTCCCGCACCCGGAGGCGTCCTTCAGCTGGCCCCTAAACAAATATGTATACTAGTTCAGTGATAATGGACGTCATACTAAACTCCAAATTATACACAAGAAACTAAAATTAAAAATGATACAAGACTAACAAAGGCAAGAGGCTCCTGACTTGGGACGGCGCAAAAATGCGGTGGGATTAAACATGTTTTTTTGTGTTTGCTTTTTAACATCCAACATGTTGTGTTTGCTTTTTAACATCCAACATAAGGTGTTTGCTTTTTAACATCCAATATAAGGTGATTCTAAAGTAATATGTTTTACTCTTTTTCTAATACTATTTCGAATTTTAAAAACATTCCACACTCGCTATGATAAGTCACTACAATATTTCGTTTTCTACGAATCGTCCAATCTCATTGTATACACGTATTCATCAAACAGTTTAGCATTTTCTGAATAAAGGAATTAATCTTTTCAGTTTCAGTGATATTGTTAAACCATCACGGACGGTTATTAAACTTAGCAATATGTTTATTCAAGGTCCAGAAATAGCATCTAAAGATAAGCGAGTGAATTCTGTATTTAACTGATAAATAGACAGCAACAATCAGTGAGGAGACATGGTGTTCCGTGGAATAATTAATGGGGTTTGTGTTGCTCAGTCTTTATTTGTCTATGTTGTGTTTTGTTTTATCTGTTTTATTTTCTTTGTCATACTTTTGATAGGATTATCAATGTTTTAATAATTTTAAACTGGAATTATACATCGATCAAATAGAATGCAAGTTTGATTTAACTAAACAATTATATTTGTACATAGAAAATGAAAATAACACATTATAAATTTCTAGCGTCCACAGCGCTCACACGTTACCATTTCAAAAGCTGGGATTCAGGCCATTGTCATTACGTATGAAAATATAACCCACACCTGTCGTATTATACATGATCAAAACGTAATATATGCATTATATAGATAAGTCGCAAATTGAACAAAAGTATCGATATTCAATCTTATGATATTAGAACAACAGAAAACCCAATGATACAATATGTTAAAGTGCAAAATCGACACAGTTATAGACATTTATTTTTCATTTCGGGGAGTTCTATGACTCAGAAACATTTTATCTCATTAATACAACATTGGTGTTTTCAGATGTGATAATTGGAACGGTCGTTGGTGGTTTAACAGTTGTCATTAGTATTATCATTCTACTTTTAGTATGCAAAATCAGGTATGCATTGATCTTTAGTACAGCTGTTTTTTGTAAGGGTGTGAGTAAATCAAATTGATATATAAACAATAATCAAGCTAATCATATTATTCAAAATACTATTTAGTTGAGTGCACACATCTAAGTGGTTTCAATGTTCTTCAACTTCGTACTTTAGCAGGTTTTTTTTCACTTAAACGTTTGGCGTTCAAACTTTTTAAAATGATGAGTTAATTCATTTAATATTTCGAAAATCGTTTTGTAGGTCTTCCGGAATATTTTCAAAGAAAATTGACCATTCAGTCAATGAATTTTCAAAAGAAACATGTGAAGGGTCTGATCAGTCAACACCAATGAAAAAGCAGCGTCCTGTTGGAAATAAAAGAAATGGACCTGAAATTCAAAAGACAGAAGACATATATGCACAAGTTATAAAACCACATAAGACTGAAAACATGAATGTGCTATACTCGGAGGGAAACAAAACACGAAAGCTATCAACCGGCATTCAGAAAACAGATGATAACTATTCAGAATTTTTCGAAGGAGAATATGATCGTTTATACAATTTTGACCGTCGCATATTGGACAAAGATTCAAATATGTATGATAGCAAAGAAGGAATAAGTAACAATCAAGATCCATGTTTGATACTACATTGCATGCGAGCAGGTTTGAAAGCGAAGATGTTTATGATCATTCATTTACTAATGTGAATACAGACTCAAATTATGATTGTTCTTCGTCATTAGCACAAACAAGTATGAAAGAGAACGATGTGTATCATAAAAGCGTCTTAAAGAATCTTTAATGTTCAAATCAAAGATTTATATTGTAGGAAAATACTAAATGCAACTTTGATGATACATTATAGCATAAGCAAAAATACAATGACTGCAAAAAGTATATCAAGAAAATATAAGTAAGATATAAGGGATTAAAACATTATTTAACATATTAGTCATAGCGTTGTTCATTTGATATATGTATATAATTTTCAGTATGTCCCCAAATTTTGTCCTTTTATCATTCCAATATGTAAAAAAGGAGATGGGAGTATACGCCATTGAGTCAAATACCACACTGCTAACACGATACTAGACTTTTTAAATCTGTTTGCTTTTTGTCAGTCAAACTAGGACCACACAAAAGTCATACATCTAGCAAAACACTCAATATATTGGTGAAAAGTACGAAATCACAAAAAGCAAGCTGCAAAATACTACAAAAACCCAAATTGCATATTCGGGAAAACGGATGAAATCTTTAATTAGTATTTGATTATTAATTGTTTACAATGTATGTGGTAAAAAGACACAAATACTAAGTGATCATAATTACTTGATGTGCTTTAGGTATGTATTGTATTATCATATATAGTCTTTAGAACGATGTGACTGTCTTTATTCGCAGCATATCTTATTGTGGAACTAGAAATTTTGCAGGGACGTAATCATAATTTAATGCATGCACCACACTCATTAACATTACTGTATATGTAATAAAAGACAAACGGAATGATACAAATACAGAATCAATCTTATATACCCAGAGAGTATCTCTTACTTTGCAGTCAGTATTTACTGTTGGCACTATAGTAAGTGATGGTGCTGAAGAACTAGAAAATAAGTTTTATAATTTACATTTTCAACCCGAATTTGTAATAAAACAAACATTTAGAAATTGAATTTGATTTAGAAAACCCCTCTAATTTAAAGATTTATTGTTGCTATTTACAGTTCGTTGTAAATTGCTTTGAACATCAATATATTTCACATAAATCATTAGCAACACAAAGAAAGGCCATCACCTGATTTTTTATACAAAGAGGTTGTTAATTTGTAGCTTATTTTAGACGCCAGATATCCACTGTTGACTTTACAGGTGTTATATGCTTTTGTCCAGGTAAACAGTCCACGTGGAGACAGCAAAACTAAAAGGGGTAACATCAATTGAAAATCCTCAATTGATGCATACAAAACTCATAACGTTTACCAAAAAAGGAATATGTATTAAATGATTGAATAATTAAGCCAGGTTTGGACAGAACTATGTTGCACTGAGTTCACATGAACTAGAGCAGGAAAAGCGTCTCATTTTCTAATGGTAATATATAAGTCGTGGAATTACGTAACATTGTATAGTTTACCATGACAATTTTGTTCGAATTATTCATGCCTTACGAAAAATTCAACAAAGAAGATTTAGTACTTTGTTATATCAAACGTGGCGTATTCAGATTATACATACCCTTTTCGATTGGGGCTCCATGTTTAGTGTCAGTTATTACGCATATTCTATACCATGATATAAAGCTGTAGTATTAGTGTACTGTATTTTGTTAAATTAACCAACGCGTGTTCCAGATCAAAAGTTACCAATAGTAACAGTCAGAGGGAAATTAGTTTACACCACCTTGTGGTATTACTGTAATTTGTGAAAAAGCAGCTTATCCGAACTATTTGCTCCGAATTAAATTACAATCTCCCGTGCTTGCGTTGGCAAAATTATCAGTATTGTCAATATTGTAATCTACGCCATCCTGGTAAATGAACTTTAGTTATAAAGTATCAAAGACATCGTTTTGTCTCATAAAATATAAGCGAAACAAATAACAACATCCTACTAGTTTCGTACAAGCGATATCATTCAATAAATTAGCAATTTATATGTAAACTTATTACTTACTATCAATGGAAAAAGGAAAACAAATTCTCCTGTACTTAATGAGCGTGATATCAGTTTTGCTAGTTGCTTTTTCGAATCGTTACTTGTTCAATGATATAATGTATATACTTCTGGAGGTTAAGGGTTCTGTACCCCCAGCCACAGATGGCTTTAGCAGTATTTGCACAAGTTTACGAACATTTTGGATCTCAGTGTTCTTTGATATCTTATTTAATTATGTCTTCAAACTGATTTGATTTAAGTGCCACTGATGAGTATAATATAGACGAAACGTGCGCTTAGCGTACCAAGTCATAAGCCTGATATCTATTATTTAGTGTTTACTGGATTGATTCCACAGCCGGTTTGTCGTTCAGTGCTTGAGTGTATTACCAGCCAAATAGTCAGCATTTATGTGTTTACATGAATTATCAATGATAAGGAATATTTCTGCAAATTGTTTGTTTACATCATTTTGAATAAGAATTCAAACACTAAGTTATCATTACCATCAGACACATATGGCCTAAGCCGTGTGTGGAATAGTAATAATGTACAAATTCTGAAAATGTTCTGATTACATAATTTTGAATTAAAATTCCAAACACTTAGTTATCATTGTCATCAGATACACATGGCCCTAGCCGTACGTGGAACAACTTTTTGAATTCTTTCCGCCAAAATGTAATATCAAAATCTATAGCATATAAGAAATTATCGTATATACATTAATGTATAAACACTACTATCTAGTGTGTGATATGGTTGTATGGCGCAATTATTAGATAAGTAAGCCGCCTACCAAAAGCAATAACAACAACAACGAATTCTTTCATTTTTATTTTTCTCACATGTCGTGTTTGATTATGACTTCAAGTGGATTCGTTTTTGGGGACTAATTTAGCATCTATATAAGCCAATTGTGCTTGGTGTAAAACATGCTGCGAACAAGAACAATAAGAAGAAACCATTATCCTTTAACTTCAATTTCCGCTGTATCGATGATGTCCTTTAACATAATAAATTCAAACCGTAGAGTTGACCGCATTTCTTACATTTCTCTGAACATCAAGGATACTATTGGTCTTTTATCAAAATCTGGCTGTACATTAAGAAACTAACAGTGTGTGACGGTTTGAAACTACAATTTACTCACAAATGGAGACTTGATATTTTCTATTATAACATTAATTTAGACTTTTATGCAGCAACCTTCCAACGATATCTAAATATTGAATATATATCTCCGAGTTATTCGAAATAACGTTGCATACACTATTCCTAGGTTTTTATGGACGTCATTATGATTTTAGTGACCATTATGAAATAAAAATAACATAGTCACGGATTCACTGCGGTCATCCGAAAATCATTTATAGATGCTGTGCGTCTTTTTGCCATTGGTATTCCGGGGATTAATTTGTTCGATAATCATACTAAAAATACTAATTTTGGACAATTAAATTTTGCTTTATGAATAGGTACCACCGTGAGTAACGCTCACATAATTTCAGGTTTTCTTGTAGAAAACACAAGAGGCTTATATCATTGTCTCGGTATTCGCGCAGTCCAGTAAGTATGAACGATTAGATACAGACAGAGATAAAAAAAAATAAAAAAATCAGGGACTAGCATGCAACATAAGGTATAATGGTGAAAAAGCTATATACGCCACAAATAGTGTCTCAAAAATGCTATTTCGTTTGTATTTGATGTTGTCACTTGTGAGAAACGATAAAAAAAACCCGTATTTTCCTAAGCAGCTATTGCTTAACAAGATTATAGTGAAATAACCTCAGATGATGTTGAAAACAGTCTACGTTTTTGTGGATATGATTAAAAAGTTGATTAGGTAAATAATATTTACATACTAGTATTCAATACTAAAACAGGTCAGTTTATTGCATACAATATGTTTCGTAAGTACTTTCTACAAACTGGAGTAACTATAATGTTAATAACATGTGCGTTCTTTTGTTGTTTGAAAATTTAAAAAAAACACAACTTTAACTCTTCACAAGTTGTTTTAAACACCAATCTGGATTTATATGATTCATCTAACAATAACTTATGTGTAGATATTTGCTCCACAAATGTAAAAAAATAAAAAAAATTACCATTAAATTTCTTAATCTGAATTGCTTTGAAATAGTTATGAAGACGATGAAATGTATAAGATGACCGTAAGGTTGTTACCTGGTTAAAATAATGTGTGAATTTAACCATGGATAAGATATAATTCTACCACATCAGTCACTTCTTGAAATCAGGGTTACAACTAAATCAATGTCATCAAATATTTTATTGTGTTCATATTCAGCAGTACTGAATTACCAATAACCCTTCTCAAGATAATACATTGTTGCCGCTAGACTGATTTATCGTATACATCATTTTCATTTCTAGTTTCTGATTTGAGAGTTGACGAATAACCGTAGTCACAACCGTCTGTTGATAATGTGTCTGTATGATCATAAACATCGTTATCAAGTTGCAGTCTTCTTCCCCCATGGTTGGAACTGTCGTATGTTTGGTCATATTCGTCAAATTTGTCTTTGAATCTGTTCTCCGTTTTGATACAGCATTTAATCGATCATATTCTCCGTATGATGTTTCAGTATAAGTGTCCTCAGTTGTTTGGAGTCCGTTCTTTTTAATTTATTTACGACTGCATACGTGTTGCTTGAATTGATTGGAGCTAAGCCATATGATTGGTTAGAAATTGGCGTCTCACTTGTTCTAACTTCTGGATTTTGTGAATGCTCGTAGAACTCGGTGGAGAATTGGACTTCTTGCTTATCCGTATTAGCCGATTTAAAAAATCCACATGACCTAAAAATAACATGAAATGTTAGATCTATTTGAGACAGGTAGAAGATATCAAAGCGATAGTCATAGGTTTAAGTCAAACACAAACAGACAATATTGTAAATGAATAGAGAAAAGACCGAAAAGAAAAGAATGTCGACAAGTTTATAAAATATTAAACTGAAAACTATGGATTCAGCAACAAAACGCCACATACAAATGTCGGTGCACTCCTGTGTCATATGAAAGTTAGAAGTGTACGTTGAGTGAAGGATATCATTGTATAGTTTTATAACAAAACCGAATGATCATATTATGCAGTTTAGTTCAAATAATCAAAATATAATAAGAAATATATAAAGATTGGCATAGTTTTTATTAAAATTAATTCCCACTCCATGCTTATGGGAAACAAGTAGTCTAAGTTACAAGGTCTTTAAAGCAAGTTGATTTTAATTTCCCTGTGTCAAGTGCAACAACTATTCATTTTTTGTCTTTTGTAATCTTTTATCGTTATAGTCATGTTGCTGTCTTCCCGGTCATTTCCCCAGATCTCAATTATTCAAATGCAACGGGACCAGGCGCAGGTATCAACTGTAGCACACACTTTCACAATTATAGCTAAAAGACTTCAAAACCGAAAATGAAGTCAAATGGATAAGTTGAATCAATTACATTAAATAAACCGTTAGTAAATTGATAAGAAAACAAGTGTAATAGTGACTTTATCACACACATGAAGTGATAATTAATTCATTTGTAAGATATCAAACTTGTGTATTACAGTCAGATAATTTTCGGATATACTAATCACATTTTAAACAAGCTAGAAATGTCTTTTTTTTTTCAAACTTAAAGTAACTCTATGCTTTCTTGTCGAATGAAAAAAGGTTCTCAACTCGTCCCTTGTTTTTTTGTGAGTTTATTGCCTAAACAACTTTAACAATGTTTAATGTGTAACGTTTGGATGTGAGCTCAATTAACATGAAATATATTTTTAATGTGCATATGCACATTGTAAAACCCTATAATTTTGTTTGTTTTAATGTCCCTATTTATAACAATTACAAGTTGAGCCCCGACAGTAAATATTGACAATGTATTTAGGTCGTGTAGATCAAAGCGCCCACGAATCATTAACATGCTAGGTTATAAACTAACAGTTCGCTTACAAAGCACGGTCTATTGAATGAATGAAATGTTATAATTTAAACAGGAAAGTATTAAAATGAGCTGTTGCACATTTCATTTCGTATCTGATTGTTTAAAAATGAAAACAACAGTAATAAATGTCATGCGTAACGACGTCGGTTTATCTAGTCAATTTAAGAATGTAAAAAAAAATAAATGCATACTGGTTTCAAGGCAGGGTCGTCAGTTTACAGCGGCTTTAAAAAAAGATACAGGTCAATAGTGTATCATCGTATGATTTAGTAAGTCGTAAAGTAATAATTAATTTAAGGTCAACAACGAAAAAATGTTAACCAATAGCAAATTCAGATCTATTTTTATAACAATAAATGTTAAGGAAAATTAGATCTGTGTACTCAAAGTATAGTACGCGATATGATATTACCTTATTTTGCAGAAAATTATCACAACCAAAACAGCTAAAAATGCGATTCCACCTGCAATACCACCAATTACTGGACCTAACAAGAAAAAACAACAATGTCACATGTGTGGACAATACATATCACTTATATCTGATCCAAATATAATAATAAGTAAAAAAAAATTTGTTGATTAAACCAGACTTTGAAGGACTTATTTCTGAGACATTGGTACATTTTTGTATTTCTGAAATGATAAGATAAGCTGCACACAAAAATGTGTTCATAGGTCCTTATTTATTGAGTTGCAATTACTGTGGATTCATTTTTATTTGTGATATACAAATTTTCGTGGGTTTCGTGGGTCACAGCAAACCACGAATTTAAGAATTCGACGAAGAATAATCCCGAGAAATGTGTATGGAGTCGGATGTTTAATTTCCGGTTATGTTATGCAGTTCTAGTATAGTGTTGACTAGCGATAACCATTGTAACATAACACGTGTTTTTATTGAAAGAAGATACAAGTATTTTGATTAAATCAATAATAAATATATCGAATATCAGTGATAATTTACTTTTTAAAATTGATTAAAAATGTTCCTGGAAAATAACTGCAAGTTGTTAATTACCCTGTCATAGTTTGGTTTACTGGTGATTAAAAATCAATAGGATTAAGTACGGGAATATTGCCCGTAGGTAATATAGTTTACGACAAGGACATTTATTTTCACACCTTTTACTTATATGACTGTTTCTTATATCGTGATTAGGGAAATGAGCTTTCAATCATAGAGTTTTGAATGCCTTATAAAATTCCGAAAAGAATTTATAAATTGTAAAACAAAAAAAATAATTAGTTGTCTCTGTCCATTATTGTAATAGAAGTTTTCAATGAACACTTTAACCTAGAATGACCAAGCGAGGATTTTGACAATTCAAAACTTTTTCAATTAATTCCTTCTTTTTTGTTTGTTTTATTACTGTTCAAACCAAGGAGATTATATGCTCTCCTAAATCAAAAAGAAACCCACGAATTACGTATCTGAATTTATTTTTTTTTGTAATCAGCGATCCACGAATGTACGTATACCACGAAACGTCTTTTTTCCTCTATTCACGAAAATTGATACCCACGAAAATAAATAAATCCACAGTAATAATTAATCATAATTAATATTTTAATCAGCCGTTAATCCATCACACGTTCTGTTTTGTACACATTATACAAAAAAAGTTCAGTTATATTAAAGAAAATAACTAACTGAAAAAGTCAGATGAGTAAGGTACCTATATCAAAGCTGACGCTAGAATCTTTCCCCATCGTCTTTGTTGCAATTACGCTTTGGCTTGAGATTGTAGTAGATGATTCGTCTAAAAAGAAGGTGAACAAATTGTTTAGCAGAGCTATCTTTGTACAAGTCTTATATAACTTCAACATTGATACCACGTTTCTACCCTATTTTATACAATTACGTGAACAAGGTTTGAAAACTCTTTTCTATTCAGGCATGCCATAATTGTTGGCGTAAAATTTGTTTCTAATAAAGTTATATTAGTAGAATGATTCCTCAGTTTTTTGTTTGTTTTCTGTATTGGTTAGTTTCTTCTTAATCGATTCGATACAATTGTACAAAACTGACTGATTCCTTTTTATGTCTTGTATTTGGTTTTGCCGTACCTCATTCCCCTTTATGTTTTTTAAAGACTGTTTTATTGTAGATCTATATCATTTTAGTTTAAACGTGCAAAAAAAATTAAGACATTTTTTATTCTTAGTGAAAACAACTTAGAAATATTCATCGCTCACTTCTACTTTAATCCAAAACGACAAAGGGTTCATTTCAGCCGTTATTACAAGTTTTTCATAATACCTAAATAATACAATTTTAATTGAAAAAGTTCCTTATTTTCTTCGTTGGAGAGCTGCATTTGTAATATTTCTTGTGAACATACAAAATACAGATTAGACTAAAAATTTCTTGATTTACATTCATCAGGAACACTCAAGGTATATCGTTCTTGGGTGTTCTAGTTTTTGGATGATTGACAGTTGATTAATACAGTTGTAATCACACATTGTTTTTAAAAATTCAAATTCATTATTTGTCTAACACAAGAACATAGAAGTCTCGGCGAATCTAGTTCTTTAATTTATCTTGGTTATTGACCTGATTCATATTTTTTGTATATGTCTTTCTCTACTTTTGTATTTGAATCCATCAGGACGATGAACAGCTGCCGGTCGATAATACATACCACAATTAATATAGCGTTTATACTAAATATCATTCAAAGAAATTGGAATTATGCATCGTACAGTTACATATTACATTTAAAAATATTGAGACCACTGGTGTGAATCTTATGTTTATTCTAAAAAGTTCAAATGACCTACTCCAAAATCATTACACAAAATTATCACTATTTCTTACTGTAATTTCATCTCCTTAAACCGAGTTTCCCTAAAAAATTAAAAAAGAAAGACACATTCTTTATTTGGATTGACGAAAAATCATACTTGGGTAATTAGCACAGTGATACCAACAACAAATACATCGTAGACTATATAAAGTAGAAAGACGATGGACTTTTTGATCGACTAATGCTTATATAATACAGAACTTATACCTATCATTCCACCATGAAAAAAATAAAATCACTAAAATACTGAACTCCGAGGAAAATTCAAACGGAAAGTTCCTAATTAAATGGCAAAACAAAAAGCTAAAACCCATCAAACGAACTATCTTTGCAAGCTCTTTAATATCATGTTATAAAGACGAAGTTCTTTTCAACGAGTGCTTGAATCGGATAAACCCCAAACAGCATGCTTTTAAAGAAATGCAAGCTTCATATCTGAAACTGTTTTTTTGAAATTGAGTCGGGTTGGGACTTCAGTAAATCTTTTGTCATATTCAATCGTATGGTGTTAAAATATATTAATGAATTCGTAACACGCATGAATATTCATGTATATTAACTTTAGAAGTTAATAACGCAAAAACTGCTCTATGAATAAAAGATAAGATATGGTATGATTGCCAATGAGACAACTCTTTACATGAGACCAAATGACATAGAAATTAACAACTATAAGTCACTGTACGGCCTTCAACAATGAGCAAAGCCCATACCGCATAGTCAGATAAAAAAGGCCCCGCAATGAAAAATGTAAAACAATTCAAACGAGAAAACTTACGGCCTAGTAAATGAACAAAAAAAAAGAAATATGTAACACAACAACAAACGACAACCACTGAATTAAAGTAAAGGCTCCTGACTTAGGACAGTCATATACATACAGAATGTGGCGGGGTTAAACATGTTATCGGGATCCCCCCTAACCTGGGACAATGGTGTAATCATACAACATATGAACGAACTATACAAAGTTAGCAGTTTTTTTTTAAGGCAGAATGACTGAAATCTCTATTTTACAAATTATAAGGTCATTATCTGGACCGTGAGGACATATCTCTATCTGTGTTATAACTCAAGAGATTTTTCAATTTGCGTTACTGCTGCATAAACAATACCATATGCATGATGTGTATCATCTGGTACACATCATTTACTTAATATATATATATAGTAAATACTAATACATATTAGATCATGGGAAACACTCCCGTTCTTGAAAAAAGCAAACAAGCAAGAAAGAAATAAAACGCGGTACTTAAAGACAAAAAACTCATCATATATACCAGGCCTCAAATCTTGTACGTCAGACGCGCGATTCATCCTTGAAACTTTTTCTGTTTTCTGCACAGCAAATAGACTTTGCTCCGAGGTTGTAAAAGATGCGGCACCTTGAATATAAGGGAACACAATTGGTTTCAATAGAAAAGTTACCATAATTGCATTTGTATAATATGTAAATTAGATTGAACTTCAACAATGTGAATCATCATAACGAAAGGCACTTAGTGGAGCTTGCAATTATGTAAATAATTATTTCATAAGCTCATATAATCTGAAAATGTCTCAGTTTTGACATAAGCTATCATACATTCGAATTAACGATTCAAACAGAAGAAATGTGGACGATGTTACTTTTACTTCATACCTTAATTTATTGTGCAAATTAACTATAAATATTTTAGTATGATCTATATCACAATGTAATGAAGTTGTTTAAGTCATATGAAACTAAGTTCTTGTAATTTTGATGTTATCGAAATTTGACCCAATGCAATCATAATACCTGTATCCCCACTATTTATATTTATTACGAATCTATAACGTAATATTGACAAATAATATTCCATTTAGTTATTGTGAATCGCAAGCTTATTAAATTTCAAGTTCGTTGTCGAATTTAAATGGATAGTGACACTGTTAAACAATCAACACATAACAAAAAGTGATATAACAGAGCAATTATATAATTTTGTTTATATTTTGCATGCGTGGTCATTTGTAACCAGTGCACGTTTGTTCACATTCTTTCATCACGGTTTCCACCTTGCACTTGCGCTATGCAGTGGCCGAAGCTCTAACGAAAGGTCCCAGTGAAGACAATGATTCAATAGCAGTATATTAATGCAGATTATGGTGATATAAAGGATTGTCTTTTACAATGAAGTTCATATAAACTTGATTTATAAACTTACTCAGCAATTCAAGCATAAAAACATATTCAAGTTTTTTTTGTATTCGAAGTTTCATATGACTTGAATGCATGAGTTATATACCTGTTCTGCACACAAAATAATCTAACTGGTCATTGCAAACTCTTCTGGTAATATTAAGTTCTCTTTTGCCATTTTTATTTGTAAACGAGCCTGCTAAACAGTAAAGCGGATCTTTGTTGCCTGCTTCGGCTGAAAATGTATGTAATCTTAAAGTATTATTAATAAAGTATAGACTGAAAATGCAGCGCACAATACAATGAATGAGTTCTTTTCATAGTCTGCTTTGTTGCCAAACATATTTTTCTATTTGTTAATAATGAAACACGTGACATTTTCTGCATTAACTTGTAAAGCCTTAAGAAAGCACCTTCAGTCTTGCAATACACTTGACAAATGAACATTATATATTTCTGAATCTCAAATTATGTGTCCAAAATACCAATGGGGATTTACAAAACCCATAAGTTGAAAACTAACAACACCATGGCAGAAAGACGACGAAAATACGAACAATCCAGCATAAAACCAAATAAAAAAAAAGCAACGCAGCAACACGAACCACAAAAACAATTTTGGTAGTCATTGGTGCTCCGGAATGTTAAGTTGATTGAAATTGATCAGAGATGTATTTTGAATGGTAGGTGTGTCGATTAACACATCGTACGTTACTATCATCTTTCGTTTAATGAACATAAAGTAACTGTCATCACTTGTCAAAGTCGCTATATATCAGCCATACAACTTTTCATTAACATGTTTATACTTTAAAAAGGTGGGGCTAATACCTGAAAAACGTTAGTAAATCCTACACGCGTTACTTCCAAAACCTTTATAGGGTTATCAATCTATACCAGCGAACCTTCTAAGATAATGTTTCATGTTATTGTATTGATTATTATACATTTATCTTTTATGTAACCCAAAAAGATAACAGAACCGAATTAAATATTTCAATAAATTTTTATAAAGAGTTTTTATTGATTTACCTTGTGTCAGCTTAGCTTCAGTTTCCGCTCGAAAAACATTTGTCCAGGCATGAAGCGCTTCGTTTACATGACCCATCAGTCGGCAATAAATGTCAGGTGAAAGCAAAAGCTGATATCTTTCCAGGCACATTTGTTTGCTATTTGAATACGGTTTACCCCAACCGACTACGGACCCGTTATCTTGGAAGTGATGAAAAAAAGAGAGATGAAAAATGAAAATATTAACTAAATTCTTTAAATAAGATACTAATGAAGAATTTTTGTTAATAAATCAATGACAGGAAATTAATAGGCATGCTGTCAGGCTATGAACATTTTTACATTGCATGTTTCTCAAAGGAAATTAGCAAATCATACCTATTAACAGACTGTGTGTAAAATAATTTACAATATTTAAATAAAATGATTGGAAATCTTTGAAAGATATTTTAAACGGTCATCTTCGGAAATGCCATAACACCATTTTCAATTTTGTTAGTGAAAACTATAAGTACGCAAAACGTAATAGTTGAATAACTGCCTTATCTATTTTTTTTTTAGGTTTGAGAGTTTCTGATGAATGTGTATCCAAAAAAGTGCTTCATACACACAAAATGTTTTTTTTTAACTTACAAACACAGGGTAATGTCGCTGCTTGTAGACTGCAGGTCCCCAAAGTAATTTGTAGTAACCACTACCTCGCTACTGCATTTATTTACAATATATACTTGTTTAAATACCCCGTTCATAATTTAAGAAATTCTTATAAAACTTTGGTTACAAATACCTCAGGCAAAGTTGAGCAAGGTTAGCTTTTTGGTCACATAGCTCCTAACGTTGCAGAGTATTTAAGCATCCCTGGCATTCAAATGTTAAGGTCTTAGCGTTCACGATGAAAGTAGTTCCGGAAAAGCGCTTCGGACGCTTAAAATTTATAAAGTGTTTATCTAATTCGTATGCACAATTTGTAAAAAGCTTATTTGTTAAACAACAAGTAATCCGAAGTGTATTTTTTTTCTACGAAACATGCTGCTAGTGTTTTTAAGCTTACCTGGCCAAAAGGGCCAATGTGAGCTTTTGCTATTACTTGATCTAGAATGATTTATATTTCCGAAATCATTAATTGACTACTTTTATAAGTTGTCATCCTTTAAGGTAAATGGGATGTCTTAATTAAAATCCATAAAAAATTTTAATAATTTGTCCAATTTTAGTTTAAATCATGCTTTTTTCAAAAAAAAATATAAAAAGAATGGGTCACGGAACTTATTTTCACTTTACAGGTTGTGCAAAATTGACAGATTTCGTAAGGATTATGCATGGAAAACCCAATTTTTCCGCCTTAAAACGAAAACTACACCATAGAATTTTGAGATAAAATATGAGAAGATAGCTCTATTAATATGCTTTCAGATAAGAAAAAGAAAAATGGGGTCACGGGACTCGTTTTCTTGCTACATAATAAAATAGGTAAATTCCTTACACATTCTATTTTAAAGGTAGCTCTTTCTGATTTATCTGCCTACATTTGAGTTGTCCCCCCTTATGTGGCAAAATTGGAAAAAAAATGAATCAAACAAAAGTATTCTGTGTTTTGTCAAAAACAGCCATATATATCATTAAACATGTCATTTTCTATATTGAAATGAAAATTTTAACACATTAATTAGTTACTACTCTCAAAATTTGCACATTTTATTAAAGATCTCGACCGATTGTTTCCAGGTATTTCAAAATCCAAGTTGGAGGAAGACACCCTAGCTACCTTAATGACGATTTTAATTATTTGTTTCCTCGTTTTTGCCTATAATTTGCGTTGTAAAAAGAATGCTTTGTTACACTGACGGGACTATATCAAAATAAATAAAAGTTTATTACAGATTTCTAATAAATGGATTTCTGTATACAGCTTTATAAAGTTATAACAACAGGTTTCGTTTAAAATAAATTTCATATTGATAGACGAAATCAATTAATGCACATGATGAATGATATTTACTGCATGTACTGGCCCTTGAATTATCTGAGCTATCATTACAGATAGCTGCTGTCAGTCCATTGTTGCCACCAAAACAGTATTAAGTTGTACATTTACCATTATTATTACCAGAAACATTCCCACTGAAAACTAAATGTGACAAAAATCATATAGATATAAATGTTAAACTATTGAACAAAATATAAATCTAAATAATTATACATTGTTAAATAACACATGAATAAAGGTATCCATCGCTTAAAGCTACGTGATTTAGCGTCTGTTGGATAATTCTGCCATTATTTTATACGGGCTGTGTAGGCAAATTCAAAATAAATTGTAAAACAAACCAGTAGAACGATGGATCAAGGATAAAGGGGAACATGACTGTATTTTTCCTCATTTATTGAATTGCAAATAATTGTTGAAACTATATATTTGAGATATTTGTAATATTCAGACAAGTGACATTTCACTATTTTTTTAAAATGTATATTCGAAATAAAGATGATATGATATTTTCCCATAAATTTCTATATGTAGCCCGATTATATTTTAAAGTTTTACTTTAAAATAAGCGAAAAGTAAAATAAAAAAAATACTGAACTCCGAGGAAAATTCAAAACGGAAAGTCTCAAATCAAATGGCAAAATCAAAAGCTCAAGCAGATTAAACGAATGGACAACAACTGTCATGTTCCTGACTTGTTTAATTATAGCCAAGTCTGTAAAGATGTAAATATCGGTGAAAATACACCTACGTCATATAATTGTAGTAATTCCGAATACACTTATGGCCCCATTTTCCATGTTATAACAGGAGACTTTAACATTGTTCGCGACCGAGAGTTAAAATCATTCCTCAGTAAAGGACCTAAATAACCTCCCCCGTCAATGTCAATTATTAATTGGAATGAGTGTCGTAATATCATCCACGACTCACTTCGTGCTTACTGTTTGAAATGGATAAAACGGGAAAAAGCTGACAAAAAATCTTTGGACTCTTTTTTTTCAGTAATGAAGATAGTTGATATACGTATACAACATTTTAAAGAACATTTTACTCTTAACAACAACCATAAAAATCCTATTTCTCGTATCAAACATAAACTAAAAGAACTAGCCAAGGAATTTGTTATTGTCCCGGCTGATAAAGCTGCTAATAATATTATTATAGTTTGACGTAAAGTTTACATTGAGGTTCTGCAAAAGGAAATCACCAATTCACCAACATTTCAACTGACTTCATTTTCAGAAAACGATATCTGTAACAAACATAAACTATTAGCCACTTTTTTACAAGCAGAACCAAATACAATGAAAGACTCAACTATGTACTGGCTTCCGAAGCTACACAAATCAACTTACAAATATAGATTTATTTCGTCTTCAAGTCATTGTTCCACTATTAAATTGTCTATTTTACTTACTAGTACACTTGGTACAATCAAAAACCTGATAATAAATTGTTCAAATAAGGCCTTTGAAAATAGTGGAATTAATTACTTTTGGAGTGTCAAAAACTCGTTGGAAGTACTTGATAAATTGCATGCATCTATTGGTGATTTTGAATCTGTTCAAAGTTTAGATTTTTCTACCCTATATACCACTTTGCCTCATATTCTTATTAAGAAAAAAATCACACACCTTATTAAATGGGCATTTAAAAAGTCGGAATGCTAATACATATGTTCAAACTCTTTTATGTCATTTTTTAGTAGCAACAAACAAAAGAACTATGTCAATTGGACATGCTTTGATACTATATATGCCCTTGAATTTTTACTTGATAACATTTTTGTTCACTTTGGAGATTCCGTATATCGTCAAGTTATCGGAATTTCAATGGGGACTAACTGTGCACCACTTATTGCGGACCTATTTTTGTATTGTTATGAGTTACAATTTATTACTAAAATCAGCAAAGACCCATCGACACAACATCTTATACAAAAATTTAACAATACTTTTAGATATTTGGATGATATATTGGCTCTCAATAATGACGACTTCAGTATGTATACTAAAGAAATTTATCCTGTTGAACTTACTTTAAATAAAGCTAATACTAATAATGACCACTGTCCTTTCCTCGATCTTGATATCTATATCATTAACGTGAAGCTTAATACAAAAATTTATGATAAAAGAGATGATTTTTCATTTCCTATCGTTAACTATCAATTTTAAGATGGCGACGTTCCCTTGTCACCATCTCATGGTGTTTATATATCTCAACTTGTACGATTCGCTCGTGTATGTAACAACGTATTGGATTTTAGCGAAAGAAATTTATGTATTACTGAAAAATTATAACACCAGGGTTTTCGATATCATAAACTAGTCAAAACATTTACTAAATTTTATCATCGGTATAAGGACATCATTCGTAAATATAACTCAACATGCAGACATCTTATACGTTCGGGTATTTCACATCCAATCTTTAATGGTAATATTCTTTACAAAGCACAAACATGTCAGTATTCACCTCAAAAGCTAACAAAACCTTTACACAGACTTATTAAGAAGGGATATAGTTACGATACTGTTGTCATGCCATTGCATATTTTGGCTTTAATATTGATTCACTTATAGGGTCTTTGCATCGGAATTAACACATTTATTCTAAAACCAGGTGTTGGCATGACACGGGATATGTTCTTCTCATATATTTTATGACGGTATAATGCTAAACCCCTAACAGGAGGGATTGTGCCTGATATTTATATGATGAAGACATAATCTTTCAATCAGTTTGAATGATATCTGGAGCTGGCATGTCAGTAACTGCTAGTAGTCTGTTGCTATTTATGTATTATTGTCATTTTGTTTATTTTCTTTTGTTTCCTATTCTGACATCGGACTCGGACTTCTCTTATACTGAGTTTTACTGTGCGTACTGTTGTGCGTTTTTTTCTACATTGGTTAAAGGTATAGGGGGAGGGTTGAGATATCAAAAAACATGTTTAACCCCGCCGCATTTTTGCGCCTGTCCCAAGTCAGGAGCATCTGGCCTTTGTTAGTCTTGTATCATTTTTAATTTTAGTTTCCCGTGTATAATTTGGAGTTTAGTATGACGTCCATTATCACTGAACTAGTATACTTATTTGTTTAGGGGCAAGCTGAAGGACGCCTCTGGGTGCGGGAATTTATCGCTGCCTTGAAGACCCATTGGTGGCCTTCATCTGTTGTCTGCTCTATGGTCGGGTTGTTGTCTCTTTGACACATTCCCCATTTTCATTCTCAATTTTATTGGAACCGGCATTTTTTAATGTAGAAAAGGGTGGATTGAACCTGGTTTAATAGCGCTAAACCTCTCACTTGTACGACAGTCGCATCAAATTCCATTATATTGATAACGATTGGTGAACAGAACAAACAGACATAATGGGTAAAAAAGTCATAATTAGAGGAAAAGCCGTCAACATTGTGTTATAATCCTAATCACAATAAAAACAAACAAATGTTTAACAAAGAAGCACATATCTAATTTAACAACCCCATTCATTGCTTTCTTATTTTTGTATTTTATTTATGTATGTTAAATCCACCCATAAAGGATTGAAACATATTAAATACTGGGACCGAATGGTTAGTTTAACATTAACTCTGACGTAGAATCGTGCGTTTGAAAACAAAACTTTACAACAATAGAGATGATTTCAGCTTTCCAATTGTGACCTTTCAATTTTTAACCAAGAGTTCCAAATGATGAAGTTGAAAGTGATCATATTTAAGTGCTAAATTTTGTAAGAACCAGATAATGAAGAAGATTTCAAAACATAGCCGAAAAAAAACCCGCCGAACTTGCCATCCTATTTTGAAGTTATTACCCTCTTGAGTAAAAAATAGTCAATCTTTCGGTTCTGCGAATGTGGTAATTTGAGAAATGTGTATATCAATTTTGGTTAGAATGATAGCAAATTATCAGGTTAGTTCCCCTTCATTGATAATTTTGAGTTTTTTCACCACCGCTTGATTCTTAGGCAGATTTGCAATTTAAAAGTGTTTAATTAACAATGAATTGTACCTACCTTTATAAACGAAGAAATATGTTGAATTATTTTGTTCTATGCAATTCTTTATAATTTACGAGCTACCCTTTTCATATAGACAGGAACACATTTTTGTTAACTCCTATAAGGATAATACAATTTTGTATTTAAAGATAAAATCCAGCATTACCCTGAAATATAATTCGAGTTTAATATTTGGAATTGAATTTCAAAATGTCAAATCATAATTTCCAATTCTGAAATTAAAAGTTATGATAAAACATAGATTTAAGATAACTAGTAAATCGAAAGCTGTTTAGTTTTCTTCTGTAAGTTTTCCTTACATAATTAAAACAGTCACATACTGTATGTGGAAGGAATAGATGTTTATGAGCATTCAATGCATTAAATATTTTTTTTCTTAAATTAGTGAATGATAAAAAGATGGACACTTAAAAATATATCAAACGTTTCTTTTTTAAATTATCTGAATAAGAATGTAGGTAACTGTGTTATCAATGTATTCTGTTAATATCAATGTGACCTGCATTTACTTATCTAAGTGTGTTTTTGTATGTTAATAGACATATTGTTCCGACTCGTACTGAAGTATTCACGTAAAGGGAATTCAGAATAAAATGGTGCGTATGGAAATATCTTTGATTTTAACACTTTTTATAGGACTCACCAGAGCACAACCTACACATGATGATCTTCAGTATTTGCAAAAGGAACTAGAACAACTGAAGACAGAAGAAGGTAATTAAATATGATATCATATATATATTTGGAAAAGTTCAGTGCTGTTTATTGGGAATGTATTTCCACGAAGTTGTTGTAACATCTTAACTGCCGTCCCCTTGGAAATTTAGAGTTGTGCCAGTTCATATCGCATATTACTATTTTATTTTAGGCATATCTTTGCAGTCTTTGCGTCGTGTTTGTAAATTTTAGAATTGTACTAGCGTCTCTATGGTGTTCGGGTATAACTGTTTTATTGTATAGATTTTCAGATTATTAGTTTTATAATAAAAAAATAGAGTGATATGATTCATTTACAACGTGATCATACTGATGAAGATATTTGTTATCCCAAATGTTTAACATTTGTTCATTTTATTGTTATTTTTCTGTGATGTTGTACCTTTTAAAACTGGTATATATATATATATAGATTACTAATACATCCAACATTTCCGGTATGAACAGTTTTATTTCATAATTCCTTCATGTTTTTACAAAACAATCTTCCGGTGAAACTATACATGATTAACGTAACTATGTAACGGTATGTATGTAACGTCAAAAATGTCGTTGAGTATATTAAGGGAGATAAATCGTATTACACTAATTCTACACATAGAAATACAGAACTTCATGAACACACACAATGCATTCAATCTTGATTTGAATTTTGAAATAAAATATTTTTCCTTTACTTCCCGTGTAATGTCACAGTCTAAATTCATTTCATAAATGGGAATATTTTCAAAAAATCCCCCGCCACATTCGTCTAAATGTTTGCTTAGGGGGATTTTTCTGTATTCTGGATGCCGTATATGCTGTCTACGAATTCGCATTCTTTCGGTAACACTGTTTTCTGTTTGGCCGATATAAATTTCCTGGCAACCATTACATTTGATACAATAAATCAAATTCTCAGTTTTAGTGTTGGGCTGGTGTTTAGACGAATAACATATATATAATTCGTCTTAATAACAGCCCAACATTGTTAATCTGTATATGTGCGTTCTTCCCTGGCTTGGATTCAAACTCATGTTACTGAGATATCGTGGAACAACATGATTTAAGAACATCCGTTGTTAATCTGTTTTTTTGTTGAAATATACTTTTTAACTGTTTTGTCTTTTGGAAAAAGGTTGTTTGTGCTGTATTGAAACTCCTCTACCAAAAAATTACTTGTGCATGCACACGTATAAAGTTTTTTCCCAACACAATCAAAGGTTTAAACGTTGTTTTCAATTCAAAAAATTACTTGTGCATGCACACGTATAAAGTTTTTTCCCAACACAATCAAAGGTATAAACGTTGTTTTCAATTTAGACTTGTCAATTTTTTTTTTCGTTTGGGCGTGTATTATATTTGCCTTCAGATTTATATGATCCGTTCATTCTATTTCGACTCTTCAAAATTCAAGGGTGTGTCCTAAATTGAGGTAAATTATATGGCCTTCCAAATACCGTTTCGATTCCTTACATGTATGAAGGAAATTGAAGCATAATTTAAGATGATACACATGTCGTCAAATAGTTCAACAATTACAATTTCATTTTGTTTTCTTAATTTACAGTGCAACAGATAATAAACAGTACTCACATGTACTTTTTTTTCTTCATTTGTAATGAACACAAAATAATTTTCAAACTAGAAAACAATTCAGGAAAAAGATATGTTTAGCATTTGATGTATATATATATATATATCAAGAGTGTATCCTAAATTGAGGTAAATTATATTGCCTTCCAAATACCGTTTCGATTCCTTACATGTATGAAGAGAAATTAATTGTCGGCATCTGGATATGGTGTCAAAATTTGTGCACCTCATGTTTGCGGTATACCATCTTTCCCGCAAGTTTATTGTTTTCTGTTTGGGAAATAATTATTGAAAGATCTTTTTTGTTACATCTTGTGATCCGTTTTTTTGGCAATCGCCAATGGCAGTCAGCAGGGTGTAAGAACATTAGTTGTTCGACCTGCTAGTCAAATGTGTTTGATTAAATTATACCTTTTCACTTTTTTGGTCTTTTGGAAAATGTTGTTTGTGCTGTATTTTGACCCCTCGACTAATAAATGTGTTTTCATGAACATGTATTGCGGTTTTAGGAATAGATTGCTTTAGCCGTATTTGGCACAACTTTTGGAATTTTGAGTCCTCAATGCTCTTCAACTTTCTACTTGTTTGGCTTCAAAACTATTCTGATCTGAGCGTCAGTGATGAGTCTTAAGTTGACGAAACGCACGTCTGGCGTATTAAATTATAATCCTGGTACCTTTGATAACTATTTATCCAACGCAATCATAGGTTTTAACGGTTTTGTTTAATAAAGACTTGTTTATACATGTATATATATATATATATATGTATATGCGGCAAAGATGGTATACCGCAAACATGAGGTGCACAAATTTTGTCACCATATCCAGATGCCGACAATTAATTTCTCTTCATACATGTAAGGAATCGAAACGGTATTTGGAAGGCAATATAATTTACCTCAATTTAGGATACACTCTTGATATATATATATATATCTTTTTCCTGAATTTTTTTCTAGTTTGAAAATTATTTTGTGTTCATTACAAATGAAGAAAAAAAAGTACATGTGAGTACTGTTTATTATCTGTTGCACTGTAAATTAAGAAAACAAAATAAAATTGTAATTGTTGAACTATTTGACGACATGTGTATCATCTTAAATTATGTTTCAATTTCCTTCATACACGTAAGGAATCGAAACGGTATTTGGAAGGCCATATAATTTACCTCAATTTAGGACACACTCTTGAATTTTGAAGAGTCGAAATAGAATGAACGGATCATATAAATCTGAAGGCAAATATAATACAAGCCCAAACGAAAAAAAAATTGACAAATTGACATGTTGTTCCACGATATCTCAGTAGCATGAGTTTGAATCCAAGCCAGGGAAGGACGCACATTTACAGATTAACAATGTTGGGCTGTTATTAAGACAAATTATATCTATGTTATTCGTCTAAACACCAGCCCAACACTAAAACTGAGAATTTGATTTATTGTTTCAAATGTAATGGTTGCCAGGAAATTTATATCGGCCAAACAGAAAACAGTGTTACCGAAAGAGTGCGAATTCGTAGACAGCATATACGGCATCCAGAATACAGAAAAATCTCACTTAGCAAACATTTAGGCGAATGTGGCGGGGGATTTTTGAAAATAATCCCATTTTATGAAATGAATTTAGACTGTGACATTACACGGGAAGTAAAGGAAAAATATTTTATTTCAAAATTCAAATCAAGATTGAATGCATTGTTTATTGTGTGATCATGAAGTTCTGTATTTCTATGTGTAGAATTAGTGTAATACGATTTATCTCCCTTAATATACTCAACGACAACTATGACGTTACATACCTACCGTTACATAGTTACGTTAATCATGTATAGTTTCACCGGAAGATTGTTTTGTAAAAACATGAAGGAATTATGAAATAAAACTTTTCATACCGGAAATGTTGGATGTATTAGTAATCTTTATATATATACCAGTTTTAAAAGGTACAACATCACAGAAAAATAACAATAAAATGAACAAATGTTAAACATTTCGGATAACAAATATCTTCATCAGTATGCTCACGTTGTAAATGAATCATATCACTCTATTTTTTTATTATAAAACTATAATAATCTGGAAATCTATACCATGAAACAGTTATACCCGAACACCATAGAGACGCTAGTACAATTCTAAAATTTACAAACACGTCGCAAAGACTGCAAAGATATGCCTAAAATAAAATAGTTATATGCGATATGAACTGGCACAACTCTAAAATTCCAAGGGGACGGCAGTTAAGATGTTACAACAACTTCGTGGAAATACATTCCCAATAAACAGCACTGAACTTTTCCATATATATATATGATATCATATTTAATTACCTTCTTCTGTCTTCAGTTGTTCTAGTTCCTTTTGCAAATACTGAAGATCATCATGTGTAGGTTGTGCTCTGGTGAGTCCTATAAAAAGTGTTAAAATCAAAGATATTTCCATACGCACCATTTTATTCTGAATTCCCTTTACGTGAATACTTCAGTACAAGTCGGAACAATACGTCTATTAACATACAAAAACACACTTAGATAAGTAAATGCAGGTCACATTGATATTAACAGAATACATTGATAACACAGTTACCTACATTCTTATTCAGATAATTTAAAAAAAGAAACGTTTGATATATTTTTAAGTGTCCATCTTTTTATCATTCATTAATTTAAGAAAACAAATATATAATGCTATGCTCTATTTACATTATAACATGGGTAGGCATTATTTTTTGTGAATATCGAGTGTTAGTGAGTTGACAATTATAATGTCTACCCCTGTTGCAGAGAGCATGGCATGAAAGTGTTATTTCGATTAAAAGGAACATTTTGAGCTTTTGTACTTCGAAGCGAACCTATAATAAACACTCAAAAGACATCAATATTGATTTGATAAACAGAAACGTTAAAAAAATCAACTGTAAAAGATGAACAGATACATTAAAACATACTTTTAGAGGGATTTTATTTGAATTCATAGTCAGCAACTCAAGCACAAATGTCCATTTTGATATCCGGCGTTGTTTAAATTTCAACTGACGTTACAATTTCAATTGTGACGTCAATCACTAACAGCCCATGTTTTATTGGAATTCGAACAGTGCTTTGTATCCAAAGCTAAAGAAGAACGTCATATTAGAATCAAACATATTAAAGAAGATAAGTGATTCTACCATGGGAATTAACATAATTATCAAGATTTGAAACAACATTTTTGTATTTATGGTTTAAAATGCATGTCATCTTCGTATTTGATTGGGCCTTCTAATTGGTATTATTTACGCGCAAACGCTCATCATGTTGCAGACAAATCGTATTTTTTAGCACTCATGTAGAAAGTTTGAATATTTAATGACTGGTTTGCAATCATTTGATTGATGTCCTTCCATGGTTGACATTTCATCTATGTCAACTTAGAGCATAATGTTTTGTTTAGCTCTAAAAGCATATTTTAACCGTAACAGTAAAAGCGTAAAGGATATTGCAACTTTAAAACAGCTAAATTGACATTTCAATCATGGGATATGAAATATTTGCCTTTTTAAATTTTTGTAATAGCCACTGTTGAACTTGTTAGCTAAAAGTCAAAAAATTTTAAGTCCACAAAATGTTTTCTCGAATTGAAACTTCCGATAACTAGTTGATGTTGAAGTTGATGACTATGTTAGGAAATTGATTAAATGCAAGCCAGATCAACCAGTATTGTAAACTTTTTTTAGATTGTAATTGTTCAAATATGTTAAACTTTGTGGTTGCATTTATAGTCGCATTCTAACGCTACAAAGAACCATGGACACACGATTCGTTTACTTTTTTAATGAGCAAATGCATTTTATATACTCTCTTCACTAGGAAAATATTGAAATCCAGCAGACATTGCCGATTAAACATTGCTTTTAACAATTCGATTTACATATTCCAAAATTATGTGCTTCTTAGTTTTTGTCATCTTCGATGCTTTTGTTATATTTTCAATCGTAAAAGATTAAGAAGAAGGTTTGCTGGAATGCACAGTACCATGCATTCTAATCAAATTTGTTCTGTAAAATCTCTACAGGATTTTGTTGTATTATCGTGAAAGTGATCAAATGATAAATATCTATGTTAGCAATAAACGGATAAATAGTTCTGTAAATTAAAAGAATACACTTATCGAGTATACAAACAAACATAAAACCAGAACTGGTATGAATAGATCTGAATACGATCACCTGTCAAAAATGTATCTGTCCTTACAAATTCATAAAAATTTTACTGTAGTAAAAAAGAACTTCGTCAAAAGAATTTTGTCTATCAATAAGAACTGTTCATGACTAGGTGTAAAAGATAAACAAGCTTTTATTTACTAAAAGTCCCGTGGTTAATTTGAAATTCTTTTCAGGACATGATGCAGTTAATGTGATATGCATATATAAATCTTTTTTGAGTAGACCAACACAGTTCACAGTCTTCCGGAAAACATGTCACCCGGCTGACCCCTTTTCAAAACCAAGGCCGAACAGTCTGTTTTTTACAACCAGAGAGTGCGTTCGTAGAAGAATATCATCAACCTCCAATTATCGATGTGCAAACAATGTTGTGGTTGATTCAAAGACCTTTAGTTCACTTTTGGAGCGCGTTATAAATGTATAACGTGACCAAAGAGGTGTAGAAATGAACAAACATATTTAAGGGACAATTCATAAATGATAGTATTATATCTATATCTTATTTTGCATCTTTGCGTTAATACACAAGTAGTTTCATAAAAACTAATTGATGAAAACGGTTTTTAATCATTTATGAACAAAACACTCGATAACACTATCAACATCAAGGAAGATAAATAACATTTTGAAAAGAGCACATCAGATTACTGGTATTCCGTTGTAAACAAAATAGAACAATGAGTCCGACAGGCAACATGTATCATAGCCATGGCGCACATCGACATACAGATGGCAATACATATGACAGCACAATATTATTATTAAATTGTATCACATTTGTTGACCTGCAAAGAAAGTTTATATGATGGTTTTATAAAACTATATGGAACATTCATTGTTTTGAACTTCAACTTTTCAGAACGATGATTTTTTTTTTATTTCATTGATGAGTTAATTAAAACCCTATACAAACATTATTTACAACTGGCCAATGCATGTTTCCCACAATAACTGTCTGTTATTTATATTTTGTGTATGTAATCAGACAGACTAATACTGGGAAATAGTTTTCGGTAAACAATATGTAAATGTCTTCCAACAAATAGACTACCCCATATTGAAATAACACAGATTCATAAGGTTTTTCACATTATGAAGAAGTTAAATTCCAAAATACTAAACTCTGAGGAAAATTAAAAACGGAAAGACCCTAATCAAATGGCAAAATCAGATGATCCAACACAAAAAGCGAATGAACAATATTCATATTCCTGACTTGGTATAGGCGTTTTCATATGTAGAAATTGGTTGATTAAACCTGATTTTATAACTAGCTAAACCTCTAACTTGTATGACAGTCGCATACAATTCCAGTTCAAGTCAGGTCAATGTACATTTATGATTAAATCATTAGATTTATCTACGTTACATTTTACATGTTATACATAATGAATACAGTGGTATACATTCAGCTCATATGAGTTATAGATCTGTAGGTATTTGTATTAATAGAAATAAAAAAAAATGATATAAAATAGATATAGGACTGGCGAAAGATACCAGAGAAACAGTAAAACTCATTAATCGAAAATAAACTGACAACGCCATAGCTGAAAATGAAAACGACAAACAGAAAAATAACAGTCATAAGAAGTACATAGAAAAATATAGACTGAGCAACACGAACCCCACTAAAAACTGCGGTCTTTAAAATAGTATAAATATAGTCCAAACGTCATTTCAGGATCAATTTAATTTATAATTTGGATTTAAGAAGCTCACTTTACACATGATTAGACGCGATTATGTTGGCACTTATTATCAATCTTTATCAGAACAATAATGTACGTGAAGAGCACACAAACAGATCTGTAAAGTGTCCTTTATTCAATCACATAACATATCTAAAGCTATCAAACATTCCCTGATAATGTAACTCTACTAGGAAGATTGGAACTTTTCAATCAGGAAAAGAGGAAATTCTTTCCTGTTCACTTTACCAATTGGAGAACTGATGCAATCAACATCAGCAACGTTCTTCATCACAAGGAGGTAACATCGAAAATTCCTATTTATTTTTAAAATCAGTCTGTTACTAGTGTATCTTGCAGTTACACTAAAACATTGCACCCACATTATTTTACTTTAAACAAGCATTGCAGAACCCTGATTTAGATCAATACTAAACAAAATCTCTGACATGTGACTATAGCCACTTGCCTTATAATCACAACCCCTCTGGCCATTTTAATACTGGGGATTGAAACATTTAAAATATTCGCGAAAGGCGATTTTTTTTATAGTTTTTAGTTTAGAGAACCACAACATGCCAATTGAAACCATAACTTAAAATAAAATATGTTTATGTGGTAGAGGCTTCGACATCTGGTGATCTCATAAAAATCAGATATCAGCATTAAATGAATTGTGTTTCACCTTCTATTTTGTCCATTAAAATCAATATTTATGTTCATAAAGTACACATACCATCTGTAATCAATACTGTGTTATCAGGTAGGTTTAACTTCCTCGTTACTTAACTATTTGTCTATTTATGAATTTACACAATTATTCATGTTATGTATACGATGAGATGGAATACAATTGTGTTTCAGATATTCTTCATAACATTGTTTGTTCACTGTGGTAAGTTTGATATACCTTTTTTACAGATTGAAATTAATGTAGTTAGTAACAAATTATATTTAGTTAATTGATTGATTGATTGATTGGTATTTGTTTTACGCCGCCGCATCACACTAAAAAAACTATATCGCGGCAAAATAATAGTTAACAATTTATAATAAATTCATACAGATATCTAATACAATCTCAGTCAACTGAAAATTTCGATTTTAAATTTGAATGTCTTCAATGATTAGAAATATCTAAACAAAGCGATAACTGCCATATACATTTAATGATCATGATTCTTGTTGCCACTGTGCAGTGTTGGTGAGATATAAAAGAACATTAAATGTACAAACAAACAAATTAAAAAAGACCAGGTGCGTCGAAAAATTATTTTGTTTCTGCTTGATTAAATCTGTATTATTCTAAAATGAAAGCGCGTAACAACTGTGATTTGCAAATCACACGTTTTACCAATAACTACCGGAAAACATTAAGTTTACAACAAAAACTGAAATAGCACGTTTAGCGGAATTTCTGTCTTTAAGTCTGTCGGAATCAGAAAAAAAGATCAAGCATTCTTGTTTTATTCACATATCCGTTGACACAACTTCTTATCTGATCACATAAGAGGTTTGTTCTCAATCGAACTGATCGGATAAAGCGGTTTTATTCGGAGTCTTTGTTAATAATTCAGTTTTCTGAAGAAAATTACATAAACACTACAAATAAGATGTAAAAAAGAAGATGTGGTAGGATTGCTAATGAGACAACTCTCCACAAGAGACCAAAATGACACAGAAATTAACAACTATAGGTCACCGTACGGCCGTCAACAATAAGCAACGCCCATACCGCATAGTCAGCTATAAAAGGACCCGAAATGACAATGTAAAACAATTCAAACGAGAAAACTAACGGCCTTATTTATATAAAAAAAAATGAACGAAAAACAAATATATCACACATAAACAAACGACAACCACTGATTTACAGGCTCCAGACTTGGGACAGGCACATTCATACATAATGTGGCGGGGTTAAACATGTTAGCGGGATCCTAACCCTCTCCCTAACCTGGGACAGTGGTATAACAGTACAACATATGAACGAACTATAAAAATCAGTTGAAAAAGGCTTAACTCATCAGATGGACAAAATTACAAGTGGACGTGGCCGAGAGTCTTGATTAATCGTACATGGAATGTCATTATCTAAAATCGTGTTATATAACAGAATAAAAGTTATGAATTGTATTACTACAAACACCTGAAAATTAAGTAATTTACGATACTCCCAGATACATCGAATGTGTAGGTTAAATCTTTTATGTGTTTCCTGTTGACGAGAGATGCAAAAGTAGAATGGTATATTTACAACGATAAAGTCACAATTTGTCTTGTGTTTTTAAAATAAAAGGATTCCAAAAAGGGACAATTAATAAAATCGAAATGCATTGCCTATTCATTTCTTAAAAGTTAACATGATTAACAGAACTAATTGTCACAGCACCAGATGCGCAGTTCGACAATTAATTTATATGGTGATGTATGCATTATAGCTCATTTTGCAACCGGTGACCACGTAACGTGGTTCCAAGCATCAGACAGATGTGGCAATGATGGCTTAGAATTTAGGGAAAGATTTTTGAAGGAATTTAATATTCCTTTTGGGGCAATGTTCTGGGTTGGAAAGGCTTTTTACGGCAAGACGTCGGACTGGATAGACATACTAGGTAAGTGATGTATTATAATAAAGAAACTGAAAATAACTTATAAAACATTGATTTTGATTTTTTACAATACAATCACATGCACGATATCTGTAGAGCTCATGTTTGCAATGCACATGTCTAAGGAAATATATCACCAAATAAAAGATACAAAAGTCAAATTTGTAACGTGTCCTCCTGCATAAAACATGTCAAAGGGCGAGAGTTGGATATATGAACAATCACATCTTCTTTGGGACTGTTTTCAATAAACATAATTTAGATAGATTTTTTAAAGTTATTGATGCTACAGCTGTGTATTCGGGAGTATATGTTATTAAAAAGATAAAGAAATTATAAAAGCTGCTACGTTATAAATTATTATGATAATAGATTGGTGGTATTACATTCATTATATCGTTGTCATGGTTGAAGAAAAACAACATCAATAAAGATACAGTAGAAATAGTTGAGATATAATCGGGAATAAAATAGTAACGAAACGTAAGACTACATTGCAGGTGTTGGTACCGATAAGCATTGGTTCAGAAGAATGTAAAATGTAATCCATCTTTTGTGAAACATTTATCTTTACACGTATGAAATCAATATCGTTCAAAATTGGGCCATTTGACTTAGAATTTTCAACACGGCGATAACAAATTCAAGACCACATGATAATCAATGTTAATGAAAATTGTTGTATAGTAGATGTTACACCCTGTAACTTAAATCATTCTGCAAAATAGGACGCTTATTATTCACATATGTTACAGGTATTCATAAAATATTTGTAGCATATTGTGTGTTCAGTGTTCAATAATGTGCCTATATATGGGTTGCCTGTAGACAGAATCATTTCCTTCGTAAGTACTTATCTGTTCAATCATCATTTTAAATGTTTTATGTGTAACTGCAGTTTTTCAAGTGTTATTTACTTTCACAGGTTGTTATAACGCTTCATACCTACCCGAAAAGCGACAATTGAGAGGAATATCTTGTATAGCAGAATGTCAAATTAAGTGTTTGTCTATGTCTTTTACATATTTCGGATTCAAAGTAAGTACTTAGAAAAGTCTGTTCTGTTTTCTAGTTTTGCAAGACAAATAAAAAAAATTATGTCTAGTTTACAGAAAACAAGGACCTCAATCATCAATTCAACTGGAACTACATGTATTTATTTTTTTCAATTTCTATAAATAAGAAGATGTGGTATAAGTGCCAATGATACAACTCTCCATCGAAGTCACAATGTGTCAAAAGTACTCAAACATAGTACGGACTTCAACACGGTTGTCTGAAAACTTTCGGTATCCAATGCAGAACAGTTTTTAGAGAATAAGCGGATGATACATGTACCATCGGGAATATACTTAAATAATGAAACTCAAATTTCCTTCTATGAAAAAAGATGAAGAGTGTACACATACTATTTATTCTATTGGATATGTTTCCGCTTTGAAATATTTACCTTGAAAAGTGTATATTTCTTTCGAAAACAAAACAACAAAGAACAGCAATAACATGAATAACCTGTCAGTTGTTGTCCATTCGTTTGATGTGTTTTATTATTTATTATTTTATTATGCAATTTGCTAAGGGACATTCTGTTTTGAATTTTCCTCGGTTTTGAGCAGACTTGTTGACTGCTTTTAAAGTTAACTCGGGAAATTTGAAGCAGACAAGCAAGTTAACTTTGTCGTTGGTAGACCAGACCTTCGGTCTGCTATTTAGGACTGCTGCAGACCTATTGACAGGTCTGCTCCAGACCAGACCTGTGGACAAGTCTGCTTTTGACCAGTCCTGAGGACAGGTCTGCCCCAGACCAGACCTGTGGACAGGTCTGCTCCTGACCAGACCTGTGGACAAGTCTGCTATTGACCAGACCTGGGAACAGGTCTGCTTATGACAGATTACCGTGTTTATGACTTTTGATATCATACCTGAGCTTTTAATATGTAAACAATGATCGCATCTTTCTTTTTTCCCTGTATAGCAAATTTCTTTACTCGTAAGACTCTATCGATATTATACACATTAAAAAAAATCTTTTTTCATTTCATGTATTCTTATATACATTAAACAATTTCTATAAAATTACACACTTGTGATCACATACAGCTATCATTAAAGAAAGGAGAGTTTTTATTTAATCAAAAGGCGGATAGAAAGGTTATCCAACGCATCGGAACAATATTTTTATGTCATAGGATATCAACATCATTGTCGACGTTGCTTCGTTCCCCATTTTTTACAGTCTCTTCCTAAATTAAACTTTATGCATTACATGGATATTTCATCGTAATTCACCTTGTTTGCCTTGGATTTACGATTCTGTTTCCGACAAAATATTTTAACGAAAATTGTACAGTGTCCGGATACATAAGGTGTTGAATAATTATGAACGATCTCGTCAGATTTGTCTTTACGGATTAAAAATGATGATATAGGACTTCCAAAACAATATACTCGTTGGTCCTCGTTGTGCACATGAATGAAATAGTTGCCACTTGAGGTTTAGCTACAAACAAAATCAATCAACCGACATAATGTACAAACAGTGTACTATTCCCAGAAGAGAACTTTTTATACTTTTCATTAAAAGTAAAAATGAAAGCAGACATGTCAGTGTTGGATGATGCAGTCAAATAGTTTTGTTATACACACCATCCTGAACTACTAACTTTAGTGATGGTCTAATATTATTAATACAGAGATGAAATGCTGACAATCTAAATTGATGCGGAAAAGATATTGCATCCATTGTTTTCCAATATTGCTGTCATTTGTATTATAATACAATACATCCTGACATAAAAAAAACTTCTGATTAAATATAATGCAGCCATATAGATTTACATACTTAAGTGCAAATATGGTCAGTTTTAGTTGATACGGTCATAACATTTTGCTATACCAATCAGCCTGAGGTATCAAAAGTACTGACATTTTGTTACATATCAATATATTGAGCAACAGGAGGACATGCTGGCACTCTAAATTTATGCGGACAAAATTGTGTATTCATTGTGTTCCAATATTACTGTCATTTGTATTATACATTAAATCCTGACATAAAAATATTACTGAACTATTATGCGGCTATAAAGATTTACATAATAAAGTGCAAATATGGTCAGTTTTGGTTGATGCGGTCTAATAATTTTGCTATACAAGTCAGCCTGGGGTATCAAAACTCCTGAAATTTAGTTACGTATCAATATATCATGTATATTGACCAAAAGGAAGACATGCTGGCACTCTAAATTTATGTGGACAAAAATTTGTAGTTGTTGTGTTCCAATATTGCTGTCATTTGTATTATACATTAAATCCAGAAATAAAAATAGTTGCTGATTTACTATGCGGCTATATAGATTTACAAAATAAAGTGCAAATATGGTCAGTTTTGGTAAATGCGGTCAAATAATTTTGCTATACAAGTCAGCCTGAGGTATCAAAACTACTGAAATTTAGTTATGTATCAATATATCATGTATATTGAACAATAGGAGGACATGTTGGCACTCTAAATTTATGCAGACAAATTTTTGTAGTTGTTGTGTTCCAATATTGCTGTCATTTGTATTAAAGATTAAATCCTGACATAAAAATAGTTGCTGATTTACAATGTGGCTATATAGATTTACAAAATAAAGTGCAAATATGGTCAGTTTTAGTTGACATGGTCAAATAATTTTGGTGTAGGAGTCAGCCTGTGCTATCAAAACTACTGAAATTTTGTTACGTATCAATATATTGAACAAAAGGAGGACATGCTGGCACTCTAAATTTATGCGGACAAAAATTTGTAGCTGTTGTGTTCCAATATTGCTGTCATTTGTATTATACATTAAATCCTGACATAAAAATAGTTGCTGATTTACTATGCGGCTATATAGATTTACATAATAAAGTGCAAATATGGTCAGTTTTGGTTGATACGGTCAAATAATTTCGTTAGAGGAGTCAGCCTGGGGTATCAAAACTACTGAAATTTTGTTACGTATTAATATATTGAACAAAAGGAGGACATGCTGGCACTCTAAATTTATGCGGACAAAAATTTGTAGTAGTTGTGTTCCAATATTGCTGTCATTTGTATTATACATTAAATCCTGACATAAAATTAGTTGCTGATTTACTATGCGGCTATATAGATTTACAAAATAAAGTGCAAATATGGTCACTTTGGTTAATGCGGTCAAATAATTTTGCTATACAAGTCAGCCTGAGGTATCAAAACTAATGAAATTTAGTTATGTATCAATATATCATGTATATTGAACAAAAGGAGGACATGTTGGCTCTCTAAATTTATGGAGACAAATTTTTGTAGTTGTTGTGTTCCAATATTGCTGTCATTTGTATTATACATTAAATCCTGACATAAAAATAGTTGCTGATTTACTATGTGGCTATATAGATTTACAATATAAAGTGCAAATATGGTCAGTTTTAGTTGATAAGGTCAAATAATTTTGTTATAGGAGTCAGCCTGGGGTATCAAAACTACTGAAATTTTGTTACGTATCAATATATTGAACAAAAGGAGGACATGCTGGCACTCTAAATTTATGCGGACAAAAATTTGTAGTTGTTGTGTTCCAATATTGCTGTCATTTGTATTATACATTAAATCCTGACATAAAAATAGTTGCTGATTTACTATGCGGCTATATAGATTTACAAAATAAAGTGCAAATATGGTCAGTTTTGGTTGATACGGTCAAATAATTTAGTAAGAGGAGTCAGCCTGGGGTATCAAAACTACTGAAATGTTGTTACGTATCAATATATTGAACAAAAGGAGGACATGCTGGCACTATAAATTTATGCGGACAAAAATTTGTAGTTGTTGTGTTCCAATATTGCTGTCATTTGTATTATACATTAAATCCTGACATAAAATTAGTTGCTGATTTACTATGCGGCTATATAGATTTACAAAATAAAGTGCAAATATGGTCACTTTGGTTAATGCGGTCAAATAATTTTGCTATACAAGTCAGCCTGAGGTATCAAAACTAATGAAATTTAGTCATGTATCAATATATCATGTATATTGAACAAAAGGAGGACATGTTGGCTCTCTAAATTTATGGAGACAAATTTTTGTAGTTGGTGTGTTCCAATATTGCTGTCATTTGTATTATACATTAAATCCTGACATAAAAATAGTTGCTGATTTACTATGTGGCTATATAGATTTACAATATAAAGTGCAAATATGGTCAGTTTTAGTTGATAAGGTCAAATAATTTTGTTATAGGAGTCAGCCTGGGGTATCAAAACTACTGAAATTTTGTTACGTATCAATATATTGAACAAAAGGAGGACATGCTGGCACTATAAATTTATGCGGACAAAAATTTGTAGTTGTTGTGTTCCAATATTGCTGTCATTTGTATTATACATTAAATCCTGACATAAAAATAGTTGCTGATTTACTATGCGGCTATATAGATTTACAAAATAAAGTGCAAATGTGGTCAGTTTTGGTTAATGAGATCAAATAATTTTGTTATAGGAGTCAGCTTGAGCTATCAAAACTACTGAAATTTTGTTGTGAGACAATATTTTGATTAAAAAGAGGACATGCTGGCAATCTAGATTGATACTGACAAAATTTTGTTTTCACATTATGTTCCAATATTGCTGTCATTTGTATTAAACAATACATCCTGACATAAAATATTACTGAATTATTATGCGGCTATATAGATTTACATCATAAAGTGCAAATTTGGTAAGTTTTGGTTGATACGGTTAAATAATTTTGCTAAACGAGTCAGACTGGGGTATCAAAAATACTGAAATTTTGTTACGTATCAATATATTGAACAAAAGGAGGACATGCTGGCACTCTTAATTTATGCGGGTAAATTTTGTAGTGATTGTGTTCCAATATTGCTGTCATTTGTATTATATAGTCTATCCCGACATAAAAATATTTCTGATTTACTTTACGGCTATATAGATTTACATTATAAAGTGCAAATATGGTTAATACGATTTAAAGAATTTGATATGTATTGGAATATATATTCAGCTCGTTAGCATTGTAACCATTATCGTTTTTTTAATATATAGAAAGGCAGATCACGGATATATTTGTATATAAACAAGCAAAGTTTTATGCGTACTTTATTTACAAATAGATCACTTTAACACGGAGCTATACATGTTTATAATCATGTTTATATCACGGAAGTATTAAATTGACTTTATTTTTTTATGTTTATACCAAGAACCAAAGACATTAAAAGATATTTAAAAAAATCGATGTAGAGCGGTCCTGGTTACAAGTTAACTTAGTGTTGAGCAGACCAGGCCAAAAGTTAACTTGGGATCAGGTCTGGTTCGATCGGAGTTGTCAAAATCAAAGTTAACTTGTGTTAACTTATGACAGAACTGGTTTCGAAGTTAACTTATATCAATAGCGGACCTGTTTCCTAGTTGTCTTTTTCGGCAGACATAAAAACAGTCCTAGGACCAAGTCCGCTTTTCAAGTTAACTAGATTGTGGTCCTAGGACTGGTCAGAGCAGTCCTACATCCTGTCACAGGTTAACTTTGACCAGTCCGAATGACTGGTTATCAAGTTAACTTGCTGTACAGGTTAGGACTGCACCCATCTGTATTTCCAATGCGCCAACTTTCAACTTGAGTAAAAATACATGTAACGTAGTGTTAGCAACGAAAGATCACCGTTCGGCCGTCAGCAATCAGCCATACACCTAGCAAGCAGTTAAAGATCCACAAATGAAAAATGTAAAACAATTCGAGCGAAAACGACTGACGGCCTTGTTTGCTTACAGAACAATCAACAAATAATGATAAGTTATATATCAACAGTTGAATATCTGACTTCTGATCGGGAAGGACACATACAAAAAAAGTCAAATTATAAAATACTGAAGTCCGAGGAAAATTAAAAAAATGAAAGTTCCTTATCAAATGGCAAAATCATAAGCTACAACACATTAAACGAATGAATAACAACTGTCATTTTCCTGACTTGCTTCAGGCATTTTCTTATGTAGAAAATGGTGAATTGAACCTGGCTTTATATCTAGTTAAACTTCTCACTTGTATGACAGTCGAATTAAATTCCATTATATTGACAACGATACGTAAATAAAACAAACAAACACAATAGGTAAAAATGTCAAAAATAGGAGTACAGCAGTTCACATTGTTATCATCTTATTCACTGTAAAAACAAACAAATGTAACAAAGAAGCACACAAAGACATACATCAAATTTAACAACCTAATTCATTGCTTTTTTATTATGCGATGTAAAATATGTTTGCAGGCGTCCGACTCTCCACTATCCTGGGGCAGTAGTGTTATAGTGAAAATAGGAACAAACTATAAATATTGGGTTTTACTCCTAAGAAAAAAATATCTTTTTCAATATTTTGCAACTTTTATTAGGTAGTTTGTGCCTATAACTTTCTAAATATTTTTCAGTTATATTATTCAAAAAATAAACCCATCCAGTATCCCTGTTTAAACGCACATAATCAATAATGAAAGAAACTTATCTTAAAAAAGTATATATGATATGTTTAAAAAAAATGAAAATGTATTCAAACATATGAATATTGTATGAATAAAATTTTTGTTTGAATCCCATACAAAAGCAGGTTAGGAGAAGAGTGTTTAACCAAGAATGGTCAGGTTAAAGAAGCATATCGGAACTTCTTAAACTATTTTTAAACATTGATAACAATAATTGGTTGTATTGGTTTTTTTTCTATCCTTGCAACCATGTGAAATGACAATAATTTAATTTATTTCGCGTGTTTTCTGATGTATAGGTTTCATAACACTCCACTTTTAAATGCATCTTTCAGTGATTTGAGTCTATGTCGAAAACCCCATAATCGTTAAAACATTTTACCTTGGTGATGTTGATCAAAACTTTATGACGCATGTGTCATTGTTTCATCACTTTATGATTATGAAACGGCTAGAGACAAAAAAAGGACCCAAAAAAAATAGATGATACCAAAAGGCCAATAACAAATCAGGAGTCAAAACAACAAATTAGGACTCGGCAAGGACGAAAAGAATAAAAGGAAGAAATTCAAATACAATGATTGCAATGACACATCTGGCGAATTCTCTCTAGATCGAAATACCGAAAAAAAAATTCTAAATAATACAAACAGCAAAGCTAACTACGTACGACTATTAAAGAATATAAATTCCCTGATTTGTTTTTTGTTTGTTTGTTGATGTTAGGTAAGGTACATATAGGAACGAAAAGGACTTATCGTTCAATAAAGGGAATATTAATTTTTACCATGACACAAAATAATGTATGTTTGCCAAATTACTATCTTAAATATTAATGGTATCGACGTTAATTAATGGCATACAGTATAGAACAAAAGAAGACGGATGATACCGAAGTAAGAACTCATAGAGACACACAAAAATGACAAAGGAAAATAAAACTGAAAAGACAAACACTAATCAGCAAAACACTATACAAAAAACAGAAAACGAGCAATAAAACCCCCACAAAAACATGGAGCTATATCAGCGCTTCAGAAACACATTTGAACTGTTGAACAGTCTATTATGGAACACGGTTGACATAGATTATACAGTAAACTTGGTAAGCAATATCAGAGTTTATTCCTTAGCAGAAAATAGTTTAGTTTTTTACCAAATAAAATAGGGGATAATCAGATCGGTTCGTTTGATTTGCCACTGCATTTGTTGGTTGTATGGATGGTATCAGAATCTTCTTAAGTACTTACATGCGTAAATATTGCATAAATTAATCATACTAAATTAACTTCATTCAATTGTAGTTGACAACACATATGTGTATTTGTTCTGAAAATACACCACCATCCAAATCAAACATTCAAGCCTGTGAGAGCAAAACATCTTCGAATTTGTATATGTACTATAAAGGTTTGTAGAATTTAATAGATCATTACTAAAATCATTTCTTTAAGCGTAAAAGAAGGAATCTTAAGCTCGTAAGGTTAATATAGATACATTAAGAATGTTGATACTGTAGGATACCTTCATTTGTGTATAACGATTACTTTATTTTGCTTTGATGCTGAAATTTTCTCTACATCGCAATATCGTTCATCATAAATCAATTCAATTTACAATTCCTCTCTCATTTAATGATTCTGACAAATTGTTAGGTGTCCCCGAAAATGAAGCTCTGAACAACATCGGGCTTTTTTTTCAATAACATTACATTTTATGAAAATAAGGTTTGGTTGAGATTCCGGCTTTCATTTGTGAACTTTCCATTTCTATGAAGCAAGATTCCAACAGCACTCGCATACGGTGTATATATCTTCCAGTGATAAGATATCTGATAGTTTTAATTTCCTAGATATTAGGTACATTTGTAGTTGCTTTCAATAAATCTATTGAACAAGAGTTCTAAATGAAAAAGTGAATGGTTTCGACCTGCGTAGCCTACTTTTTTTAAATGTTGTATTTTTAACGTCTTTCGATCTACCTACGATGTTGTTATCTTTTTTATCCACATTGCACTCTTGCAACTTTTTACGGTTTATGTCATTTATTCTTGAAAATAGTTTTTAAAAAAAGTACATGACACAACAGGAAACAAGTCATAAAAATCTTAGGCATTGTATGCTTTGCAAACAATATATAAACGCCAAACGCTAATAGAAACGTTGTTACTTTTATTCGACTTCTAAACGCATTCATGTTTTATATACTTTATTGTTGAGGTGAATGTGCGTATATTTTGCAGTATATCATGAAAATGTATCAAAGGGGTTAGGACATTGTACTACTTTATGCTGTTTTGATGGAAACAATAACATGAAAGCTGTTAACTGTACATATCCAAATGTAGGAGGAAGATGTGGTAAATATGTATATCTTGAAATCTTCTTAAAGTTAGAAATGTGCAAGTAAATCATATATATATATATGTCTATGTGAACGTCGTCATGAACAGGCAAAATATTTTTGCCACTTGAAATATGCCACGTTCGGTCATGAAATCCTTTATGCTGACGTGAAACAAAACATTAATAAGCCAAATCTTTGGATATTTTCATAAAATAACACATTTGTGAATTCGATGTCCAATGCTGAATACATATAAAAAAGGAGTGTTTTGAGTTACGAGTTTTTAAAAATTATTTAAAATTTCAGTCTTCTTCATCATTGTTAAACTGATAATTGAAAGGCAGCATGGCTATTTTTTAGTTGCCAATAATTGAGGGGCTGTTGTTAGATTTATGATTTTTGTTATTTGTTGTTTAAGGGAGTTTATTTCTTAATTTAGTTTCTGTTATTAATGGTTATCAATGACTATTGTTTTTTTTTTCTGTATCAAATGATAATATGCAACCATTGGCAAATCTTTGGTGACTTATCGGCCTCCTATTATAGGTAAATTGCTTGCAAAACCGAGTCGAAATGTATTTTTTATTTAATATTTAATCAAGCAATTTCCAGTAAACATAATTAAGCAGGAAGTTCAATTCTCATAAAAATAAATGTGTTATGCTAAATTGCCTGAAATAAATATTTCTAAATTATGCTTTTAGCCTACACCTTTTAGTTAACAAAAATCCTTTATTTAGTTTCAAATGAAGGTCAAATGCTACAAAGGTGATTGAGACAATGATTATTATCTAGAGAAAGAATTGTTTTGATTCGGTTCTATCAAATACGACAACTACATATTTGTTTGTAAAATTACATTTTACGGAAGCTGAACACTTTTAGAACAAATATGTAACGTCAAACAATAACGACAGACGCACCTTAGTTTCAGATGTCCGTATTCCACCTACAACAAGATTTGGACTCAAATAAAAGCAACTAAATAGCTTTATTTCTACTAAAACACATTATCCAATTAAAGGGTATCAAGACTTCTTATTTCAAAGTGCATATAGTAATGCTAATGCATGGATTCCACAACACTAAATAATTTGCATCGGTTTAACAAATTAGGTTCGCAACAACACACCGGGATAATCGAGTATTGCCCAGTCCAATGGCTTGTATTAGGTAAAACTGGGCTCGGAAGAAAAGAAAAACAAAAAATAATAGTCTATGCACACAAATTTTCTTTTTTTATCATATCTCTTACGACAAACTTACAACCGTTTTATACATTCGTCGTCGACCGTATTCATAAACATGATGAAGAGGCTCTAACCACTACTACTTTCTCATTAATTATTGTCTGTTACATACGCAGTGTTTGATGCGGTCTTTGTTAACTACTATGATTGACTTCCGCTACAGGTGACACGGGATAATAATAGCCTTTTTAGAATACACAGTTAACTTAAGTAATTTCTTTTTAATAATCAGAAATGAATTTAAATATACATCATGACCGTTTACCGTTTTGTTATCTTTAAAAACATAAGTCCACTTGTGTTTTTATATCTTTTATCATGTAGTGAATATAAATTTTTCTAAATTCTTTAAAATTCATGTTCACGTGTATGTAAAATTATTTTATATAAATGACTGTGAAAGTAACTCTTGTAAAAGGGAAATAACTGTTGATGAATGTACTGATGCAATTTTTAAAATGAAACTTTATAAAACGCCAGGGCTTGACGGACTGAATGTGGAATTTTACAGCACATTTTGGGATGAACTTAAAATTTTTTATAGTCTCCACTTTTAATTACTGCTATGAAAAGGAGAACTATCTAACACTTGGATTAATATCTCTAATCTATAAGAAAAAAATGACCCCTTTTCACAAGATAATTATAGACCTATTACTCTTTTAAACTATGATGCTAAATTACCTGCTTATGCCTTAGCACAAAGATTAAAACCCCTGCTACCAAAGATTATACATACTGACCAAAACGGATATGTCAAAAATAGGTATATTGGTTTTATTATTCGACAAAAACAAGATGTCATAGACTATTCTGAAACTTTAAAAACTGATGGAGCAATTTTATTTCTTGATTTTACAAAAAACATTTGACTCATTAGAATTGGACTTCATGTTTGAGACTCTTTTTGATTTTGATTTAAAAATTACTTTATAAGGTGGGTTCAGACAATGTACTCTGATATTAAAGGATGCATTATTATTAATGTATGGGTTTTCTCCCGTTTCAGGGCATCTCGCGGGATCCGACAAGGTTATACGTTATCATCCTTACTATTTGTTCTAGCGGTAGAAGTTATGGCAATAAAGATGAGGGAAAATAAAAACTTAAAAGGACTAGAAATAAAACTTGACGGTAAGAGTAATACCCCGAAAATCTGCCAATTAGCTGATGATACTACTGTATTTCTTCAATCAAAAAAAGATGTATCTCTAGCAATTAATTTTATAGAAATATTTGGTACTCTCTCAGGTTTGCAATTGAATAAAACAAAAACTGAAGGGATATGGCTCAGTCGTTTAAAACACAGTCGGGAAAAATTTGAAGATATAAATTGGTGTACTGCACCTATCAAAAGCCTTGGAATTTACTTTAGTCACAATAAACAAGAATGTCAAAAACTTAACTTTGAAAAACAACGGTTAAAAAGTAAAAAAATAATATCTGATTGGAGTAAAAGTAATCTTACTATCATAGGAAAAATAGTTGTCATCAAATCATTAGTTCTGCCAAACCTAACATATGTTGCATCAAACACTATTATTCCTAGAGAAATGTTGCAAGATTTAAAACTTTAATATACAATTTGATTTGAAAAGGCAAAAGAGATAGAATTAAAAGATCGACACTTTAAAATGATTTTTTGGAATGGTGGACTTTAGATGACAGACATTGATGCTTACATAAAATCACTACATATCAACTGGATTCTAAAATTAAGTGAAAAAAAAAATGATAACTGGACAATTTTACTTCAACATATTAGGAAAAAAACTTTGTATTTAAAATGAATTTAAAGAATATAAAAGACATTGATAAAAACAAGTTACAATATTTACCTGACTTCTATAAACAACTAATTAAAGATTTGATAAGTTTAAAGGGAGGTAATACAAAATATCCCAAACAATTTCTTGAAATTAGAAAACAAAATTTGTGGGGAAACGAAGAAAAAGAAAAAGAATATGTATGTGTAATCACCATAATTAATCAAATATATTTTGTGAAATGAATTATGTTATGAATACTAATATTATGAAGAAAGAATATCTTGCCATATAGTGCTTCCCTAACTATTAGGTAAGCTAACATGAGAGATACTAAGTTAAAAGCTGTAAACTTAGTAAATTGTTACAGCATATATGCAATAAAGATATTGTTACGTTGGTTAAAAAAAAATTAATTCATCCCTCAGTTAGAGAAAGTATGTACAGTTGGTACTGTATTTTTTGTCCAATAAAGGTAACAGTAGTAAACCGCTGTTCGAAATTCATAAATCGATTGAGAAAAAAATAACGCCGGGTTAATTAACTAAAACTGAGGGAAACATGTCAAATATAAGAGGGGAAGAATGGCAAAACAGAAACACTAAAATGCAACACACACAGAAACGAACTATAATATAACAATGGCTATTTTCCTGACTTGGTACAGGACATTTTTAAGAAAAAATGGTGGGTTGAACCGGGTTTTGTGGCTTGCCAAACCTCGCACTTTTATGGCAATGTTTAATATAACACTAAAATTACACCATTTCATGACAGGAATACAGCACAACATTTAGGACAGAGTATTACGCAAATAAACAATACAATATAGTACATGGGAGAACATACAAGACAGAGACAGGACAATCACAATGTTCAGATGCATTGACTTAAGTAGGATACCCAAAAGAGCAATCTAAATGCCGGAATGCATATACCACCATGTCACCTTTACAAAGACACCACAAACTTGAAACCAGACATTACTACTATGATGCATAAACTTTTTACTTGGAAACGTATTACAACAAAGAATACTAGTCTGCACTTATTTCTTACCATTTTTTTTTAAAGCCAGCTGGCAGATTTTAACTTTTTTTTCATATGACCATTTTTACTTAAGGAATCAACAAAACACAAATATATGATGTTTTAAATCAACACAGAAGTAAAACATGGTGATTGAGGAGGAATGTTTGGATTGCCAACTTTTTTTTTTTAGTTAATCTGACTGAAAGAAACCGTTTAACACCAAATCATAAAAAATGACAGTAAAGTCCATTCAACATTTTACAGCATGACTAATTTCCTGTAAGCATTTCCGGATTATTCAATGAGTCTTTTGTTGACAAAACGCGCTTTAGTAAATGGAAAACACGTGTGTTACTTTTAACAAAATTAAAAATTATCATATTAACGAGAAGGTAAACCTGAAAGAAACGCTCGTTTACATTTTCAGCCTAACGCAGAGTAAACATGTCGTTTACATAAAATGTATGTCAGTAAACGCCGCCTGCACATGTTATGCTTGGTATGTCCAGTTGTATTTCGGATTAAAGCAATCTTAAAGAAATATTTAGACCAGTACTGCTTAGTCCGGATTAACTTTGGTAAATTATATGCCAACTCTTCAACAAACATAGGTTCTAAAAAATCACTCGTCATGTAAAAAAAATAACCCTTAAATGTTCAAAACATATCGATGAAAAAATTGTAGATAAGGGAGAAGCCACAACGAATATAATATTTTGCGCATAATCTAAATCGGATTCATCCCTTCAAAGAAATCCAGCTCATTGTCTAATATTTGTGCACCCCTACTTGCCTATACCTGCTTTCTTCCTCATATGGGACAGAAATCAAACAAAATCTTGATGATGTCATGTCGATGATAAGTTTTATAAAGAAGAAACGCGCATCTAGCTTATATAAGTATAAGCCTGGTATCGGTGACGAGTTTAACACATCACAACTGATTCGAAGACAAAGTATCGGCGTCTGATTTTCGTTGTCTATATTTAGTCCCAAGTATCATAAGTATAGACAGTGTACAACTACCGATTTGATTTTCATACTCTTTCCAAATTTATATATTTATATTTTACACACTGTTTTATGCTAAAATATTAAGTAGGGGGATGAAATTATATGTCAAACTAAAAGAATGTTAAGGTAAAGTAGTTATTTGGTCTACTTAAAATAGGTCAAAACATTGTAAATACATATGCCTTATACATGTTATATAAAAATGGTGTCTATCCTTGAAATCTCCGTCGATATTGGTATTGTTCATTTATTAAGAGACGAAGGCAAACATTTTCTAACTTGTTATATCATGTTTATTTTGTAAAAAGAAGGTGATGACGTGATTCGTTCATGGGATAAGACATATTCATACAACCTGCATCGCTGCATGTCCAGGAATCTTCTGTTATTAGAACCTTCAAATTACTGCAGGATACGTGGACATGGATATGAATTTACTCAAACATGGACAAATGTTTTTCGCGATGTCTGGGAACGTCCTCTTACGAAAGGTATATTTCTACAAAGTACACATGTATTGTTTATATTTTTTCAAATAAATAAACCAAATAGATACATAATTCAAAATAAAAATTAAATGGAAAAAGAAACTTATTACTTCTTAATGAGAACAAATGATACTAGCACTGCTATCTAAAACTAACAGAACTAACACTCGTATAACTACCTCCTATAGGGCTCCTACGTCCTCAACAACAACAACAACAACAACAACTACAATAACTAATATTTCATTTATACATGTTATAGAAGAGATGTTCAAAAACTATCGACCTCGTAATTTAATTTCGAATAAGACCACCTTACATTTATGTTGCTTATCCTTTAGCTTTAAGTGTCCTTATTGTGCATTTAATTTTCAATGTCAGCGTTGTTTGTATACATGTAGGTAACACTCTTTTTTATGATTTCTCGTGAAAAACGTGATTATATGTCAAATTTCACATCAGTCACGTTTTAGTGTTAGAATTTGAATATACACGTTGGTTTATTAATTTGGTGATGTCCGAAGGTGAGAGTGTATAATCAATTTTGCTATTGAGGGATGCATCATCGATTGATTTAGCATATATAGGTGATTTACAGGAGTAACATCATAAACATGACGGGGTTTTATTTTTATTATTTCTGGATCTGCTCACTCATCCAGAAACCCACGATTACTCCTTAGGTTTTATTGGGTTCTTGATTTGCAGTCTTAAGGTTCTTATTATGTGTATTGTATACTGCTGTTTGGCTTTTGTTCGATTTTTTGGTTTTCACAAATACATTGTCAGTTCGTTTTCGACTGGTTGGTTTGCATATCCATTTGATATATTTCTCCTCTCTTCTATCAGTCATGTTAACATCATGCCGACACAAACAGATCTAACCTCTTCGTGTAATATCGGAATGTGTTCTAAATAGGTACATAACAAGCTCATGTTATTGAAGGTTCTGTAATACATTACAGTGTTTCTCTTATTCCATGTTTTCCTCTGAAAGTTTGTGTGCTTCACTCGGTTTTAGCTTGTAACCCAGATTTGTTTTCTCTTGATCGATTTATGACTTTTGAGCAGAGGTATACAACTGTTGCCTTTACTTTTTTTTAACACAAGAGATAGATTTCTCAGATAGGGACCAAGAAGAGGCACAAGTCGTAAACGCACGAAAAAAAAATTAAAAAATCGTTCTCATTTCGTTCATAATGAACATTAAAAAACCTTTAAAACCTTTCTCAATTAAATGGTTCTAGTCGAAACCTGTTGAATCATAACTTTAGAGATGGAATTATTTTGCAATTCGTGTCTGTTTTCTTGTTGCTTGTCTTGTTATTTTGTTCGTTTGTTAATTATGTTAATTTTGTACGTATGTATGTGAATGTGTGTGTGTGTTTGTTTATTTGTTTGTTTAATATACTATATGTATGATGGGTTTTTGTTGGGTTTTTTTATTGCATGAAAATACTCTCATATACAAAATACTCTAATATATCGAACCCATCGTGATACAATCTTTTACTTTCTTCCTGCAAGTGATACGTTGTTGCCTTCCTGTTTATCAAAACTTCTCATTGCATTCTGTTAGAAACCATGGTAAACGAATCTTAATCTGAAGTGTCCGTTTTGTTCTGAACAGCTTTCAAAGTAAAATAGAAAAAACATTCATCCATAGAATACACTTGCAATTTAAAACTGCATAAACAAATCTGACGGAGGACCTCATGATGCTCTTTTGTCAAGCAAACATGAAAACTCACATTTCAGTCAGTCAGTTTTCTGTACCTGTCTTTACCTCACAAAATAAAGTGAAAGGATGTCAATGTAAGCATTCTTGTCTAGTAGGTTATGATGGTTTGTTCGTTGATACAAATAAGATTAAACTAATTAAAAACTTTGAAGACCCAAAATGATCATAAGAACCTGTCTACCGCAATGACAAGTTGTTGTCCCTATAAATGAAGCCTGTTGTTGTGTGTACATTACATTACATAAACTTCTTGATAAAAGAATAAGTTATTGACAATTTACTTGGAAACTCAACATATACCTAATCAACACTTACCACATAGTAACTCTTGAATAATCATTCTGTGCTATGCTCCCTTGGAATATCGCCCTTAAAAGACGAGAAACTATTTCCATCGCAGTATAGGCTTCCTTAAGTGCATACGTGTCCCCACAAACAACCTGATATTGCTGTGTATTCAAAGTCCTCTTTCTGAGCTATTTTAATATAATAAATAAAAGTTAACATCAATTTTATCAGCAATCAAAACCGAGTTCCAAAGGTATTGTGAAACTACCTGTTCTAAGGATGACACGATACTAAGAAATTCAGAAAATCTTCTTAAGTACATTAATTATAAGTCTTGTAACTCTTGCGATAGTATTAAAACATTTCACCTGTTTACCCTTAACACAAGTATAACCAAAACCCAAACGAAAAGACAAAAAAATTTAAAAAATGTTGTCTCATATAAAAGGATGGCTAACGTAGATACACGTATCATATATTTAGGAAGGCATTAACTGTACTTCAAAATATCACTATGATCAAAACTAAGCATTTTCTGAAACTAAGTGATAACTTTGAACGCATCTATCGATCCGAACTTCAAATAAAGGATACAACAAAATACACCAATCCAAATCGACAGTGAAAATTTCTCTATTGGTTTGAATTTTGTCGATTCTTTCGATTATTTTTTTCAGTGGAAGGTGGAACCGATGTTCCTCTCCAATGTTTAGTAGGCCAACTGGAATTACATTATGGTGAAATTACACTCAAAACAACTAAAAAGAAATGCAATGAAGTCCTAGAATGGTATTTGTGTAGAAACGGTAAGTGCCAAACAATATGTGATCCCTTTATTTTGAATTTTTCTTGAATGGTGAACTTATGATGAACAATTCTAGTTTAGGAAACTCAACTATTATTATGACACCCTCAACGGAGTTGGGGTGACATATTGTTAATAAACGTTTCTTTTTTTCTAATTTTTATTTTTCTTCCACTTTTTTGTCCAGCTTATATCTTGGAACTGAATGAACCAATGGTCATGGAAATATACCATAATGTTACCCACCATGTGCAGATTTGCAATCGGGATTTGGCATTTTCAAGATGGCCACCGTAACCATGGAAACAGAACATATGTGAATATTTTTTTTGTGAATAATTCAAGTATTCCTGAACTTAAAAAATCATCAAATTTGTATATATTGTTGGTGTCCACTTTATACGGGTTTAAGATGATTTAAAGAATCTTTGGAAGTACTGCATTGCCATATAAACAGGATATGCGTAGCATTAAAACCTACGGAAAAATCTTTAAGTATAATGTAGCATCTCCTCGCTTATACCAAAACATGGTATTTCAAACCCAATGCAGCTTTTATTATAATGTCCATGTCTTAAACCAAGGATGCAGATCATTTTGGAAATGGTAATTGTTACCATGTTAACAAAAGAATTATTCAAAATTCCTCTAACTTTATGAAACTTCACAGAAATGATACCTGACATGTGGAAAATTGTTATTTAACATTGGAATTTCCAAAATGGCCGCCGTTACCATGGAAACAGCAAAAATATCAAAAACTTCAAAATCCTCCAATTTGTATGAAAATTTACAAAAATGATATTTTTCAAGTGAAGATGCACTCTTTGACTGGATTTTTTCAAAATGACTGCCGCTCGCCTGGCAATGGTGGACGGGTGCCATTCGTTATTGCAAACAATAACAAATCTATTTTTATATATTTCTCGTCTGTATTAATAATAAAATCGCTTCTTACTACACACATTTTTCTTTACAAAATAGACTACAAAAAAGTACTTCCGGGAAAAATAAGTCGAATTCTGACTTCACTTAAATTATTTTGTGATCAATCAATTTTTGGGAAAATAACCAATGAATAATACAGCTATTGTGTCCAAAGACTATTTAATAAGAACCCATGTAAAATCACAATTGTGTCTTGAATATTGGAAAAAAATAGCAAACAAAAAAAGAATTGGATAATCTTTTGTTTTACTTTTCCTTTTAAAAAACCAACTCGTGAACTTAAGGCTCATTTAAATGCATATATACCTTACTTACGGATTTAAGGCCGTCAAATAAGGCATACTTTGTCATAGACCAGAGCGGGTAAAATCAATTGAACCATGAATATAATCAAACCCACATGCCGAAAAGGCAAATCGTGTTTATGCTAACCATTGCTAGTTTATTTTTTATTGTATCCCTCATAAAGTTTGATATAGATTATGTATCTTCACAAATTGTACATATATTAAAATATATGCATGCCAATACAATTTCAAAATTTATCAAAAATGAGAATAAATTAACTGACTGTATGGTACTTGAAGTTTGTTAATTTAAGAGCTGCTTCTATAATTATAGTTTTTACTAATTAAGTATCGGCAAAAAAGTAAGTTCTTATTCAACAATTGAGCATTTTTGTACACATTATTTCCTCCCTCTTCTTTGTATATTGTTTACATATTTTGATATATTCTTGAGATGGCTTTATCAGTACTGGTCGCGTCTTTTCCTGTTGTGTTTCGCGATAAGTACATTTGATGTTTCTTTTTCTTTGGATTATGTGATATAAAATAGTTGCAACACAACAATTGAATTAATAAAAAAATAGTTATTGATTTACAACAGGTTAAATGAACTATTCTTGTTTGGCGTACATGTCACTCAATGAGATTCTGTAAACCAACGTATTTTCGCGGATACTTTATTTCGCGTTTTACCCTTTCAAGTCCACTTCGCGGCTATTTAGTTTTGCGATTTTTCAATTTACTTGATGAAGTTTATTAAGGAACGATCCACGTTTTACATGTTTGGGACGATTGATGTTCGCGTTTTTTTCTACTCACGAAAATAAATCGCTCGCGTAAATAAGTTGGTTAAAAGTATGACTAAAATGATTCACAATCGACTATTTAAAGGTTGATAAGGTTTGCCGTAGTGTTGAATATGAGGTTAAATAAAGGCAACAGTAGTATACCGTTGTTCGAAATTCATAAATCGATTGAGAAAAAAACAAATTCGAGTTACAAACTAAAACTGAGGGAAACACATCAAATATAAGAGGAGAACTACGACACAAAAGAAGCACAACACCAAAATATAACACACACAGAAACGAACTATAATATAACAATGGCAATTTTCCTGACTTGGTACAAGACATTTTAAGAAAAAAAATTACAATACTGATTAATATAAAATTGTGGTAGTATTTTGATGATTAATTGTATTATCTAGCTATGTCGGTGATTCTTCTAAAATCTTCTAAATCAAACTGCAAACCAAATATATCGTATACATTTAGTTGACCCAAACTAAAATCTAATAAATGAACTGGGTGATTAATTATCTTTTCCACAAGTCACGTTCGGTAAATAAAGATCAGACGACGTAAAGACAAACCACAATCTTACACGTGGTAAAAATTATCCTTAGTTAGTTTGAACAAAGACACACCGTATGGATCAACCAATTCGTGATGGTGTCCGTTAAATTTACGGAGTGTCATTTTTAATCTGTCCTCCTCATAACTTTGTTGGAGCAGTTTCTGCATTAGGAGCACACTCCTGTGTATGAAGTTCGTATAGTGTGAACATGAACGAGTATAACGTATCAACTGAGATATGTAAACACAATACGAAGGGGCAGAGGGTATGTTACTGCTGAGAAATGGGAAATTGATAATTTGGAAGTTGAAATCGTCCCGTTTATTATAGATTTTCGTGTGAAGTCGTCCATCTGTTTTAATATTGAGGAAAAGATCAAGGTATGAAACAGTCCTTCTAGTATCAGTCGTATCCTTAATTTCAAGTTCACTGGGACATATGCTATGTAAGTGTTGCCTGAAATATGGGATATTCAATGATAGGACAGTAAATTAAAGAATTTCGAAAAGTGCTCTTTCTTTTTGTCTTTTATAAGGTTCTGAATGAATTCTGATTCATACAAGTACAAAAACAAATCGGTCAGTAGGGGTACACAATTAGTACCCATTGAAATACCGACTGTCTGTTGAAATATAAATCCTCCAAACTCAACATACATATTTACATTAAAAGAAAGTCCAGCATTTTGATAAAATCATCTTTAGTATATTTTCTGGTAGATTCAGTGTGGTTCTTCACAAAATATGAATTATTGTAACCCAAATCAAGAAATGTGTATCTACGATTCCCATTTTATAGAATAAACTCTGTTTAGTGAGATGGTGACGTCGATCACTGAGCATGAGGAATAGTAGTGTATAGCGTAAAAAAATCAAAAGTCTTTATGTTGCTGCAAAATTGTAAATATTGTGATCGAAGATTAAACAGTATTTCTTTCGAATTTTTGAGAATCCACATCTGGTTAACACCACTGGTAGAATATATCACATCACAATATTTTTGAAGCCCATCTTTAACTTTAGAAAGACTAGTAGTCAGTACTTTAGAAAGATGTTAATCGAACAATTTGATGAACCAGCTAAAATTACTTTAAATTACATTTTTAAATTGTTTTATTCTTCTTTCAGGTTTTGTACTTCCAACCATTATTTCAAAAAGTAAGACCGCACCTAGCTCAACATTCAGGAAAACTCAAACGGAAGTTACATATTTCAACATTTTACCAAGCATATGGCCTACAACACAAAAGGATATCATGACAAATTATTTCACAACTGGTTAGTATGAATACATTATAATTCAGAACATGTATGTAGATGATTAAAGAAAAACAGGCAATGTTGAAATTCACAAATATTAATCATAGCAGTAAAAAGCGGCTTTGAATTACGAAAACACGTTTTCCCGTATAATGTGAATATGTGAGTTACACATTCAATAAAGTTAAGTTATCGTCACACGTTTTGGCAGATTGAATTTTACAAATTAATATAAAAGTGACAATCGGAAATTAACTTTTTACAAAAAAGTAACGTCAGGTTTGTCATAGATTACAGCTTCAAATGGAATCTGTGACAATTTTAAGATTTTAGAAAATGACTCAAGATATGAAACTCAAGATATGTAATCTGACAATGCCATGGCTAAAAAAGAAAAATAAAGACAAACATAGAAAAAATAGGACAAAGCAACATGAACGCCATCAAAAACTGGGGGTGATTCAGATACTATTAACATATTTTAAAATGCCGATAATTTTTCCTCTCATACACATAAATCAAACAGATATGCATTTTTGTTTATTTTCCGAACTTACATCGGGATTTCCCTAGATAAATAGATGATTAAATCGATAAGTGTTTTCCCCTTTTGACTCAATAAAATAGGATATATAGACAACAGTAAATGTGTAAACACAATTAAAGTATTCAAATGGTTAAAATGCTAACTAGTGGTCAGCTTCAGAGAGTTAATTGAAAAAATGGAGCGATATTCTTTGGAAAGGTAAATAATTGACATCACCCAATACAAAATATATAAATAACTACAATTATAATGGAAAATGTGGATAATAATACTCAAAACAAAAGTAAGAAGACGGAATTGTAATTGCTCCCATATATCAAATATACTGTATAACATGAATATTCTTGTTTTTTATTTCTAAATCATAGAAAAATTATTCTACATAATTAACCTGTATACCATTGACAGATCGAGACTATTTGATAGCAGTGAACATGTAAATTCAAAAAGAGGGGAGACCATAAATATGACAAAAAAAACTGCACCAACTAATGCACTAAAGGAACACTACTGTCATATCCATCACTTAGTATAAGCATTTTTAAAGTCAATGATGGACTATAGTCGGTTTCAAAGATAAACATCCCACTATTTGCTTTATTTATCATCGGAGAATTTTGAATTCGTATGTTGTGCATCGTCTAGGTACCGAGGTTAAAAAAATGAAGTTTGATAAAGATATGTCAAAATAATGAACACTTTAATGAATAATGAATAACTGTCAGTTAATGACAGAAAAATAGCTGTCATATCCCTGACTTGATGCAGAAATGTGTGTACGTACACTACAGATGGGTGCAGTCTTAATCTGTACACGATTTAACTTAAATCAGTCCTTACGACTGCTCTATATGTTAACTTGGGAACATTTCAGCAGACTTGTAAGTTAACTTTATCCCTAGCAGACCAGACCTCATGTCTGCTGTGTTAGGACTGCTGCAGACAAGTCCTGGGGACAAGTTTGATAGAGCAGACCTGTTCACAGGACAAGTCAGCTGGACCAGACCAGACCTGCGGACAGGTCAGCTTGACTAGATCAGACCTGTGGACAGGTCTGCTTGACCAGACCAGACCTGTGGACAGGTCAGTTTGACTATTTGTTTGGAATTAACATGTAATATTATTGAAATATTCATTTTGTGTAAAGTTATTATTTACATAATATTGAATTATTATAAACACAAACTTCACAGATGTTTTCGTGATAAGTATTAACATTAGGTCATACATAAATAAAAAAAAAATTACAACATATGTTCGTATTTTCAATATTGGACATAGACACTTCGAAACACTCCATTTTTTGCAAGTGATATACATATATAGTTCATCTAAATATTATTCGTAATCAACAAGTGAAATAATTGGTGGAATATTAGGTGCATGTTCTATGATCGCTGTGTTATCTGTGCTGATTGTATGTAAAATAAGGTCAGTAACAATTTGTTTAAAAACACACATCAATACCTAACTTAAAATTCAGATTGAAAGGATGAAATTTTTGAGAAAAAAAAAATATGTCACTTTTAATCGGTAATTTTAAAAGCTTTTTAAGTTAAGCTTGATGATCAGAAGAACTTAACATAGATTTTCAGTAACAACTTTAAAGTTTCATCAAGTTGGGATATATATTAAAAAGCTTGTCAAATATTAAGATATGTGTCTCATTACGACATCTCATAGACATTTATAGAACTAATTCATATTGAGCTTTATTGATATTTTTCGAGAAAACAGATGAACATTTTACTCACTTTTATAGTCGATCATGCATGGATACACACATATATTTTGCGTTATTTTGTGTGCATGGTAAATGACAAGCACTCTAAGTTCAAGTCAGATCTGCATATAAAGAATGAAATCGATCAGTTTGAAGGTTGAGATCTGTCCAACGGAATTATCATATACACATGCTCCTGTCATCCCGCTGCTTGAATGTATTACAAAATTACCGAACTCCAAGGCGATTAAATTAAGGTGAAGTCAATTAAAGCTGACATAATCAAATATAATGAACAAAACATATGAAAAACAACTGCTATATTTCTGACTTTGAACATGCATTTTCCGGAGAAAATGGTGGGTAAAAACTGGAGTTAAAGCTTACTTAACCTCTCACTTAAATGATAATTGGTTATAGGTTTTTGATATCGACACATTGGGGTAATGTGACAATAATTGGTTAAAACTGGGTCATCGCACCACAGACATAAAACAAAACCGACGAGAAAGTTCAATCAAACATACAAATTAATCTAACAAAGAAACCAACATAAAGGAGATAGTAAAAAAAGGAAAACAACAAATAATTTCGACAGCTTTAAAATCTAGTTATAACAATGTTTATGGATTTTGTTAAATACTTGATCAAGACAATATATGAAGTTATGCATTCTACTGCAGATGGTATTCAGTGATATATAGTTAGTGTAATGCTATCAAAGAATCCATTATGTAACTACGTGGAATAAGTACATTTTAAGATACAGAAATGAAGACAATATAATTTCAGTGATTTAAATATTTCGTCGTTTGACTAGTTTATTAAATTCCTATAATGTACCTGTACTTACATTTATGATGTTTACTTATTGATCAAAGGGAATATTCGCAGTGTCAAATAATCATGTTTACGAAGATACTGGTCAGGTGATCTATTCACAGGCAATATATGAAGACGTTAACAATACAACGAATGAAAACACAATAAATGCATCAACCCAAACATGTGACCTTAGTGAATCCAATTCACCAGTATATGACAATATACATGAATCGAAATAAATGGAGGATATTACGTTGAGTTAATACATTGTCATAAAAGAGATATCATCATTCGAAAAAAAAAATTATTTTCGGTCGTCTAGAAATAGGCTGAACATAATGTTAACTATATATGATTCAATCAACAACAAAAAATAACAATCAATTATTTAACGAATCAAAACATTGTAACTTAAAAAATAAGTAAAATACAAAAAAAAAAAAATCCAACTACTATGTACATGTACTAGTACTTGTTTTACAAAAATGTCACACCATTAAATTCAATATTCTAAGTACACGTATTAATGAAATACGATATAATAAAAACAAGATGGTTGAAAGCAGTTCATGAAAAGAAGACGAACATGACCAATGAGACAACAAACCTAGTACAATGACTTGTTTCTGTCAAACATTTCCAAAAACGAAATATATACATTTTTTTTTTTTTTATTTTTCTACCCTATTCTAAAATTCACAAATAGTTTTCAATATAAAATCAATTTAGGAAGGGAGATGACAACAGATATATTTCTCCAGAAACTAAAACGTTACAGCGATTCCTCTTAGGAGCCTAAAAACAGAATCATTATCAAAAGTCCACACACGTGATCTATTACTTTCACAACATATTTTACAGTGATCATCGTCGCTAGTGAAGTATATTTTGTCGTTGAATGCAGATACGTAAGATAAGCAGGGCAACATTTGATCACGTGTGGAATGGTATATTTCACAGTATTTACTTTGAATAAACCTCATTTTTTTTACATACAAACAGCGAGTCGTGTTAGCATGTGATACCATATGTACGACCTGGAAGTTCGATGAGATGTGCTTTTCTCCGGTTCTTTATATTTATTATGGTAACCCCTTGAGTAAAAAGAAATCGATGTTTTGCGACAGATGTGATAGCGACAGTTCACGCATTGACATTTATATCAAATCCATCACAAGGATCAAATCTCATGCTATATAAAGGTAAAATTTCGTAAAGTAATCGTGTAATAAAATGATCAGTTAACAATAAATCCTAATATCTTGACGTACGCCAATCCTTTACCGATGTTCCCTCTGATATTATTTTCTTCTGTATAATTAGTTATAATCATATCATACAGTGAAACTCATAGATCGAAAGTAAACTGACAACGCCATGGCAAAAGAAGAAAAAGACATTATTTTACATTGTCATGTCGGGGCCTTCTATAGCTGACTATACAGTATGGGCTTTGCGCACTGTTGGAGGGCGTACGATGATTTATAATTGTTAATTTCTGTGTCATTTGGTCTCTTTTGGAGAATAGTCTCATTGGCAATCATACCACATCTTATTTTTAATATAAACAGACAAAGAAAAGTACACAAGACAAAACATAGAAAAATAAAGACTAAGCAACACGAACCCTAACGAAAACTGGGGGTGATTCCAGATAGTCCAGAAAGACAAGCAGATTCTGCTCAACATTTGGCACCTGCCGTGTTGCACATGTTATCACAAACCCTATAAATAGTATAATTCGGTATGTCACATTAAAATTTGTCTCGACTCAGCATCTCCCATCTGTGCTAACATTACTCGCTATTATAAACTCAATTCTGCTCGTTCAAGTTTTTATTTCTATTGAACCAAATCTGGTAAAGCTGTTTATGAAACTTGTGTCTACCTTGCGCACTGTGCCAAGCTGCTCTACACTTTTATAATCTATCAACGATTGCAGATATTGTTCGTTTTCGTTTAATTTCTCTCCAATTTTTGCCATTCCATAAACTTTATTGTAGATCGATCGGATGCATATTGTTTAATGCTTATGTAAGTGGCCTGATATTGATTTAATATTGTTTTATTTTCTTTGATCGACAATAAAACTTGCTGAATAGTCTCGTTACATTGAAATTCCATCTGTTCAAGATCCGTAATCATATGTTTCTCAAGCAGGTGTAAATGTTTTATTCATTTCAAGTCTTATCTATTGAATTTCAGTTGAATGTCGCTTCTTCGATTCTTTAATACTGCATTTTCCTTTCGCTCCTTATTTATTCTATTAAATTTTTGTATGTCTTGAAACTGTATGGAAGTCTTTCTATAAATTGTTAATTGTTTCAGTGGAATTACCATGCATTTCTGATGATCTTTTATATATTTGAAACAAATAGGTTACTCATTAACACGACTGTTGTATATGATGTATGAAAGACGGACGAGATATGAAGTTTGAAATTGATACAAGTTCGTGACTTTGGGTTGCGTTTATAAATGTATGATGTTCTTTTCACTCATTACAAAGAACTTTTCTACATTCTAGGCACCAGTATGTAAACGTTCCATTAAGATACATAAAAAGCTAAATTTGTACTTCTTAATGACAGACATAATATTAAAAATGTTCTTATAATGATATTTCCCATTGTTCTGTTCTATAACAATGGTTCATAGTTTTCTAGTTCTATAATTTGAAGAAAAACATTATATCTTTATCAAAACAAGCAAATTTGGGAGAAGAATTGTAAGATTTTTCATATAAATAAAGAACATTATGATACAGATCTTACTATAACGCTTGTTTTTATGAATATATAATGTTTGCTGTTTCGTTCAAATATTGAAACGTTGCCTTATAAAGAAAATCGTTATCATATAATAAAATTTATAAAGGAATGAACAGAAAATTATTGCATTCTGTTTTGTAGCAAGCAAAAAGTAGTGTGATACCATTCTTTTTGATATTTCCTTATAAGCTGCTCTCTGTTTCAAGTCAGGACTATGACATTTGTTATCCATTCGTTGAATGTGCTTGAGGTTTTGATTTTGCAATTTGATTAAAGACTTTCCGTTTTGAATTTTCCTCGAAGTTAAGTATTTCTGAAATTTTACTTTTGCTATAAACATGTTATAAGTAACTATAAATATCTTGTCTTAGAGGGCGATATGCCATACTTTGTAAAAGAAAAAAACACTCTGATTCAAACAACAGATTCTCTGAAAATGTCAGTATCAAGACGCTTGACTCTTTTGAGTGACCACTTATTTTTTACGTGTAGAGGACGTTTATCAACAAACTATCAGCATTACCATGAGAAACAACTGTTCCCCTCTTCTTGTCGACTTGATCCTTTGTCGAAAGGTTACCTTTAGTGTGGTAGGACATCCTGTTACTCGTTTAAGCAAAATCAAACTAAAGAAGTAAAACAAAGCGTACAAACGGTACAATTTAGAGAGAAAATTGCCTGTCTTATGGTTTCTTTCAACGACAATATTATCGGAAAACAGTAATGATTCCCCCCAAATTGCACCGATGAGTACTAGGACGTCGAACCACATAGTAGGTAACCTGTCGAAAAATTATATAATCCGGAGACAACAGTGGGTGATTTGAAGATTGTCTTTTATCGTACGGAAACCTACTTGTTTGTGTATTTCTTAATGTGTAAAGTAAATGCAACACGATTAGTTACTGCATAAACACGAATTTTTTGGAAGTATTATATCACCATACAGAGGAGCTTATTTGGCCAAAACACCCGTAATTAAACATACCATTTGTTTTGTTGTGACGTTAAATCTTACCAGGTATCCTGTAAGAATAACAAAAATTGCATATTTCTGTCCATTTCTTCACAGTTTTTGTTTTCTTAGATTTGCTCCAGAAATATGTGGATACTAACTACTGGATGAAGCAGGTAGTATCGGATAAGATTACAATTTGTAGAAGGCGGGGCTAAATTATCGACAGAAAATCACATACATTATTCACTTATCTGTACAACTTTTCGAAATGTACCTTAATTAAGACCATTCTGCACCATTAGTCAATGAACGAAGCAACATCATTTAACCAACAGACACTATTTTTGTCGATCAAAGCGTCGCAGAAATAATGATGCATGGCTATCTAATCAGATTGAATAAAACTAATTTGAAAGTCTTTAATGAAGCTTCATGACAACATTATGCATTATACAAAATGTTTTAAAATGATGTTTAAAAAAGGGAAAGTGACCAAAAAAAATGTTTCTTAAAAATAAAGAAAAAACGTCAGTAATAATTAAATATAAGTTTACAGAAAAAAATGTTGATCTGGTTTTCTGGATATATATATATATATTACGGATTAAAAATGTGTCAAGTTTTGTGATTGGATAACAGCTAGGAGATGTCAGTATATTGTCAGAAAACTGCCGGGGTATATACGACGTTTTTTTTGCCCCAATTGTAACCCCAAAAATTTTCAATAAAAATATTTAAAAGATGGCGGATAACTTTACGGTTCAGCGATAAACATGTCAATTGCATTCTAATAAATATAAATTTTAGTTATATTTATGCATCAGCTACTTTAGAAAAAAAATAAATATTAAAATTATTTCTAAAAAAAATAACAAAACTAATAAATTCCCGTTTATGCACACTCAAAACATCGTCTGCAAAACAAAACAAACAAATACGGCAAAACAAGATCAAACAAGGCAACATGAAGCGGTTTACTTCTCATTCTGAAGAAGATGTTATTGCAAAAAAAACAGAATTTGGTTCCTCTAAACACAGTCAAGGCAAATAAGGGTGCAGCAAATTTATTTCGCTCATATTTACGGGAAAAAACATGGACACAAACTTTTGAAAGCTTTGAAATTCACAGACTTGCTGAAACACTTTCTCATTTGTATATGAATGCCCGCACAAAAGAAGGAGAAATGTACAAATCTACCACTTTGATTAATACAAGGCATGCATTAAATCGATATTTGAAAAGACCACCCTTCTTCAAAAAAAATTATTTAATAAAAAACACAGAGTTTACAGATGCAAATGAATGTTTCAAAACAGCCAAAGCAGAAATAAAATCAGTTGGTAAAGGGGACATTGTTCACTACCCTGAGATAGAATCTGAGGATCTTACCAAGCTATATAATAGCATTTATTTGGACCCAAGTACACCATTTGGCCTAGCAAACCGTGTTCAAATGAAGATTCGTTTATACTTCTGCCGCAGAGCAAATGAAAATATGGAATCCATGACAAAGGAAAATTTCGTTGTCAAAACTTACGCAAAAACTGGCCGAAAGTATATTCTTAAGAAGGTAGATGAAATGACAAGAAAATCAGAGAGAATCCGATCATGAAAAAGTGTCTGGGCATATGGCTGAAGATCCTGAAATGCCTGAATATTGTCCGGTGAAAAATTTTGAAACCTGCCTTTCAAAGTTGTATCCAGGTTCTGATAGACTTTGGCAATATCCAAAAGAAAGTTCCAACTCCAGTGATGAATGCTGATATACAAAACGTCCTATAGGAAAAGACACATTTTCATCTTTCTTGTCGACACTTAGTAATAAGGTAGGGCTGTCTACAACATACACCAATCACTCTATTAGAGCAACAAGCGCAACCATTCTCGGAAGAAATTGTTCAATGGCACAGATAATGTCCGTGACAGGCGACAAATCCGCATCCTCTGTTGCCGTATACCAACGTGTTTCAAACAGAGAGAAACAAGAAATGGGTGAAATTATTACAAACTCTGTTCGTAGCCAACAACTTTCTACCCTTTCAGTTATGCCAGCTACAAACACTGCAGCACTTATGCCAGTGTCAACTACTTCAAACGAACTTGCTTCAACTTCAACAACTTTCCCTATAATTCAAGACCTTGAAGGTGTCAACGTCAATGATTTGTTCTGTGAATATCATACACATACTACAGTCAGCAACACTAGATCTTTCCTTCAAGCTCCAATGCTCCAGGGATGCACAATAACAAACTTTAACATTACAATCAAAAAGAGTTAAATTTTTGCGCCCGGAAAACTTTCTGACGTTGGGTTCTAAAGGGATATTACAGTGTTATAGATGATTAAAACTGTTACTTCGTTTCATTTAAAAGCTTGTATGTACGTTTACAATTTGTTGTTGATAATATACAATATGTTATAACATTTGCCAGCTCCTAAAATAGTCTGTATTTGATTATTTATTATAGTTTCCCCCTTTCTTCAAATACACTACACAATACATTATGTGACGTAATTCACATAACAGTAAAAGAATGTCAGAGGCTCCAACAGGGTATAAGATTATGGGTATTCTTCAACGATATGGTTTTTATTCAAAATCACGCTATTTGAAAAGCAAATACCAAATATATGACTGAATCTTATGTTTATTATCAAGTACAATGTATACTTTAACCAGAAAAAAAATATTTTACGTATCGTATGCGGAAATATATAAGGTTGGGTTTATTAATATTTCTTGTGGTCAAAGTACATAAGAAAATTACTTGTTCTCAAACAGTAAATCTGCATTGAAAATACTGTTTTCAACACTATATCTGACGTTAAAAAAAATCTATTTATCAAAATACACACAAAAACATGAACTGAAGAGGAGTACACAAACTTGTATTGTATGTCTGTAATTCAACAAAAAGTATTACTGGAAAATGCCTAAAATGGTAATCCGTAATATATGTGTTATTCTGGTCGCAGACAGGGTATATAATTTGACATTCCCGGCTAAGGCTTTATATACCCTGTCTGCGACCTGAATAGCATATAATATATGAAATGCCAATATCATGATTACGTGCGTATTTTTGTTTTTAAATTATATAATAAACAAATGTCATTTTCCGTTTGTATGATTTTCATTCTGATTTTACACGTTGTTTGTGCAACATTTCGTATGAGATCATTAGCACACATATAACATTATTTTTTAGTGTTCTTTCTGCTGACGATTTTATCAACAGTAAAGAACATTTTTAAAGATTTGTACATGTAGGAATTTTTGAAGCAAAACCTCATACTATGCCATAATAATTCGTATTTTTCTTTGTTCAAGTAAAATAGTTTTATTATATTTTTTAATCAATATACCCTACTTTCATTTAAATATCTTTGAACCCGTCTCTTTACTATATGCATGTCTCCATATCTTCATTACATAACACGTTGATCGTAGACATATTGTTCCTATTAAATATCCAGTGAATAAAGGATCGATTGAACAGGTGCACGTCATAACAGACACAAACTGAGTTAACGTCTCAAACACAGTAGTTTATCTTATATTCGGGCTGACAAAAAATCATTTTCTTTCGTATTCCTGAATTAAAACATACATTTGATCTTTTGTAGTCGATAGTTAAAATAATCCTGGTGTGTCAATGTTGGAATTGCCACCCATAGACAATACATATATTATACATGAAACATTAAACAAGCGTATTAAGGCATACTTTGTTATTTCTTGGTCATTAAGGAATTAAGTTCAATTCCTAGTCAGTTTGGGGTTTTCATGTCTTTTTCGTAAATTATAGTAAGATCTCCAAGTTTGCTGTGAACTCAAAGCTTTTAGTGAAAGCAATTAACTTAAGATATTTGCAGAAACAAGCAAATTGAATATAATTTCTTTTAATTTTGAGCCTAAGCAACAGGAATCCCATTAGAAATTTAGGGTGATCATTTCGGTATCCTTTTTAGACACGTGCTGCGCATGCATTTTTATTTTGGCTGCATTTCTGAAAACATGAAGTAACAGTTTTGATTCGGGTGAACATATTCAATACTTGTTTATCTTGCTTGGATATAGTGTATGCTTCTGATATACATGTATACACGTACATTTATAAATATTATGAGTATTGTCTGTCAGTCAAATACTTCAAACTTTCTCCATTTGTAAGTCAACTTTTGTCACTCGCAACTCGATGTTTTTTTAACTCGCAAGTCTTCTTTTGTAATTCTCAAATCAACGTTTTGTAACAAGCAACTCTGTTTTGTAACGCTCGATTTTATTTTGTGAAATCCAAAGTTGTCTTTCGTTACCAGCAACTAGATCGTTTAAATCCAGTAAAATTCGACGGGGAACATAATTGTAATGTTGAGGACATGAAACAAAACGGAACGTAATGAAATAGAGGTTTTGTAAGATCAGTATTTTAAATTGAATCCCATTGGGCGAGGTTATCTCTTTTGATTTGTCACAAATATATAATTCTATTTCAATCTTTTATTTTTTTTTTTTATCTAAAACTGTACATATCTAATTATTCATCTTCTTTTACCGACGCTGGTTATGTAAATGGAACCGAAATAAATATCTAAATACCTGTATGTTCTAGTTTAAATAGTGTTTTATTCAAATGAATTAAACTGGATTAAGCAACAAACAGAGCCTATGTAAGCCCTCTCCATATGTTTGAATATTTGTCTGTTTGGTAAATAGTTGTTTAACGCTCAAGCAGTTTTTATATAACTTTTTTGTAGGATATTACAATTGAGTTCTAAACATGTTTTAAATAGTCAGGTTTAAAATGATTTATAAACTTGTGGATTTTAGCCATTCTTTTCTGTCTGTTACTATCAATAATAACGTAATCATATAAATATTAAATATGTTAAACTTTTAATTTTACTAAGTGATGTTCTGTTTATCTATTAACTGAGCAAATCAAATCACAGATGATAATTACAAATGTAATAAGTTTATCTGTTTTTATGATTTAATTATGTTGAGAAGCGTCTTCTTTTGATACAGGTTACGTAAAAAGAATAGTTGTTATCGAGTAGAGATTTAATGTTTTACACATGTTAAAAAGAAATCTTATTAGTCGTTTTGATTTTTTTTTTCTGTAGCCTATAGAAAATGTTTTCTTCTTTTCATGGACAATGACATTATGAATGATTTAGTTTAAAACATGCACATAAAAGACTTCACGACGAAAAAACCCAAGTGTATAGTTTTCATGCCGATCATTAACTGAGACCTTTCATATATGACAACGGAAATTTACGTTGAGAAACCAGCTTATAATATTATCAATCAGATATTTTTAGAACAACGTCGTCCGATAGTATGGCATATCTTTGTAGGAAATTGCTTGTAAACCTTTACACGTATCTATTTATATCCGATTACCTCAAATTAGATACGTTGTTTAAAATAAAATGTATGTTTGTTGTGTCGTTATCAGTTTCGTGCCAACTTTCAACTTCCTCGTGAGATCAAACTATAAACAATGATAAATTGGCTCTATGTTAGGTAGATATAGGCTTTTGATATGCACAATGTATTACTGATTTTACTGATTAGTTATGGTAAGTTATTTGTTTTTGTATACTTTCGTCTCTTTGCAATATAAATACATGTACTTTTCCTGTTAAGATGTATGTATTCATAATGTAGAGAAACATGAGTCAGTCATTGATGTCAATGGTCTTTGTAATGTATTGACAAGGACGACAAACAAGTTCTATTTCACAAAATGTTCATGACAGACTATAGTTTGCTTTGTCTGCGTTTTTTTTTATCTGTACAACTTAGATGATATTGATGATCCAATATTTTAAAGGCATTTTGATGAGTTATATAGAGCTTGCTTTGTTCATATCTTTAATCCAAAAAATGTCCATATTGCAATCATTAACACAATACTGTAGTTTAAATCGACGGATGTTTTCATAATGTCCTTGTTATATGTCCATTGTCTGTTATAATCGTCGAGGATGTCTGTAATGACACAATGCAACGCTGATGGCATAACAGCGTCCGGGGACTTATAACTTATCAAGGACAAATAACAGTGTCAATTTAAAAGCAGACATTTTTGTTGTTGGAACAATTGTATATATAAATATAATTATACCACATGCCATATTAAAAGTGATGTGATGGGAAAACATAAAAACGTAAATACGGTTTAATTGTTGTTCTGTTCGAAGCAATGTATGACATAAAAATACATTCTTGATATTAAAACTCAGAATTTAATGAATTGATACACATCATGAAACGTGTCATGCAAATTATTTACCTGAGAACTGGGTCAAATACGATACTCAGTCATGTTTCTTTGCCCCCATTAATGCATTTGAATTGATAACAACTGGAAATCCATAATGGGCTTGATTATTCATAATAATCCTGTTTGTTTGTTTTTTTTTTTTTTTTATATTTTATTTTTATAATGATCCTGTTTATTCATAAAAGTACTATTTGTTGATAATGACCATATTCAGTTTCATATATTATGCACTAAACAAATAAATACATATCTAAATTTCATTGCTGTTTAAATGTATAATTGAAGTATGAATACAGTAAATATTAACCCCTTTATATTTATTTAGTACACTCATCGCAAACAGCAGTTCATAAGCACTTTCGAGGCATAACTTGGAATGCAGCTAGGGATAAGTGCAAACCTTTTGGTTTAGAAAACCGTCATGAATACCTGCAGGAGAGCGTCGTTTCAGATGAACAAGAGTTTTGGATAGGAAAGGCTATCTACAAGGAACCAACACCATGGACTGAACTAATTGGTATTTTAATTTCGTTATATATTATGTTTCAAAAGTATGAAAATATGACATACGTGTATATACCATATTGCAAGCTCTGAACTTGAATGAGATTAAAGAAGATAAGAAGATTAACGTAAGAGACTACGAAATTGTATTATCGTGACAAAAACGAAAACTAGATAAGGGAATACACACTGGTGGCATGAAAAATAAAAATCATACAATCGACATATAGAGTAAAGCACGCAAATGTTTTTAATTTCTATGAAAAACTATACTAATACAGACTGAATTCAAACAATATGATACATGTACCCTTTATTTCAAGACTCAAATTAGTTACGCGAACAGAACGTTGTTCCGTGATATATAGATACTGTTACATCCATAATTTATTGCGTATATTATAATCTTTGCAGAAAAGCATGTTTTGTTCAATGGGGAAATTATATTTGTATATAGAAAAAAATGGATATAAATAAAAAAAAACACTTTTATATCGATATTCATCATGTTCATGTGGCGAATGTTTGCAGTTGTATGTCAAGTTTCAATTTTCTATCTATAAAGTATTATTTTATTTTAACTGATTTAAGATAAATGTTCATTAAACGGTAGATGTTGGTATACTAAAATACAAACTTGAATTGCCTTATTAAAGATAAGATTAAAATAATGGTTCAGTTTATAGGTGAAAATGATAAGACATGCTTTGAGATGGTTTTTAATATTACAATAAGAAGAACATCTGAGTTGACCAAGCGACCGAATAAGAATTCATATTTCATTTCATTTATTGATAACAATCATACAAAATGGGTTCTGAAGTTTTAAAATCTTACAAAAGGGTCCCACACATCTTCCTTATTTGGTATTCCCAGGAACTGTTTTGATTAAAATTAACTAAATTAGTTGATCTTTACTTTTCATCTGCCATGTTTTTAAATTTGTGGTAGTTAATACATTTTTTAAATGTTTAATACAACAGAATAGCTCAAATACACAAAACGCTAAAATACTATAGAAAACGGAAGGAATAGTCATATTTGTCACATTAAACGAATTTTCTGTTTTAATCTGTAAACTATTTTGATTCGAGCGTTACTGGTCAGTCTTTTTAAACGAAATGCGCGTATTTTATGTACGAGATTTTAAGCCTGGTATATATGATGTGTTTGACTAATAGAAAAATAAGAATAATATTATCAATGTTTAATCAATATAACGATTATTATTGTCTAAGTAATCATTCGAATGCGATACTATTACATTTTAATAATATTAAAGGATTAAGTTTCAATAAACTATATAAAACAAATCTTGCTTTACCGACAGTTTGCGTACCACGATGGATATAAAACTCGTATACTATATCTTGACAGTGACACCCACCTTCAGGATTAACATTACTGTTTTCAAAGTAGATTATGTAACGGTTTTAAAAGCATTTTAACAGATAAATAAAATATCGAAAAAGAAGAAATCGATGAACCTTATGATTTCACATTTGTTTGTTTAAGGGTGTTATCAAATTTGGGAAAGTCATGAAAACCCTTTTCACTCAGTGGGATCAATTGGAATGTGTAAACAAAAATGTGACTCCGAATACATAGGCAGTTACTTTGGTAATAGAACGAAGAATCAGAGCGTAAGTAAGGTAAATGTCATTTTTATTTGAATTCAATGTAAAATCCTTCTCTGTAATGTACAATATAATCATGTCACATTATGAAATAATCTTCTGAATTATTCACTTTATTTGCTTTACCGACAGTTTCCCTTAGACTTACACGTATTAGTTTTCCTTTCTATATAAAAAGTTCACAACTAACAAGATTATTTCAGATGCTGTACATGTAGATGATACTATGCTTATTCTTTGGTTTATAGAATTGTGTTTGTGTGCCTTATTACATCGATCAAGTCCATCGAAATCATATTGACAATTGTGTCACTTCAGCAAATTTCTTCGTATATAAAGGTACGTTACTTCAATAAGACTAATATTCATGTATTGATATGTTTCATATGAATAAAAAACAATCAAAGTGTGCATGTTTATGCTGACTGTCTCTTTGTATTAGGAAGAGTTTCAACGTTGCATATTGATACTTCCTTTGAAGCTTAAAGGGTGTCTAAAATGTTAAATTTGGGTTAATGGAAATTGGAATACTTGAACTGTGGTACGTTTAGTGCACATTTTTTAAGTCTTATTATATTTTTTAATGATATAGTTTATAGTTTATTTGTCAATATGAAAAACGAAAAAATTCTGGATTAAATCAGACATTTATCGTATATGAAAGTTGTTATCAATGTACAGTAAACGTTTTATAGATTCGATGGTGACGTCAGACATTTGTGATATTTTAAATATCACTGAATTACTCACTGGTTATATCGTAGTAATATTTTATTATCTCACTCGTGAAAACGTTTAATGTGAGTATTCTCTAACACGGAAAATAGTTATGTTGCTTTAATGAGATCACACATTGGTACATCTTATAAACACACCTAAGTGGGAAAAATTACGTGTATGCTAATAACAAAATAATTGATAGAACTATGATTCGAATGAGTGTCTTTTTTGTACATCATCTCAGTAAGCAAAATACATTTGTATATAAGTTATCTACAAGCAGAATATTTAATAAAGATTTTTAAGATGTATTATCATGTAATATCATTTTATAGTAAATGATTGATGTTTACTTTTTTGGATGTCAATATCTATTAATTTCATGTACAAATGGGGAAATGTTTTATGTTAAAACTCATCCGGTTCGTTGTTTTGTTTATAACTTTGTATTGTGATTATTCATATTTTTATTATTTTAACGATCTTTTGAGAGTATTTTATTTAAATTGCAAATTTGGAAAGTTATTAGATTTTTTTTTAATTACAGAATATAATGGTATAGTATATATGTCTTCAGACCCCGGAAACTGCACAACCCTATGTTGTGGTTTTTGAAATAAGCCTACGCAAAACACGAATCATTTGGAAGGGAGGCGCTGCAGTTCAGTGGACAACCGCATCGTTGGAAGATGTGGTAATGCTTTGAATTTATAATAATGATATTATCACAGACAATAGTGTGCATTTATATATGCAATTCATAACATAAGACAGACATACAGATTAGATGTCGATTCGAGCAATTACTTACTGGAACGATGCCATTGAAATAAGAAATAAGAGTCTAGTCTTGCGACATTTATCCCATCAAAATTCAAATTTGGAAAAACTAGCTTTGATTCACCTACCAGCTGCATTAACTGTTTTCACGATTTTTATGCGCCATATTTTGTTTTTTATTTAAACTCAAAAGTTGTCGGATACAGTTATCCAATTATTATATTGTTTCCTAGTTGCGAGGCATGTACATCCAGTAATTCTGTCATGTTTGCGTGACATGTTGTGCAGTGAATGCGTAAAGTAATGCTCTTGATATGTTGGTTTGTAAAACTAAGTGTAAAACATAGCCGGATTGTATCCAAAGGAATACTTCTACTAATAAATTGAAAATGAACTGACTTTTTCATGCCAAACTACCAAAAAAAATGATTCTGTCATCACATCGAAGAAAACTAGATTCAGCAACATAAACCCCATAGAAATGATCTCTCAAGTGCTCACGAACATTAGGCAGATCGTGCACCAATCGTGACACCAGTCGTGTAATTAAAGAATTTTTCGATGAACTTATTTCTAGGAAAACTATTTGTTTTTTTTAATTAAAAATGTAATTGAAATTTAAGGAACTAAAGTGATTTGTAACATTTAATATTTGCATATTCTGATCGTATATCATTGATAGGTCATTTCATCGCTATCATTTTCGCCCAGAAAAATTTCAGAGAGTACCTATCCTTTATTCTTTGTGTTCAGCCATCATACATCTCTTTTAAAGCATAAAATTGTGCTTAAATTAAACGAACTGGCTTGTGAACAATTACGCTGTTTGAATTATCTGACTTTGAAAAACAATACTAATACTTTTAATATGTAAATAGGAACAGGAGTAAAAGAATGGAATCTAGATTATTTCGAAAGCTTGGATGTGTGCATTCGAAACAATGGGTTCCTATAAGCTTCAGACTACTGCCAAAGACAAGGAAAACAAACTGGAGTGACAGCCTGGACAAATGTCTTCCGCGACGAAATTGAAATCATAAAAACAAATGGTAACTTTGTTAACTTCAGGCTACCTGGACTCAATATTGATACTCAGAACATATTTCCTTCTTTTCCTTTCTAATGAATATGTGCAAGAAGTAAAACCACAAAAATACTGAACTCCGAGGAAAATTCAAAAAGTGAAGGTCCCGAAACAAATGGCAAAATCAAAAGCTCAAACACATCGAACGAATGGATAACAACTTTTATATCCCTGACTTGGTACAGGCATTTTCTTATGTAACGCAGTGAACCAACTCTCTCTCTCAACTGATAGTTTAACGTTCTCGCTTTTGTATGTAAATTCTACGTTCAGATCAACCGATGATTAGTTGTTTTGTGAATATCAATCGTTCAAAAATTCTTTAGAATCTCCTGCCATCCTTTCATGAAACTAATTTGTATTGAGTGGGAAATTTGACAGCATTTCAATTAAAAAAAGAAATAATATATTTGGAAAACAAAAGAGAATTAGTTGTTTATGAATAAAGAAAGGCAATAGTTTAAGAGGTATTTCATTTAGTAAATTGAAACACTGTGGACTCCTTATTTTTCGTTAAATAATTACTACATGTTCATTGTATTGTGTTTCGATGGCTCAATTGAAATTGATGTTTCAAACAAAACCTAGAGAACTTTTATATATTATATGTAACAGCAATGACAACAATATGTTGTAGAATAACTAAAACCCGAAATGGTCGTAGTATAAACGTAGTCAGGTCCTAAGAAAAGCGTGATGAGCACGGCATGAACGTGCTAGAATCGTATTATTGCTTGAAACAGTGTGTTATAAATTTGGTAGAAGCGTAGTTGGGTCGTGATGGTTGTAATGAGGTCGTAGTAACGTCAATGTGAGAAAGTAGCGCAGTATCTACGTTCTAGCTACGATTGTACAGCGACCTTTGCGATTGTATCACAACCTTACTGTGCTTTTTCGAAGATTTTGCTCCGACTTGATTTCGTCACGACAACACCACGATTGTTTTGAACATGTTCGAAGTGGGTCCACGCTCATCAAGATCACGAAACCTCACAACGACTATAGCATGACCTTACTGCGATCTTCACGATCGCAATACGATTTTAAAAATTTGACTTTTTTTGGAGATCGTAGAGCTATCATGGCCTAGTGTGACGGGTGAGTTACTTTTTCATGAAATAAGATGGTGATAATGAATAGTCGATAATAACTTATCTATGACCTACGATGAAACCTCGATAATGCATTCATATTATATATAATAAAATTGAGAATGATAATGGAGAATTTGTCAAAGACCCGACTATCGAGCAGACGAAAACCACCAATGGGTCTTCAATGCAGCAAGAAACTCCCGCACCCGGAGGAGCCCTTTAGCTGTCCCCTTAACAAATATGTTTACTAGTTAAGTGATAATGGACGTCATAATAAACTTCTAATTATACACAAGAAATTAAAATTCAAAAGCACTAACGACTAACAAGTGTCACAGGCTTCTTCGGGGTTAAACGTGTTTTTTGAGATCTCAACCCTACCCTATACCTCTAGCCAATGTAGAAAAAACGAACATACAACAATACGCACAGTAAAATTTATTTTAAGAGAAGTCCGAGTCTGATGTCAGAATAGTTAACAAAAGAATTTAAACAAAATGACAATAATACATAAATAAACAAAGCGAACAGATATAACAACAACAACCGTATTCGTAGTATTCCAAATGACATTGGTGATGAATGAATAGACAAATATATTGTTAAGATGAAAAGAAATAATAAAATAAATAAAACTTCGCATGATTTGATGTATTTTTTCAAAAGATGTCAACGAGAACCCCGTGAGATGCTTTTCTTGAGTGTTTATTCTCGTTAACGGACAAAGGATATTAAACGTATCAGACCACAGATGCAGTGAAAATAAAAAGTTTATTTGCAAAACAAGTAAGCATGTTCTATATATTGTACATTTGTCGAAAGGAAAAATGAAAGATTTAAATATCAATTATCTGAGCTTTAATCCCCAGGATAGTAAATGATGTAAAATAAAGTCTGAAATGAACAGCCATATGTGATCATTGGCGACTTTTTTTATTCGAGATATAAATTGCATATATAAAACATGGTAATATATAAACAAATAATATATTTTTCTTATAATACATGAAGATCTGAACACCAATAACATTTCTGTCATATTATTTCTGGATATACATTGTCTATTTTTGGTTGTAACTGTGTAATGCCAACCGATTTAAAAAAAACATTTTTTTTTAATTGTGTCTAAATTCCATACTGCATTGGAAACGTCGCTATTGCATCTTTTACAGATTAATACAAAACCTATCTAAATCACATCTCTACTCTCAACAATTAAAATCTATAGCTATCTTCCAAGTTTTGATACTAAAGTTATTGAAATGTTTGCTAAGTCCTTAACATGATGATACCCAAGTTGCATCTATTTCAACAGGTTTTTTATCTATAAAAAGTAAAATTACAATACTATTGAACTCCGAGGAAAATTCAAAACGGAAGGTCCCTAATCAAATGGCAAAATCAAAAGCTCAAACACATGAAACATATTGACAACAACAGTTTTTTTTATGGCTTATGTAGACAATTGTGAAATAATCCTGGATTTATAGCTAGCTAAACCTCTCACTTGTATGATTGTTGTATAAGCACGTTTTACTATGATCGGAACAAAAGTTTCATCTCTGTGATTATTTACTTTATAATATACAGTTCAACCAATTTAATTTTGAATCCATATTCAATAATAGAAAAAATAGTTCAAACGACCCCAAATCGATTCATAATTATCTAATGAGGAACACTTAGATCGCATTCATGCTTAAATTCATATCCGTGGAAATTTCAAATGAATGATGTTTGTTTTATTTCTCCAAATATTAAGAACAAATTGTCTTTTGTTTAAGCTTACTGTTATTATTTTTTAAAAACGATGCCTGTTGTATATCTTTATATGTTTATGAATTTTTACTTTTTCTAGCTAACACGTGCACTTCATCCGTTAATTCGTACTGTGAACATAATGTAGCTATTTAATCATACACATCAATGTTAAAATACGTGCCTAATGTCACATCATACAATTAGGAAATGTTTAATCTCTAAGAAAACTTGTAAGATTTACACTGTTACTTTGCTAAATAGGTGCAAATTGGGTACAGTGACGTTATCATGTTAGCCAACCTTATTTTAAAATTGTATTAAAACGTTGTAGTGACGTCATTCCATTGTTTTCTTTATGTGAGAAAACATATAAACAAAAGAACAGATGACAATACTTATGCCAGCCATTTTTCTCATATTTTGAGTTGTCTCCTTTGGCACTAATTCAATTGGTTGATAATGCTCGTTGTAAGTCTTGTTTTTGTTGCTTTTATGTATCTATTTATTCAAAAAGATTTCTCCTCATTTGTCTTTAAACTATCAAAATTGACCTCTGGTGTTGCTCTTATTCTTCCTAACATCATTTTCAGCTGCAACTAAAATGAAAACAAAATTAAGGTAATGCTTCTAACGAATGATAGATCATGTCACAATACAAGGAAAAACAACATTAACCACACCCTGTGTACAAAGTGAAAATCTAGAACTTGCTTCATGGGATTACAACAGTTTTTATGAATTTAGGTTTTTCGTTCTGAACATGCATGACATATTTGCCATTTAGCGACCAACACTCAATCAATCTATAAATTTAGGTTTCGGCGTTGATTTACAAGTTGTTGTATTTTAAGTCCTATATTATTGCTTGAATATGAATATTATGTAACACTTCGCTTGTGAACGACGATGAATATGGGGAGCATAATAAAGGAAGACGTTACAGCATACAAATCAATCGTGAGTCCGATTCGCACTTTCTTCGTAGTGATCGTTTTATGTTATGAAAGAAAAAAAATTAAGAGAAAGAATTGTGTTTCGGTAACAATAAAAAAAAAACAACAAGGGACACCAAACTACAAATAAAAGCCACGACCTTGCAGAAAAAAAACGGGGGTATTCAGGTGGTACCGTTTCGGGAAACAACAGTCTTTTTAATATACCGATGACCAAATAATTTAAAGTGATTGCACGTTGTTATTTCATCATTTGTTCATTTTAATCATATATTTGAAATAAAATCGACTTCGGTACACTCGATATGGTTCAACGTCTTCACATGTTTTTCTTTTTTTTTTCATTTTCCTAGTAAGAAATAAAACCCCAGAAGAAGCAAGCATCTAAAATGAGATGGCTACATTTTGAAATATAATATAAATAAAACTTGCCAATATTATAATTAGCTGATAATATCTATCCTCTTTGCAATCCATACTGAAGTCAAATATATCTGAATACACATTTGATTTTAATCCAAAGTTTGAAACAACACAATCACTATTAACGATATCTCTTTCTTCGTTTTTTGCATTCAGAATATACTTTCATCGTCTTTATCCATTTTTTAAACACAAAACGCATGTAAAGGTATCCACGGAAAATATTTAGAGCAGTTCTTGCGAACGCAAAAATCATGATACACATTCGCTGTGTCTAATCTTCATGTAGCAATACATGTTGTTTACCTTCAGTTGTACTTTCTTTTTGTCTATTGTAGTTGAGCTACTGTTCAAAGGGGCCAACGTGTAGGATAAATTTTAATGTGAAGAAAGTTTATTTACAAAACAATTTTTACACTTGATGAAAATAAATTGTACAAAAGTTTGTATTTGCTTGCATTTTTTCGCCTTTTTTAGCTCACCTGGCCCAAAGGGCCAAGTGAGCTTTTCTCATCACTTGGCGTACGTCGTCCGTCGTCCGTCGTCCGTTGTCGTCCGTCGTCGTCGTCCGTTAACTTTTACAAAAATCTTCTCCTCTGAAACTATTAGGCCAAATTTAACCAAACTTGTCCACAATCATTATTAGGGTATCTAGTTTAAAAAATGTGTCCGATGACCCCGCCCGCGAACCAAGATGGCCGACATGGCTAAAAAATAGTACATAGGGTAAAATGCAGTTTTTGGCTCATATCTCTGAAACTAAAGCATTTAGAGCAAAATCCGCTTACAATTTGAACTTATTGAAAGTATAACCATGTCTTATGGATTTGCCGTCATCATTTACGTAATCCTCGATCTCTGTCTTGTCACTTCATGTATGTTTGTATTTCATCCATCTAGCAGTGGTGGCTAGTTTATGTTTTATATTATATTTCTCGATGACAGATTCCTCTGTAACAGAAAGTATAACACAGAGTACGTTTTATAGTATAGCCATGAGCAAGGTTACACACATAAACGTTTCGTCAGGGCAGTCGTTAACTTCTGCAAAGGATACACATAGTCTTCATACAACAGGTAAGTATTATTTTGCATTATTGATATTTTACTTTATATAATTATACTACATTGTAATAACAATTAACATAATAACAATAGATAATGCTGACAAAAAATTATTGATACTTTTAAAATTAACAATACAAAAGCACATAATTTTAAAGTAATCCACAAAAAAAGTTTGCTTGAACTATTATTTAAAAAAAGTATAGAAAAAAATGTGTTCAATCATTATAATTTTTAACTTAAACATTTTATTCGATTGTTCGATTTACTGTCTGATCCATGGTTGATATGCCAGGACAAAGGAGTCAGTTGCCATGTTCACTTGCTGAAATAAAATAAAAAATGTGAATGATGAAATTGATACAACAATTCATTTTAATGCTGTACTATTCAAATTTAAGGGGTACACAGGAATCAATCTTCAGCTTACCCTTTCATTCGCATGACGCCATGTTTTGACATGACGATAATGCGCAAGGATCAATTTCGCTGAATTTTATTTTATTTCTATTTTATTCAATTGTATAGATCTTATGCATTGATATTTTTGTTATGCATTAGAATAGGAATGCAGGTTCTGTAATATAAATTGAACATAAATAAATCCACTTAGACATGTTACAGTTTGCACATTGGTTAAAAGACATATGGATTTTTCATACAATGTAGATAGTAACAGCAATTATTATATTCATCTCTTGGTCTGCGATAAATATAAATATATCGAGATCAGTATCACGCTGTTCTTTACAAAGCGAAAGATTTTATTTTTTTATTTTTGGTGTATTAACGCCACTTTTAAGCACCGCATTTAGGCTATTTCGTGGAAACCGGAGTGCCCGGAGAAAACCACCGACCTTCGATAGGAAAACTGACAATCCTAGTCAATTAAGATTGGAGTCGAGTGCACCCGCACAATCAAGGTTCGAACCTGAAACCTCAGTGTTGACTGGCTAGTGATTGAAGTAGCTACTTATACCACTCGGACACCGAGCGAAAGAAGAATGTCATATGTTACTCTTATTTCGAGGCTCGAATTTAACATATCCTTATTCTATTTTATGCATAGTTATTAATTTTTACGCTGTCTAAATCGAGATATGTATGAAATATCTATCATACTATCCAATTTATAATTTATCATTTAATTGACATGTTAATTTATACCCAATTAAAAAATTGTATAGGCTAAGTTTGAAATTCAAAGCATCCTTATTGTTCTCAATTGATGCGTATTTACCGAACACTAGTATATTATTAAGAAGATGTAAATTTTTTTTCCAGATTTTCTAGAAATGCACATGAAATATTTTCAACTCTACATCGTATTACTAGACTAGTCGTTAAATATTTGTTTATTCAAATCATTGGTTTATAGGTCTTTTTTAAATTTTCAAACGAGAGTTATCATCTAATTTGAAGTTTACAACATTATTGTAACTTTTACTGATAATGATAGTAACTCCATGGAAATATGAACACATAACTATAATGATATATTTAAAAAATGATACTCCAACTCCACCAAATATATAGTGTATGTCTCGTACAAGAATCTTCGTCACTGGTTGTCTTTTGTTACATTAGATGTTGGGTTTTGTCTTATTGTATGCGTATACATTGGAGTTAAACGTACAATTTGAAAAATCTTGGTTGGGTTTATAAACTATTTGTATGAAAGATTCCTTTATTTGAAAACATTTGTGTGTGTGTAACAGTGTTGCTGTCTAATTTAATAATATCCAAAATTTCATTTTATTTATCTCAAAGGTTGTAATTCAACATTTATGGAGAAAAAAATGAAATTGCTGGTTGAAATGTAATTTTTTTCTTAATCGACAGGTGCCATGATTGGTGGAATACTAGGGGCATGCTGTATACTTTTTGTATCAGCTGTATTGATTATATGCAAAATAAGGTGAGTAACATCTTGTAGACAATATGTCTTAGTAAACATGCATGCACATCAGAGTATCAGAGTAATAGTATTATGAGATGATGGAAAGTCTAAATTATAACCAGGTTAGCTACTAAAATGCATTTTTTTCAAATTTAAAAGTTTAACTGTGTATTTCTAACAAAACAAAAATGACGTAATAGTAGTAAAAAGGGAGAATAACACAACAAAATAAACGGCTTGTCGTTCAAGGGCAGGAACCGTTATTAAACGAAAATTCAGTGAATGTTGAATTTTGTATCAGCAGTATTGAATATATGTTTGTTTCATTATAGACGTCATCCTTAGTTCATTCTATGTTTACACCTGACATTTACATATATTGATATTGAATTTATAACACAATATTATAGCAGACTCGTTTATTACATATAATAGAGGATAAATTGGTCTTGGTATTGCCCATTTTAGATAGGCGTGCATATTTGTAGTATGAAATTGATATAAAATATATACACAAAACCAAAAATAACTTATAGTTTCCTGTTAGAGTAAATAAAACCCTAATTTCACTGATTCCATTATAAAGTCTACATTGAACATTAAAAACAAATGTAAAACGGTGTGAACAAAATGTGGATTTCAAAAGAAAACTATATACAGATGTTATACTCACGTTTAGGTTAATATAAGGTTAAAAACAAAGACAAATCACATATCAGATTTATTTAAGCAAACGTTGAAATGGGAGGACACTGATGATATATATATTCCAAATGAGACGTTATTATTTACCTTAATGGAAATGTTAACTGTTATTACCAGCGCTGTAACCAGAACATCGATACCGGTATTGTAATGCCAATAGTGTTTGATTGAAACTTGCTGTAAATTGAAATTTTTTTGGGAGTCAAGTTGAATTAAAGATGTGTTCTTCTGACGTTTCAGTCTCGTTGAAATATCGTTCTGGAATAATTTCCAAAACATGTGATAAAAGTGGAAAATATCAATGAATTTTCAAAATGTTATAATCAAACTAAACTCTGTGAAAAAAAGTGTATTTCCAACAAATAGTTTTTGAGCAATTAAATTTTCAAATTTTTTTACCAATCAAGTCAATCTTTTTTGCCAAACATTTGTGAAAATAGGTGAGAGGTACAAGAAATGATTTTACCAGGAAGGTGTACATCCCATATCCCTTTTTCTTTTTTAATTTCTGAGATATGTATTTTTTTAATCATTTATAACAAAAAGGTTGAAATAATGTGCATTTTGTTCTTAAAACAGAGAAAAATTTAAAAATTTACAAAATTGACAGCAAGGTTAATTTGACACAAAAAAAACCCATCAAAATATGATAAAACTTTCTTATATTAACACCTACTTAGAGTTTGTAAATTAAATTTATTCAGATTGGTCCACGTTATCTTTATTGAAAGTATGAAAAAAAGTTTAATTGTGGAAGTGTGATTTTTTCCACGATAGTAGCCAAAAAATGGGTAAAAATTGGTGAAAATGGGAAAATCATCAAAATTGGATTCTTTTAAAGGGCCGTAGCTAAAAAAGAAGTGCACCACCATATGATTTTTTTCTTCACCAATTATCTTTTTACAGTCATATAAACCAAAAAATCAAGTTAAGACAAAAAGTTTAATTCTAGAAATTTTTGGCTCCTCAGAGGAGTACATCCTTAAGGATTATATCATCGTTATTAAAAAATTTGAATCCTTGTCAATATTTGGCAATACTTTAGGTCCTGTTTTGGACTAGAGACTATTGACATGTGGAAATATATAAATACTGTTCGAAATGTAGTTATACTATGCAAGTGTTTAAGCAAATATTTGACTCGGGATTTGTCTCATTTCGTCTTCATTTTATCTGCGAAATATATTCAATATAAAACAAACTTTTGGTTTCAGGTCTAAGGGAATCTTTAAACACACATCTGCATATGTGAGGGAAAACGAAAACCAGGCACAATTTTCAAACACAATATACCAAGATTCTGAAAATACATCAGATAGAACGAGCGCAATGCCAACATCAAACCACACTTATGGGCTTGACGGGGCCAGTACACAAGTTTATGCCGTAGTGAATAAATTAAATAAACTGGCAAATACAGATGAGATTTACACTAATGCAGGATATGGAGAATATGATCATTTACATGATATACATAATCGACGAATTTGTCCTAACGAAAATATGTATCACAGTCATGGTGCACCGCGAAATGATGAGGACCAAACGTATGATAGCTCAGATTTCGGGAACAGAACATTCAATGAAGGAAACAATGTGTATGACTATTCATTCTCTGTGGTCGAGTGTGATTATATGTCAAATGAAAACCATGACAGTCATAACCGTTATAACGCTAACACATACGACAGAGCAACTTAGCTGTATTCATTTCTTTAATGATTATTTCATTTCCTATCAACAGATATAAAATAGATGCAAACATTTCACAACAAAAGGACATTATAAGAAGAAATTCATATTAAAAGTCAACTGTTAACCCTTTGTGTTATAATAAATTAATTGATTAGATATCAATTGAATGGCTTCGTACTTCCATTTTAAAATTGTTAAGGACGATCACTTTTAGATTGAACTTTGTTTCCTGGATAAGAAAGTATCTTATCTTACACTCATCCAAAGAATTTTTGGTATCTATTTCTTTTTTTTTAGAATAAAGGAAATATTTCTCTACTCCTATTTGAATACGAAATGCATGTGTTGTCATTAAATTACAAAATCAACTTTCGATGGTTTTTAAATGGTTTGTTAAGTTTACAATTATAGAAGGACATACGTTTATTATCGGTCAAGGTGATATGTTTTTTTTTTTTAATGTTAAACAATTTAATATACGCAATGTTATAATTATTGTCAATTCCTCTTCTCATTCACAAGTGTCTTATCCTTATTCGTATGTCCATATTTTGCTACATTTCCTTATTTGTCCTCATGTTCCCCATACAGAAGTTGTATTATGCATATTTTAATCTTATAAACATGTTTTATAAGTCTCTAATAGCACTGTGTGACTTTTGATTGTTTTGAGTGGTGCATAAATAACCTGCCACGTTCGACCTGGGTTTTTTTTATTATTAAAAGGACAGGATTCACTTTATACCAATTATGTCCTTTAATTTTAACTTAATCAAACATTGTAAACTGGTTATAAGTAGCTTCACCAATGACATCCCTAAACAAAAATCGCATACTTTATGGGTCATAAATTATCAGAGAACAACAACACAATGACGGGATGACACATTATAAAGATGATACACAACGTCAGTATCCAGATTGTATACTTGAAGACCATCGTGTATTATTTGTGAAGTTGATACAGAATATTTATCAATAAACAGCTGCGCCATGAGTGCATGATACGCCTTTCATCTTGTGTGTGAAGTTGTTTTGCAATAATCATAAATAGTTTCTGAGATACGACGCGGCACGTGAACTCCCCCCCCCTTTTTTTTTTACAAAAAACTCAATAACTCTAAAATAAAATTTTGAATCATCACCAAAAAATATACAGATTTTTAAATTAATACAACTAAGAAGTGTGTAAAGTTTTAAGCAATAATCTTAAATTGTTTTTGAGATACGGTGTGACATGTGAACCCCTCCCTTTCTTTTACAAAAAACTCAATAACTCAAACATTAACATTTTGAATCATCACCAACAAGTATACAGATCTGTATATTAATATAACTAAGAAGTGCGTCAAGTTTTAAGCAATAATCATAAACCGTTTTTGAGATACGGCGAGACATGTGAGAAAACAAACCCCTGTTTTAGTTGTAAAGTCCCGTAACTGAATTATTTTCAACAAAATAAATACAGATCGTTTGACTATCATAAGAAACAACTATCTTAAGTTTCATGAAATTTGGATAAGCGGTTCTCAAGTTACGGTGCGACATGTGGACGCCGGACAGACAGACGGACGGACAGACAGACGGACGGACGGCCGGCGGACATTTGTATACCATTATACGTACCGTAAAAATTTTGACGGGCGTATAAAAAGATTTTTTTTTAGAAAAATGACGAGAAGTTCTTTGACATACCCCTGGTTCATTAACTTTCTGCTGAGAAACTGTTGACGTTTTACAAAGTCTGAGTCTGAGCTGCAAGTTCTTGAATATCGAATAAGTTGATAAATGTATATCCCATACGCAGCAGGTGAAGTTGGTATATTGCTACTAAGGTGGAGGGAATTGATCATTTCAAAATTAGAATAGTCTTGTTTGTCATAGATCCTGGTACTGAGATGACCATGTATGTCAAATTTGAGGTAAAGTCTAAACATGAGGCAGAGGAAGCCGCGTCTGATGATTCTTTAATTCAAGTTCTGGGGGATATATATTGGGTGCTACATTAAATTAATCAATTAAATAAGTTCCAGTTATGCCTTGAAGTTTACAGTGAGCAGTAGGTAATTGCAATTCAAGTATTACATTTTTGTATTCTAAATACATACATTCTTTTGGTCTTACAACTACTGATTACTGCTATAATCTACGTTACACATCTTACATTTCAGATGTTGTGACCAATGTTGATGCGTTACAGTGATCTTAAATAAACGTCACATTTCTCGAGAGTGTTGCAGTGATCTCCTCGTATAACAGCTACTCTCCTAGTCCATATAATTATGACGCCTTGAAAGGCTTTTTTTTATTTTGTTTTGCTTTGACGCCTCACTGCGACGTCATATCGCTGAAGTCAGATTTTGTCAGTTAGCTTATCTTTAAGAGATAATTCACTGCTTTTTAAGAATGATATAGCTCCAGACGCTTTACTTTATGTATTTAAAATGGATATTTGTACCAAACTCGAAAATTTATAACGGACATGAATTACCGGATAATAAAAATAATGTTACTGACATACAGATCTGTAAATCTTTACCTTATTTGGTGCAACAATGTATTTAATACGTAAGAAAATTAAGGAAGTGTTTAAGATAAATGAAACTACAAATATACACATGACTTCGAAAGAATGTTATCGATACATAGCTATACTACCTGCTTGCAAGCATTCGACAAAACATTAAAAAAAATACAAAATGCCATTACGATTGAAAAGTTCGGTGACAATCGTGTTTCTTTGCCTTTTTCTGGTTAAGGTAAGTTTTGATTCAAAATAGATAATTAAAAGACTTATGATTTTATTTCAATGCATGCTAATCATGTTTCTGTATTGACCTTTCTCGTGTACGTTATCACAACGGATACTGTGCATATGTCCCTTTAACTATATAAATATTTAGTATATTTTGAACAACGATTTGGATTTTGGGTCCTCAATGCTCATCAACTTTGTACTTGTTTGGCTTAATAACTAGTTTGATCTGAACGTCACTGATGAGTCTAATGTAGACGAAACGTGCGTCTGGCGTACTAAAATTATAATCCTGGTACCTTTGATAACTCCCAAACTCATTTCGATCTAAGCTTATATGTTGACACTGCAAAGGTAATTATTTTTCGAATAATTTTTATACCGTTTAATCAAAACATCAATTGGAGATGAACATATTGACATGTCTAAGAGAGCAGAAGTGAGCAAGACAGCGTACACTTTCATATTAAATGTCAGATCTAAGTTAGGAAGATATAAGTTAATGTAGTATCCAGCTAACGTCTTGCGTATTGTATGGATATTTCCTAAACATTATATCGATAAAAGACCGTGAGTTTCTAAACCATGTTTTAATTTCATTGCATCATTTTTTTTATATAAAGTATTTCATGCACTTGAGCTGCAGAGATATCCAGATGGGATAACAGCAATAGATGCAATTGATAAGTGCGGCGCATCTGGTATAGAAAATGATCCCTCAGTTTTGATAAAATTGACAGAATTACATGGCCGAGAATTTTGGACAGGATTAGGTAGTTTTACACAATTAACTCCTTGGATAGAGGTTATTGGTAAGTAGACTTAGACCCATTGGTGGCCTTCTGCTGTTGTCTGCTATATGGTCGGGTTGTCGTCTCTTTGACACATTCCCCATTTCCATTCTCAATTTTATTTGTGTTCCATTTTAAATTATGCTTACACAATATGTACAGATTGATGTAGTATTTGACAAATGACCTGTTTTAACTGCTTTGTATATTCTTTTGTTTAAAACAATGTTTGTTATATAAGACACTAGCAGTTTTTAATTTCGAAAACATGTCATTCATCAGTGATACTTAATACACATCTTGAATTACTATATCTTAATGTTCATTGACTATGTATAGTTTGTGTAAATGATGACGATTTAAACTCTTAGTATTTATGGACTCGTGTCCATCTTTGAAAACTATGTTTATTTAGGTTATCTGGATGTGATATTTGACGATTTTGTGCAATTTCACATTTCCCCTTTTGAAAAATTAAATCAAGTATAAGTCATACAATCACTTTTCATATTAATGAATATTCGAGCGCCACTGCTGGTTCTAATTTAGATCGAACGCTTGTTTGGCGTACCAACTTGGAAGAGAATATCCACATATACTACAAATTAGCTGAAACATATGTTATAAATATGCTCATTAACAAACACGCACGTTTTCCATTACACTCATTTAATAACTAATAACACTAGCCTACATTTTGTTGCAAATCAGAAACTATTGCTTAATGAACAAAATCCATTAGGTAAGGTTGTGACATGGTCTTATTTTATAAAAGATACGTCATGGATTATAAATCTCAAGTGTAATTCCTACTCATCAAAAAGAATATTTTCAAGGTCACAATATAGTGTATTTGACATTTTGAATACCTGTAAGATTGGGGAAAAAAAACATTGGGTTGACATAGTATGATGACCATTCAAGGTATTTGTAAAGTTACAAATTAGTGCATGCATCATGCCATATATGTTTTCAGGTTGCTTTGACCTCCAGAAACGGCCAACTAAAGTGTTCCATGTGTCATCGGCTGGATTTTGTGAGCAAGAATGTTGAACTGAATATTTTGGTTATAGTGTAAATATTACTTTTTGATATGTCTGAGGGCCTCGTTAGCAGATCGAGCAGTCTAAGTAGTCAAACTACTTTACCCCCAGCCAGTCAAAACTGTGGTTGTCATATCCGATCCCGCACGGGAAAAGTGTACCCGACTATAACCTTAATTGTCTTGGATTGTCCTTTTCTTACCGAATGTCGGTGGTTCTCACCGGGCACTCCGATTCCTCAACCAATAACTACTGATTGACACGAAATAGCACAATAGTGTTGAAAGTGGCGTTAAACACCAATTAATTATTCAACCAATCAGTTACATCTACGATTTCATATATACAAACAAGGAAATGTGTTAAGATTTCTCATGTGACAGCTTTGCACCAAGGGTCATAACAAGAATGTCAAAAAAAAATGCAGGTTAACATTTAGCCTTTTGGAAGAGCAAACCTTGACAGAAAAATGATGTACAAGACCCAGGGACCTCAAAGAGCAGCTCTAAACTTATATAAGAAATTCGTATTAGGCCTTATAGGAAATACAATATCATGTCGAAAAAAGAGTTATAACTTAAGCTTATATAACAATAGGAAAAAGGCATCAGTAAGTTACCGATGTTGAAACCCAATAAATTCAGTTGAAAAATGTTAATCAAGGTAACAAAAATTTCACAGGGAATTGAATGATCAAAGGAAGCAGACCATTAAGTCAACAAGGTGGAAGACCCCTGCTATGGATGCGTTGCACGCATAATATGAATCTATACTCATTCAAAATTCCACAATTGGGACTTTAAAACAATCGTGAATTTACAAATTTAACGATATTCTGGTTTCGATCATTGAACACCTAACCGGCCAGTATTTGATTTTTTGGGCTCATCTGCAAGGATGGAACATACAATGATAAATGAAACCATACCCAAAATGACCAAAAATAACGTTATATAAACAAACAAAAAGGATCCAAAATTTTGTTCTGACTTCGAGAAATATGGTTAATAAACGTCCATAAGCTTTGAAGGCGTATAAAAACGTGAATTTGATTGTTTCTATAACTAATTCAACTTGTTATCATTTCTGTCCTCAAAAGTATTTATAACTTTAGTAATATATGAAAATTCATACCACCATTATTAATATGTATAAGTCACTTGTTTGTGAGACAAATGACTCACATTGTTTCGTCGAGAACACGATTTAGTACACACACAAATGTATCGAAAACAATTAATGTATCGAATATGTTTGGGAAGGGTTATGACTATTTTTTTCATAAAAATAAATCGAGCCAAATGTCTGCCTTGATAGTCAACGTTACAGTAATGCGCAAGTACCTACATAAACAGGGGTTCAAAATGTAATATGGACTGTATTAAATTTTTTTGACGTCGACTTATTATGACACACTTGATTTATATAATTATAAACTTTGTTTAACATTCTTTATTTATTTTGTATTTACATTGTGTCATAGGTCAAATTTATTTGTTCAGTGTATGTTCACTTGTGTTCATATGTCCTTTGATTGAGTTAAGCTATTTCAGTTGATATTTTATAGTGTGTCTTTCTATGTTGTGATGTTACACTATTTTTTCAGAAAAAGGGTGAAGGTTTGGTACCATTAAAACGTTTAAACCCGCTGCATTTGTTTGCACCTGTCCTAAGTCAGGAATCTGATGATCAGTAGTTGTCGTTTGTTGATGTGGTTCATAAGTGTTTCTCGTTTCTCGTTTTTATATAGATTAGACCGTTGGTTTTACCGTTTGAATGGTTTTACACTAGTAATGTTTTGGGGCACTTTATAGCTTATTGTTCGGTGTGAGCCAAGGCTCCGTGTTGAAGACCGTACTGTGACCTATAATGGTTTACTTTTATAAATGTTGACTTGGATGGAGAGTTGTCTCATTGGCACTCATACCACATCTTCTTATATCTATTTGTTTAAATATTTTCCTTTTAGAAGGAAAATATGTGTTGCTCGTGTTTCTATAGCAGTGACATACAGTTAACGAGGACGACAAACCTTTCGTCATGCAAAACAGCAAATGATGAAACAGTATTAATTTATAAGAGTAAGTAAACATAACTGATATAGTTGTCGAATGCAACTGATCAACGATTTATTTAGAATTGCAGCGCAATTAGGAGAAAAGAAACTGCTAAATAGCTAGGTTAATCAGCGGAGTTAATCCAGGTTAATAGTTTGGTTTGTGTTGCATAATCTTTAGTTTTCTAAAAGTGTTTTGTCTTCTCGCGTGTTTTTATTTTCGGTCATAGCGTTATTGTTTTTAAGTCACCCTGAAGACGACAATTTATATAGGAAATCAAATTAAGCGTTCTGATTTTATCAAAATCATGCTTTAATAGAGGTCTTGATATGTAACACGTAGTAACTCAATACAATCATATTTGTTTTAAAAGAATATTAACTAGTGAATGTATTTCAACATGGTTTACAATACCATTACACAATTACACGTCTAATAAATGGGAGTACATTTCCTATATAAAGTGTGATATTATCAACCAAATGTTTCGTATAAAAATAGCAGAAGCTATCAAAAGAGTCATTAAAAATTCATAACAAATTAAAAAAAATTACGAATCGATGAACAAGTCAACACAACACTACATAGAAAACTAAAGATTTATTAAAACGTATATAATCAACTGCACTTATGTGCTCATGCAAGTACGCAAACGGTGGTTTCGTTCGTTGATTTTACAATACAGCAAAAGAGGACAAATCATGGTTTCGACAATTGAAACATATCCATGGTCATTCGTTATCATAGTTATTGCGTCTTTCAAACATTAGAAGGAAATACTCTTACTTTGCAACTGAAACCCCATGTTTCAATAAAGTTTTTATAATCAGCAATCATCGCTTAACGATACAAGAGTAGGACAACAAAAGTGTTGAACTTTGGTGTTTGTAGCTTGCTCTGTATCCATTTTCTCGCATAGTCCGGGTCATTTGATATTTCGTACCTTTGCACAAACTGCTCTTTAAGTCTTCTTGCCGATTTGTTTTTGTACTCATATGAAGAATAATTCGAAAAAAGCATCCTCACTAACAATGAGACTATGGATCGTGCAAACTGCATTTGTATTCCTTTAAGATGTATCGATTGTGTCATTTAAAATATCTTTAAAAATAGTGCTTGCATCTCACGTAGCGCTCGTTTCATGTTAACCCAATATCGAAATCATTAATAAGGGTGTGCTTCTCACACTTAACACCCAATCAATGTATTAGACATACAATTTGGTATTCAAGATGCAAACGTCGTCTACATCAGTGACGCTAAAATAAAACAGTTTGAAAGAAAAAACAAAACCAAGTTGAAGATCATGACAAACCAAAACAACTGCTTTAACAGAGACTGACTTCGACCGATCACCATTAGGAATTTGTTTACCAATTTGATGTGTTTGTATCACAACTGACTAAATACATATATGCAGAGTCTTAAATACTAAGATAAGAGATAATAAGAGATAATAAATTGAAAGATCAAGTTTTGACATCGGTAAACTACACTTGCCTCAATTTTGCAAAGTTTGGAACCTTCTTCTGTGTTGTTATATATCATTTTATTCTGGTATCACCTAAGTTGAACAAAGGTATACTGAAAAAAGATATTAATTTAAATTACATTGTGTTGTACGTTTGTTGAGGAAGCATAAATATCGTTTTTTGTAGCATGTTAACATTTATACTTTATTTAAGAAAGAGGGACGAAAGATACCAGAGGGACAGTCAAACTCATAGATCGAAAACAAACTGACAACGCCATGGCCAAAAATAAAAAGACAAACAGACAAATAATAGTACAGATGACACAACATAGAAAACTAAAGACTAAGCAGCACGAACCCCACCAAAAACTGGGGGTGATCGTAGGTGCTCCGGAAGGGTAAGCAGATCCTGCTCCACATGTGGCACCCGTCGTGTTGCTTATGTTATTACAAATCCGGTAAATAGTCTAATTTGGAAAGTCACATTCGTGAAAAGTGAAGGGTATTGTAGTTACGACATAAGGAACATATCCGATATCATCTGTGAAACGGTTATTCCATAACGGTCAACCAACTCGTGATAGCGTCCGTAAAATTTACGAAGGGATGATTTCAACTTCACCATTTGGAACTCTTGGTTTAATAGCTTCCTTGTAAGCAGCAATCCTCTATCAAGGAAATCATGATATATAGGAAACACAAGCCCGGGAATATTGTATCAATTGGGAGATATATACTCCGTATGCAGGCGCTGCTGGAATGTTGCTACATAGAAATAGAAAGTTCACAATTGGGAAGCTGAAATCATCTCTTTTGTCGTAAAGTTTTGTTTTCAACCGACCCTCATTGTCAATTTCTAGATGTAAGTCAGGATATGAGGCAGACAACTGTATCTGTAGTATCCTTTATCTCTAGTTCGATGGGATAGATTCGTTCAACATAGTCACCAAACTATATAGGGGAACGTAGAGTTAAAGAATATTGCTAACTGCTTATCTTTCTTCCTAAGAAGTTCCTGTATGAAATCAGCCTCATAATAATAAAGAAAAAAGTCGGCAAGAAGAGGGGCACAATTGGTTCCAATTGGAATTCCGACAGTCAGCAATTTGTAACCAGTATATGCGTATGCCTTTCACTCTATATCTAAACACATGAATTGTCGCTCCTCGGTTTTAAATTTTTTGTTGCACTTGTTCAAATATAGTCTTCCGTTACCTCGCTGCAATGTTAAGCAAGCGCTAATGTGGATATTTTTTATTGCATAACACTTCAGCTCCGGGTCCTCGTTTTTCGTTCTGTATCTTAAGCTCTAAAATACTTGTGACCATCTGACCCACAATCTCATTAAGAATTAATTTAAGTAAGAAGCTTTTTAGTTTTTTTATTAATTTTAATAGTTTGGAATTATTATTACGCTCTTGGAAGACATTGATTGTGAGTTGCTTGTGTAGTTCATCGTTTCTATAATATTTTCTACAATTTGTACAGCATTTTCTTCTTACATTTCTGGAATATAACTCTCAGAGAAACGAGGGCGACCAAAAGTTTAGATATTCTATGTCAAAAAACGTTTTATAGAATAACTTCAAATGGTCTAAACAGGTTATTAGAATTTTTGTTATTGCACATAATTCGAATTCATCTGTTTTACGTTATTTATATATTTTACATATTTGGTAATAGTAGATAGAAAGTGGTAATCTTTGAAAAAAAATAATAACAACAACAAAAATTAAACATCCAAGGGAAATTCAAAACGGAAAGTCCATAGTGAATTTGGCAAAATCCAACGCTCAACACATCAAACGAATGGATAACAACTGTCCTATTCCTGACTTGGTACAGACATTTTCTTATGTAGAAAAAGGTAGACTAAACCTGATTTTATAGCTAACTAAACCTCCTACTATGGCAGTCACATAAAATTCCATTATATTGACAACGATGTGTGAACAAAAACAAACAGACATAATAGGTACAAATGTCAAAACAAGGAATACAGCTGTCAACATTATGTTATAATCTTAATCACAGTAAAACCAAACAAAAATGTCAACAAATAAACACAAAAAGGCATACAGACACAGCGCACCAACACACACGAAAGACAAGAATATAAAAGTCACCATAGCACAACAACACTATGACAGGATATATAAGTACCGAGCCACATCAAAATTAGCATTACCAAAAAATGACTAAACACAAAAATTCGTATTCTCAAAGACAAAGAAAAGAGTAATATAAAACGTCATTAACATGATTAAGATGATAAACAACGTCAGTACCTAACTATATATAGAATATATAATAGCAACGCAAAACTGATATATAAACACTTAGACTAAACAGTAACTCAGTTGAAAATTGATAACACAAATAAAAAGAATACTATAACACGTAATTATAACGTATCTATATTAAGACAACATTATTACCTAGATTCTATACTTCAAGACCATCATGTATTGATACGGAATATTTATCAACAAATAATTGGTATCTTCAAATGATATGTCGCATTGTCATAAAATTGATAATGGAAATGGGAAATGTGTCAAAGAGACACGACCATAGAGCAAACAACAGCCGAATGCCACCAATGGGTCTTCAATGCAGCAAGAAACTCCCGCACCCGGAGGAGTCCTTCAGCCTAAACAAATATGTATACTAGTTCAGTGATAATGGACGTCATACTAAACTCTGAGTTATACACAAGAAACTAAAATTGAAAATCATACAAGTCTAACAAAGGCCTGAGGCTCCTGACTTGCGACAGGCGCAAAATTGCGGCAGGGTTAAACATGTTTTATGAGATATCAACCCTCCCCTATACCTCTAGCCAATGTAGAAAAAACAAACACACAATAATACGCACAGTAAAACTCAGTTAAAGAGAAGTCCGAGTCCGATGTCAGAATAGTAACAAAAGAACCTAAACAAAATGACAATAATACATAAATTAACAAAGGACTACTAGCAGTTACTGGCATGACAGATCAAGACCTCAATTAAACTGAGTGAAAGATTATGTCCTCATCATATGAATAGCAAGCACAATCCCTCCCGTTAGAGGTTTAATATTAGTATTATAGTCGAAATTTGTATAAAAAATTTATATTCTTGTGAACCTTTATATCAATTTTTATATCATAATCCGCCTTTGCCGTGTATTTCTTTTTTTTTAATGGTATTTCAGAAGATGGTATGCCGTCGGCTTTCAGATTATGGGGCATTCCACAGATTCAAACTTTTGAAAATTGTTGGAATCAGAACAAATTATTACCTAGTTCGAACGCCTGTCAATATTTAGCACAAAACCTAGAAACACCGGCTTGGACAAATATTTTTAGAGAAGAAATAGAAGTTGAACAAACATTTGGTAATTAAATATCCAGTATGACTTTGACTGTAATATTTATAGTTTACATCGTAATGAGATGGGTTTTTATTTCCAAATCGAGATTTTTTCGATCGCCTTAAAGATAAATCTTCCCCATTTATGTTTTTTTTTTTCATTTTCAGATTGTTACATTTTGATTGAGAGTAACCTCACATGCAGGGTTATTATTAAATATCAGAAAATGCTTTCCCATTAGATGGGCCTGTTCTTGCTCTTCGTTATCCGTTCGGTTGATGTGTTTGAGCTTTTGATTTTGTCATTTGCTTAGGAAATTTCCGTTTAGAATATTCCTCTGAGATCGGTATTTTTGTTATTATTATTATTATTATTTTTATAATGTATGCAATTCTTAATTTTTGTTTTGTAAAAGAGGAGCAAAAGATATCAGAGGGACAGTCAAACTCAAAAATCGAAAAAAAAAACTGAAATTGCCATGACTAAAAAAGAAAAAGACTTTTGTTACTTGATTTGACTTTTCCTAATCGTTTTACGGTATAAGAGCATCAACACACTACTTTTTAAAATCAATAAATCAAACCAATACAGTAACATGAGTAACATGATCAGAAGAACCTGTTGTCCATTTTTTTTTAATTTCACGTGTTACTTCGTAAGTACAAACGGAATAGTTGAATTGTTTTCACTTAAGCAAAGACGATACATATAGTGAAACAATTAAGAAACTTGTGATAGACAGGTTAAGGACATACACTTATAATTTGCGTTCATACATTTTCTATCACGATGTTTGTATTGAACTATGAATAATTAACTATGATGGTAAAAGTTCTACCAAGAAAGACCTGAAAGACCTGTCGAGAGCTGCGATCGTTGGTCCTTGGCGTGTAATCTTTTGTTAGAACATGTGTTTCATTGCTCTCTACATGCTTTTTTGTGCAGTTTTATATCTTAGTTTTGACTATGTACATGTATACCTGATACTAAAATAAACAGTAATTGTTTATCTTCAAGTCACTAATGGTGAACCTTCAAATAGATATATTAATGCCTGATGGTATTTTGGAATCGTACTTGAATATACGGTTAGGTCCTTGATTGGAAGAGTCATCCCCAAGAAGTGGAAACAGCGGTCGAGTTGCTGATTCTTCATAATGTGCGCTACATTTAGGATTAAGAATAAAGACTTTTAAGCTCGATGGAATAGTAGGGCCCGGTTTGCAGTGCAAAATAAAAATTCATAAAAAAAATTATAACATCAACTAAGGATGTCCGGAGAGTAAAATGAAAAAATAAAATGTATGTTATGATCATGATTTAGATGGAAGGTTGCTGCTCATATGGAAGCTATTAAACCAAGTGTTCCAAACGATGAAGTTGAAACCATCCCTTCGTAAATTTTACGGACGTCATCACGAGTTGCTTTAACGTTACAGAATATCCGTTTCACAGATGATATCGGATATGTTCCTTATGTACTAACTACAGTCCCGTGCCGTTTTCACGAATGTGACCTACCGTGTTCGACTATTTACCGGGTTTGCATTAATATGAGCAACACGACGGATGCCACATGTGGAGCAGGATCTGCCTACCTTTTCGGAGCACCTGCGATCACCCCGTTTTTGTTTGGGTTCGTGCTGGCATAGTATATGTCTTTTTGTACCTAGTATATACGTATTGTATATCAATATTATCTTTAATCAAAACATATAACTTATATATTCAACATTTATCATCTTTTAGGCGACCGGACAGTATTACCAAAATTTTGTCTATCTGCAAACATTTCCAAATCCAATAAAAGATTCATTTGGACTATGCGTCGTCATGTCTGTTCTGCACAACTAGAATGGTTTGTTTGCAAAAACGGTAACTATTTGTTTTCTTTCATGTACTGTATTTAACTTTATTCTGGTATTATGTGTTGATTACTTGTTTGTATGCGTTTTTGTTAGATTCGTTTGTATGTTTGTTTATGTCAGTTTTGTCTGTAAAAAATGTTAACTCAGTTTTGGCTGATGAATCCCAATTATAATCACATTCCCTCATTACATGTATTATGTCTGTTTTGGTTGCTCATCATTTTTTTTTAATATACCGGAACTTAGGGTAATATTATACAATATATTAACGTGGGTGGTTCATCTAGTTTTGAAAAAAAGTTGAAACCATCATTTTCTTCGGAAAACTAAAGGAAGCGCTTAAGTATTGCCTGAAATTACTTTTTCAAGGAATGTATGTTTATTACTTAGGCATTAATTGAAAAACCACATTATAATAATTTCCTATTTTTTTAATAACCGTACTAACCAAAAAAAAATTTAATCAATGTACCTTTACAAACATGCTGCAAACGACTACTTTTATAAAAAAAAAAAAACTTTCAGAAATAAAACATGAATCTACTTTTTGAAGAAAGTTTGGTAAAGATTCCTTTTTCATTTATCTATATCTCTGCTGTTTCAAAAACAAAAAAAGTACCATACTGAAGATAGATCTTCGTTACTGTTATTCATACCATTCACAAATTGTAGCCGAATGTCCGAATAAACAGCAGAACGGACTTCTAATGCAAATATTATACTTTCGTACAAACATAATTCAAATTTAGTCAATAGTAGTTTATCGATATTCAAATATCGTAAATCGATTGAAAAGACAGCTGTATTTGGCAAAACTTTTAGGAATTTTTGGTCCTCAATACTCTTTAACTTCTTACTTTATTTGGCCTTTTAAACATTTTTTGATTCGAGCGTCACTGTTGAGTCTTTTGTAGACGAAACATACGTCTGGCGTTAATAAAAAAATGTAATCCTGGTATCTATGATGAGTTTCTTTATACTATCTACATATATACCTGAATCTAAATAAACAGTAGTTGTTTATCTTCCAAGATGTATGTGAAGTTAACACAGCAACAGCGGGTTCGATATTCATATTTAGTCGAAAATCATAAATACAGTCGACTCTTGTTATATCAAAGTCTGCCAAACCAAAAAAAAATATTTCGAGATACCCGTAGTGCGACTCAAACAAAAACCGGAAGTTTGTCAGACCAAAGGACAAAACTCTTACTTAGTTTGGTAAAACTAAAATACATCTAGATGAATATGGGAAGTAGAACGATATTCTTATCTCAGATCGATGTATTTGTATGTTAAAAATAATTATATTTCATTATTATAATAACGTTTTTTTTTTTTACTTATTTAATTATTTCTTAAAACAGATACAATTTTAAGCTAATGCTTTTATCTGAGAGATTAGTTTTCAATCGGTCTTAGTCTTATATACGTCATTTAAAGTTGACAAAATTCTTTATTCTCGTATACAAAAGATTTTGGAAAATTTCGATTTCATTTTATAAAAATTTCCTTATTAACCATTTTAACTGAATTTTTCTTTTCAAGAGAAATACAGAAAGATTACAAACGCCGATTGAGTGTTTTAAATGGTCACTTACGGAAGTCTTAATCCCCAATTTATACACACCAACGCTCATCCGGGTATATCACGATTAATAGTTTTTATCACATTTTGAATACTTTATTATAAACTTTAATAATGTATCACTAATTATTTACATGTAGCATGGTCATAAGAAATAATCTTAGATAAACACTAGCTGAAACAGCATGTCATAAATCAACACAGTGGTCAATGACTGGAAATTTTAATTACACGTACAATTTTCTATTTCATGAAAAGCATGATAGTCAATGTTAAAAGGAGTGAAAACATATGTTGAAAATCTTTTTATGACCCTTTCTAGCTAAAGAAAAGAAAAATGTGCGATTGATATGGAACGCCAACACTGTTTTGTTATGTCCATTTTCATTATATGATGTGCATTTACCTTTATATGATGTGCAAATATCCTTATATGATATGCACATATCCTTATATGATGTGCAAACATCACTATATGATGTACAAACATCACTATATGATGTGCAAACATCATTATATGATGTGGAAATATCATTATATGATGTGCAAACATCATTATATGATGTGCAAATATCATTATTTGATGTGCAAACATACTTATATGATGTGCATATATACTTATATGATTGCAAGCATACTTATATGATGTGCATATATACTTATATGATGTGCAAATATACTTATATGATGTGCAAATGTACTTATATGATGTGCAAACATTCTTATATGATGTGCAAATATCCTTATATGATGTGCAGTTTCCCTTATATTATATGCAAACATCTTTATATGATGTTGTTGTGTCATTATATTATGTGCTTGTAATCTTATATGATGTGGTTTGGTTAACTTCATTATATAATGTCGAAACGTCATTATATGATGTGATTTCATCGTCGCTATGGTCAATGAACATGATTACGATTAGAATGATTACTGTTTACGTCATAACTCATTCCGATCTGCTTCTGCGGAGTAACTATTAACCCCGGGTGAAATCTGTTGCTATGGTTTTGAAAATGGTTGCGATTTGAAAAAAAATAGCATAGGCATGCTGGTTTCTCGCTTTAAAATGTAAAAAATCACATCGGATATTGTTGGAAATTGTCAAAATATGAATTTCAAATTTTTTTGTTTAATCGATGGGTCTACAATGATGAACATACGTTCAAAGTTATTACATTTAAGAAATAATTCTTTTATGCCAAGCTTTACAATGTTCTTTGCTCATTTTAGTAAGGGAAGGCATTATATTTGTCAATATCTGTATACCTAGCGTTAGCATTTTCTATAAGAAGTTAATACACGAACTTTCAGTATGTTCATTTTTGTAAATTTGGCCTTGCTGATCATTTTAGCTGTTCAAGTTTCTCTTTATATATTCTCTGATTAGACACAACAAAATGGTCAATATCGGACTTTGATAGGGTAATGGCTCAAATAAGGGACCGGTCATTTGTAACACAAAAAGAGGGGATAGGAAGACATAAAAAGAGCTTTTAATTTTATTATTTTTGGAATGGAAAGGTGGCATTCAATTTTTTATAGTAAAATATTTTCCGCTGTATAATGTTATGGCGATTTCTTCGTCATCCATAGACATCATTTTTCCTCGTTCCGCTCGCCCTAATTGTTTAAACCTGAATCTTTAGTTCCAACAATTTCTTCTAGCAGAGCATTTTTCATCTGAAGCTAATATTGAATGAAAGTGCGGTTATATAAAATGAGACCATAACCGGAAAATCCAAAGTAGGTTCCCTGGAGTCGCTAACAACTTTCACACTTGAAGTTCTAATTCCACTACTTACGCAAAAAGAAACTTTTTTTTTATTATAACGAACAAAAGTATTGAAAATGTGTGTGAGTGTTTGTATGTAAATATTTGGTGGTGGATTTTTTTGAGAGGGGAGGAGGGGAGTTGAAATTTTTATGTATTTGGAAAAGGGGGTATTGATTGTTTTTCCTTCTTCAATGTTTTAATGTGGTGACTTGAAAAAAAAAGGATAAAACTCCAATGTTTCCTCCAACGTCCCCTTCCCCCCCTCCACTCCCATGAATGAAAATTACCATAATTATTATTTATTTTTTCATCTATTCTGTCTATACTGCAAGAAAATGTTTTTCTATAGAAAAGTTATCAAGATAATAGCTAATAAAACAACAAAACTCTTAGGAGCCAAAATTGCCCAAAAAGGGATCTTTAGTATAGAGTATATTCAGACACATTGCACTATTTGTTTTTTTTTTAAATCTATTATAGTTTCCAGGGTAAAATCAAAATATTGATCAAATTTGTTAGACATCGACCCTTCGTCTAGTGTGGACAGGAGCACGTGTATTTCCTTGTTCGACTTTAATAAAAAAATAACATGGTTATTTATTTTTAAATTTCATTTTTGTTTTCCTTTCTCTCATTTTAATGGAAACAAACTATTTCGCTTCCAATCTACAATAGATAAAAATCTTTTTCAAGAAATTTGGATTCAAGCATTTACAAAAAAAAACATGCCCCCCCCCCCCCCCCCCCGGACAAAAAAATATCAATGACCTCTTTACTGGAGTCTAGAGGTGTATATATAAGCGGCTTCTTACGAAATACTGTCAAGTGGCGGTGCTTTCGTGGTAGCATGTTCGCCTCGAGTGCGGGAGGTCGTGGGTTCGAACACCGGCCGGGACAAAACCAAAAACTTTAAAATTGATATTTGCTGCTTCTTTGCAAAGCTCGGAATCAGAATAATGTGTCCGGGTTAGGTGACATGCCTTCCTTCGGACTGTTTCCTTGTGAACTAGCATGTTAATAATCCCACTCAGAGTGTCGGTGAAGTACAAAGCAGGGTTAATATTCATATCACATTACTTGTTCTCGTACGGATATGCAATTTTCCGCTGGACGTTAAGCATCCATTCATAATCATTTATAGTTGAAGCTGTAAAATATATGCACGAAAACATAATAAAAAGCTGCACGCAAATGTAATGCACCGAGTTGAAGTTCATTCCATATCTCCTTTAATCCATTTCTGGGAAAAGAGGGGCACTCGGTGGTTGAGTGGTGTTAGTTGTCGAACTACTGTATCACTAGCCTGTCAACACTCAGGTTATGAGTTCGAATCCCGCACGTGACAGGTAAGCTCGACTCCAATCTTAATTGACCAGAATTGTTAGTTTTCCTATAGAAGGTCGGGTGTTCTCTCCGTACATTTCGTCTTCCTCCACTAATTTAAACTCACCGCCACGAAATAGCATGATATTGTTAAAAGTAGCGTTAAATAACAATCAATCAACAAATTAATCAATCAATCATCAATACCGGTATAATTATGGCCTGTTAATCTATATCTTTATGTTCATAAAGTCAATGTATGACATCAGTATAGATATAACAACAATTACTATTTACAATACATACAAAACAAGAGAGAGATGTAACAAAAGCCTTAGCCAGGAGGACAAACGCACGTGTTTATAATTTTTTTATCAATGAATAAAGCTTCTTCAGGACTGGTTTACGAGTACTCGACACAAGTTCAGTGATTCTAACTGTTTCATGTCGTTGTATAAAATAGGAGGATAAATACTCTTAACGTTTTCAATCGAAAACAGTACACATACATTCAAGTATATAGTGATATTCGTCTCCAAATTGTCGATTGTTACATTGATGGCAAAAACATGTTTTCTCTTAACACGTTTTGCTACCTTCCTGTTTCATCCGGCGATTTGTTATTAGTCGTTTGAAATCGACAGAAAACAACGTCATCTTTAAAGTTCAAAATATTAAATATTCCGCAAATTCCAGGTTTTCCTAAAAAATTCTGTAGTTAATAGCATTTGGCGAATTTTAGATCAGCGAATTTCAATTCTGAAAAACACTGGTCTAACAAACTTTGCTTTTATAACAGTTTTTAGGTTTTTTTCACCTGATAATTTGGTGTTAAGGAATTCCGATTTAAAAGTAATTTACAGAATTTTAAATGTTTCTTTTCTAATATATAATTAATACTAAAACCCCGTGCTTCGCACCCATTCAACAGAATGGGATTGATAAATTTGTCAAAAAGATCAAATTGACATTTCACAGAAAGCTGATACATCCTTCCCATTCTTAGGTCTTCGTACATGGCTTTTAAGGCCGTATAGGATAAATGTTTTAGTAAAAACAATTCCAAAATAGTTATATTGCTTTACCATGTTTACTATCTCAATGTTAGTGTCATTCTAAGAAAATCGGAGATTTTTTGGCAAACGTCAAAACAAAACACTAAGGATTTGGTTTAATTCAACGTTTACTTTCAAGTTCCAAGCCTTACAATAATCATGGAATGCATTGAGTTGAGTCTGCAGGTCATGTGCTGTTTCGGCCAACAATACCGTGTCATCTGCGTACAATATAATAAAAAAAACTTAAGATATATTTCTAATTCTCTTTCCGGATCTTCTGCTATAGTTCTGCTAAGTCCTGTAATATTTTACTCACTCAGAACATTTCTTAGTCATTCAAAATTAAAGAAAATAGGAAAGGTGATAATTCCGAATTATAATTACTAAAAGATGCCCGCGAAATCGCGGTACAATTGGGCAAGTGTTGAAACAAAGAGTCTGGGCACAGTAACAAGGTGGGCACAGTAAGGAGTTTGACACGGTTAGTGCATTTAATTATATTTCTTTAAAGAGACAAAACGAAGATAATAATGCAAAAGACGGGCGTCACCCAATTCATCTAAGTTCGAGAATAAACATATCAAATACTCTGGATTCATTTATTTTCGTGGTTACCAATTTTCGTGGATAAGGGAAAACCTACATGATCGTTGATACTTAATTTTATTTTTTTGCCTAAGTCTGTATATACATGTAAGCCTATTAAAACATTGTTACTTGAAGATTAAATTTCGTGGTACACCTGCACCAAAGAAATCTACGAAAATTGGTATCCAACGAAAAATAATGAATCCACAGTACCCAAAATTGGAAAAGTGTGGCTAAGTGTGGTTTTCAGAAGTTTTTTACCCTTTTAACTCAATAACCCTATGAGCTACGTAAAATCCGTTGCCATTCCCGAAATGGATCACATTGAGTAACACAACGGGAAAAATCTCATCTCATCGGATCAAAAAAATAAAATCTAAAAAACTTTATCAGGAATCAACCCCATGTATCTCAGAAACCGTTGACGCTACTCCAAATCTGTTGACATACTCAAGTTTCAGAATCGTATTAGCAATTAAAAAAACTCCATTAAAATACGTTGAAAATATCTGTATATGCAAATATGTGAACATTACCCAAACTGGCCATTTCGCATTTCGCGGGCAGTACGTCGACTGAGCAAGCGGTCTCCGAATTCGGATATTTCCTCAAAAATTGGCGTTTTGTGTTGAAAAAAGATTGTATCAAAGGCACATTTAAGAAGTACAAAACACTACATTTTTACGTCATATCACAAATATTTTCGACTTTGTATGGTTTCAGAGGAGTTACGGCTCAACGAAATCGGTCTCTTCCATTAGTAGTATAGAGTATATGATATACTAGATTTAATATCACTGTACATATTCAATATTACATTAAACATTTTACCATTTATATTTGTCAATAACATTCTATAAAACAAACAATCGCGCCATATTATGCATGAGTAGATTATTGTATAGCTATTGTTATGAAATATTTTTTAAACTGACAGTGAGTTCATTGGTGTCTTTTGGAATAATTAGAAATAAGAACATGTGGTATGAGAGCCAATGAAACAACTCTCCATCCAAGTCATCATTTGTAAAAAATAACAATTAAAGAGCCCCAAAATTTGTTTTATAATATTTTCGCCGCTGCCAAGCATTTCTTCAATTAGCTCCTGTATTAATTGATCTAAATCTTCAATGTTTGAAACGTTGATTTTTGTTACATTGACTTGTCTCAATTTTCCTATAAATTGCACTTTAGCTAGCGATAGACACATATTTGAGCCGAGTTTATAGTTACTCCGCAGAAGCAGATCGGAATCAGTTTTGACATAGACAGTAATCATTCTAATCGTAATCATGTTCATTGACCATAACGACGATGAAAGCACATCATATAATGACATTTCGACATCATATAATGAAGTTAACCAAACCACATCATATAAGATTACTAGCACATAATGTAATGATACAACCACATCATATAAAGATGTGTGCACATAATATAAGGGAAACTGCACAATATATAGGGATATGTGCACATTATATAAGTATATTTGCACATCATATAATTATGTTTGCACATCATATAAGGATCTTTGCACATAATGTAAGTAAATTTGCACATCATATAAGAATGTTTGCACATCATATATGAATGTTTGCACATCATATAAGAATCTTTGCACATCATATAAGTATATATGAACATAATATAAGTATATTTGCACATCACATAAGTATATATGCACATCATATAAGTATGTTTGCACATCCTATAATGATGTTTGCACATCATATAAGGATATTTGCACATCCTGTAAAGGTGTTTGCACATCATATAACGACAAGTGCATATCATATAAAGGTAAATGCGCATCAAATAATGAAAAGGTCATAACAAGGCAGTATTGGCGTTCCATAGATTTACAGAATAGTGTGTATTTGATGACAACGAGAATTTACGACGGCTTGAAGGAATCATAAACCGATTTCCTAAATATCTTTTTCACTGCTTTCAACTATTACAATCATTCATTAAATGTTATCGAACATTTCGATATTTATGATTTTCAACAAAATTTGTAGGATATTGAATATCGAATATCGAATAACGAACCGCTTCACATTTATAACTCAATGTAATAAACAAAAAGTGAGGGAATCGCATTAAGTCCAAAATAAATTAACACCTTGGTATCGATAGGGTGTGCGTTTTCTTCTCTGCATGCATCACCCACCGGTCGAATCCCCATTCTGTCAAACTGTCTAAATCTGTAATAGGGGGTTATGAAACATAAGACAATAAATAAGGAAGACTATTCTTTAGTTGTTGACTTTTTTTTTCTGTATACATATTCGTTTTTCTTATACCGTTTGCAAATAAATCAGGACGCTAGTGTTCTCGATTGAACTGTGTTAAATGTGCCTTGTGGGGTCCGTTTGAAGCATTTTACGTGTGTGTTACCTGGTTCAATCCACCATTTTCTACATAAGAACATTCCTGTACCAAGGCAGGAATATGACAGTTGTTATCCATTCATTTGATGTGTTTGGCTTTTTTTTTTGCCATTTGATTATGGACTTTCCTTTTTGAATTTTCCTCGGAGTTTAGTATTTTTGTGATTTTTCTTTTTTCATTGGTTCATTGTTAATTTCCATAATTATCCATTTAATGAGATAGTATTCCTTTACATTTGAATTTTGTAATAATAAGTTTGAGTAATAATTTTTTTTAAAACTGTATTCATTAAGAATATCTATTCTTTATTTTATTCAGATTCCACTGCAGTTAAAAACAAATACCAGACAGATGAAGCTACATTTAAAATTCTGGTAAATACCGTGTTATACATTTCTCCTTTGTTAATACTTAAATTAATCGAATCTTATAGAACGGGATAAAATAATTTGCATTATAATTAAAAAAAAAGGTAAACAATACCAAGGGACATACAAGTTCAATAACAGACCTGGTATACAAAACAAAACAAGAAAAAAAAGACTGAAATATACGAAGCCCACAAAAACTGCCGGTAAAATCAGGTGTTCCCGAAAGTTAAGCGTATTATATTCCACTAGCGTCTCCCGTCATGCTGTTCATACAATATCAAATATTTGCTTTAGACTTATTTGTTAAGAAACTGTGATATCTACCGATATAGAACTTTGATTAATTAATTTAAAATAGCACTTTATAAATTGCATTCATCAGACGCTCTTATTGGAATTTTACTTCATCAGTAACGCTTGAAGCCGGATATTTAAAAGGCAATGATGTATAAAACCGAAAAACAAAATATCAATACATCTAAGGCCAGCCTAGCCTAATTGAGATGAAGCTTACATAACACCTTTTGAATACTTTTTTCATTATAAACAAACAATTGAAGAACTGTTTGTTCTACATCATGTACGCCTGAGTACCGAGGAACTGACAAAACCCTCTAGGACTTATGTTCCATCAGCAGAGGTTTTTACTCCGTTTTGTAACACAAATAAACAAGCTTCATAAGTACCATGCTTCTGACGCTTTATTCAGGATCGTACATTCGTCAGAAACGCTTAAAGATGAATTATTGACAGCCAGTAATGTATAAGAACTGAGACTGAAGAAGCGCTATATAACCAAAAGGGAAACAAGTATTAACAGCCAAATCTATTTAAGGTCAACGTTGCCTGATACTTTTAACATTTTTCATATTCTGCTCTGTTAATATCATAAATTTGGATATGCATGATGGATTATGTCGAACATGAGACATGTTCACATTAGTGTTTAAATCTGCGAATTGAGACTACATTTTACCCAAATTAAGCAAACCAGAAAGGCCCTACTAGAAGTTTCTGCTAGTCCATGTTTTCATACAGTAAAACAATTTGGACATTCAGTTCATTACAAAAATTAAATAACTCCAAAGTGTTTACATCTTAATTATAAAGGATTTTGAGGAGCGAAAGATAACAGAGAGACAGTCAAACTCATAGATCGAAAATAAACTGACAACGCTATGGCTGAAAAAGACAATGACAAACAGACAAATAATATTACATAAGACACAACATAAAAAACTAAAGACTAAGCAACACGAACCCCACTAAAAACTGGGGGTGATCTCAGGTGCTCCGGAAGGGTAAGCAGATTCTGCTCCACATGTGACACCCGTCGTGTTGCTCATGTTATTACAAACCCGGTTAATAGTCTTATTCGGTATGACACATTCGATAGGTCACATTGGAGCATTATACACACTCAAGAACAAATTGTATTATGCATTTTAAATTCTTGTAATGGCAATTCGGAATATATATGGTTAATTCGGAATACATACGGTTTAGTGTTTGGGATGGGATTATTTAATTATATGTCTAACAATTTCTGATATATCAGTTGAGACATGACTCCCAATGACATTACATATTGTGCTCGGTGAGATCTTTTGTGAAAATAAATAATATCGAGGATTTAGTGGTGGGGGTTTGAACTGTTTGCAAGCATAATTATTGTAGTTTACGAAGATAAAGGTTCAAACTTTACAATTATAGTATTATGTTATACAACACGTCATATTTTGCTTAAACGAAAATTGGAGGCCGTTTGGTGACACCTATCTAGCATTGTCCTTTGATAGAAATTTTCTCATGAAACTACACGAATTGAGAGTTATTTAAACATTGTCAAACATGTTATTACGGATATTACTAATCCGGTCATGTCCAAATTCTTTCTAAAGACTTGAAATTGAAATTGTCCAACATACTTTTGGAAACTAAGTCCTAGAATACTAATCTTCATCTTGGAAAGTATAAATACGGTTTTATCAACATTAACTTCATTAAACGCAACCGATGAAACAAATATTAACATTCTAACATCCGAAGATCTGTAAACATTATATGTTCATATTATTTTCAATATTCAATAAGATAATATTCGTATGCATTTAAACCATGTAATAACAGTTTGAGTATTAATCTTTTGTAATTGCATGACTATTATCAATACAGAATATCTATTCTTTATTTTCTTCAGATTCTGCTACAGTAAGAAATAAATACCATACAGATGAAGCTAAATTTTCAAGTTATGGTAAGAATTGTGTTATAAATTTCTCCTTTTATTACTACTCTTTAAACATTTGTTAAAGAATACAAACCTCATAGAACATGATAGAATAGTTCTTAATTAAGACCTTCAATTTACAAAAATAAACCGATTACGCCATTTTAAAAACGTGAACAGACCAAGGACCAAGCAAAAATATACAAAACACTACATATAACAAATAAAAACTGAACAACACAAAGCCAACAAAAACTGTGGATACATGTAATAGCATGTGTTGCCGAAAGTTAAGCATGTTATGCTCCACTAGCGACAACCGTCGTATTGTTCAGACAGTATCAAATATTTCAAATAGACCTTTTTTTTCAAAAAAACAAAAGGTAATATCTGCCGATTATTTTACGCGGAGTCATTTATTTAAAAGATAACTTCATAAATTGCATGCATCAGACGCTATCGTTAGGATTTAACTTCTTCAGTAACGCTTGAGGCCGGTTAGTTTAAAGCTAAGGATGTGTATAAACCGATACAAATAAAGCGCTAACTGACCACAAAGGATATACGCAGAAATCCAAAATCCATCTAAGTTCAGCTATGCCTGATAAATTTGAAACTTTAGTTTCTTTGTACATTTATAAACGAACAATTTAAAAAATGGATGTTTTAAATCATGGAAGAACCAAGGAACTGCCATCTGAACTGAAGAAACCCTCGTTGACTTATGTTTCATTAGCAGAGGTATCTACCGCGTCCTGTGATACATGTTACTAAGTTTCATAAATGTAATGCCTTCGAATATTTATTTCGGATTGTACATTCATCAGAATCGCTTAAAATTGTACGTAAGGCGGCCAAGAATGTGTAAGAACTGAAACCGAAGAAGGCTATGTATCCACAGTGGAACCACAATAACAGCTAAATATATTGAAGGTCAACTTTGCCTGATACACTAATCATATATTGTGTACGGCAGACACGCGGTTATATAGATAATAGAAAGTATTTACTAACTATAAGATAAAACTAAGGATCGAAAAACTACCTCACTTTACGGGCGTTGTTAAGAAGCCTTCATGACTTTAAATGTTAATTGTAAATGCACCTCAGCTTGTTGCAACTATATATCATATTCCTTAAAATATTTTGGAAATTACATTAAGTACAAATGGAAAAATATAGGTATACAAATTAGGTCATCTTTAACAAAACACATTGTATTTTTAGTTATCAGTCAAACGGTAGTACATGTGCTCGTGGAGTATATATGTATTGTTTCAAAATAAGATAAGCGTTATTTGTTCACTACAATGAGTGTAAGAATATGTTTATACCTAATGAATTATAGTTCTTTCACATGTTATTCAAATCAACAGGTGCAGTGATTGGTGGAGTACTTGGTGCATTTTCTATGATTGCTGTGTTAGCTGTGCTGATTGTATGTAAAGTGAGGTGAGTACAACCGTTTTGACAACAAAATCAGTTATATATAATTTGTTGTTATTGCAATGATTAAGGTTATGTTCAGATGAGTTCTTTTTAAAAATTAAAAACAAATTGGGTGAATTAGTTGTTTTAGTCAATTCCTCGGTAAAAGTATATGCCTTAAACAATGTGAAATGTTGACTTTAAAGATTATATCTTATCAAGTGGAGTTGCAAAATGAAGGTTTTGTCAAAAAACTAGTGCATATAACAATAAAGATATATGGTGTTATTGCCAGTGAGACATCTCTTCACATATTTTTGTCTGTTGAAATCATGAGACTCGCAATCTTATATTTTTGGTGTAGTGATGACTATTTGTAATAATATTGTTGTACATAATACAGGACATACTCACATACTTGAAATCATATTGTGATGAACGTGTTAAATCTGATAAAAGCTCAACCCAACGGTTCTATAAAAAATGTTCTCGTAATTTGAGTAAAAGACTCGCTGATGTAAATTCAACACATTTTTAAAAATCATTGCTACACTGTTTCGGAATGAATATATATCAGGAATGGGGTAATGCAAATTTGTAATTGAAATGCATGGTAATGCATTAAATTTTTCAAAGTAATTGCATGTAATGTGTAATGCAGCAATTGTTGCATTACATGTAATTGTAATTTGATGCATTACTTTAATTTTGCAATAAGTTGTGTAATTTCATATATTACATTGCATTACACGGCATTACTTTTTTTCACATACTATATATCTTTAACAGATAGTTAGAGAATATCTAAAGCAGAATTTAAGATTTCTTGATTAACTAAAAACACAATCGTTTGCATATTAATTTTCAATTTAATATTTATTTTTCACATTTTACATACATCACTTTTATTTGGAAATTTGAAGATTAAGCCTTGCCCCAAGTAGAACTTGAAAAAAAATTAAGTGGTATAAATATTAGAATGACCAAATTACACTTCTAAATGAATAACACAACACTGACTATATCAAACTGAGTTCTTTTTTTTCTGTTTTATTTTATACATTTTCCTGCATCAAAAGATATTCGGATGTTTTACTGTAAAAGTGTTCTATTGTTGTCAAAAGATTAATGGATACCTTGTTATAATTAAATAACAGATGATTGAAATTGTCACAAAACTCTAATTAGTTTGTTTTACAATTAATATTTTCACCATTTAACTCTTGTTCATAAATTAAGCTCTATGTTTGTTATATAATTAGACTAATTAAGGAACAAAATTCTGAGTAAATATTTTGATTGAAATTTAAAAAAAAATGTATATATGTATATAAAAGTAAAGTTAGCATTAAGTTATGATAAGTATTAAGCACCATCTCTGTAATTTGTTTTTAGAGAAAACACAGATAATATACCTTGTAACATTAAAACCAAAGATAGAAAGCAATCAACTTTGAAAGGTTTTGTGAAACAGTCAGATAGTCAGACATATCATTCATCATGAAACCTTTCAAACCCATATCATGTTATAATGCTAGAATGGTATTGAATAAACTTTTAACATGAACACCTAAATTCAATACATGGATCAGTTACTGCATATGCTAAAATCTTTTGTGACTTCATGTTGTTTTTCAAAATGTTCGATTTTTCTTTTCAATTGATAAAACATTTACAAATGTAATGTGTAATTCAATGCATTACTTTGCAAAAGTGCAAAGTAATTGTAATTTAATGCATTACTTTGATAAATGCATGTAATTGTAATTGTAATTTAATGCATGGTTTTGTCAAAGTAATTGTAATATAATGCATTACATTTCAATGTAATTCGCCCCATGCCTGATATATATTAACTGAAACTTTTACATAAAACATAAGGTGTGATACATTGTACATAAACCGTATCCAAAGAAGACGATACGCTGTCACGTTATCCTTGAGTTTATTTCTGTTACTGTAATCCAAGTCGTTTTCGTGAGCGATTTAATTTTGTTTCTTTCGCATATAGAAAAATAACAAGAATGTGTGTAACTTGAATCTTTCCTCATTTAACTTCACCTATTCAATCTTTAAAATCGCGAAATTGAATACAAATGGCTACACGCGAAACACAGAAACTGCAAAAATCAATTCTGTTTCAGTATATGTACATGTTCACGTTCACTATTTAATAATAATCGAAACAGATCACGCACATTTTAATATCCAAATAGTCGTTTTCATGGTTTTTAACTGATCCTTTAATTCTTTGTTGTACCTTTATGTGCCTCTGTTTTACAGATCAAAGGGCATTTTTGCAGAGTCGAATACTCAAGATTATGAAGACACCAGCCGTGTGAACTTTTCAACGACAACATACGATGACCTTGACAGTACAAAACATAAAAATACAACTGCAATATCAACTTCAAACCGGACTTTTACATCGATGAATCCAGTGCATCGGTATATGAAGAAGTAAATAAAACTGAGAAACCAGGAAATACTATATCGAAACAAGAATATGTCCGTTGTACTAAGTAAATGAACATTATATTTTATTTTACCAAAAATGTAAAAACACAAAAACATGAGATAATAAACTTAGTAATGTTCCAGACAACAGTATTTTAAGTTTATATAAAAAGGCAATGCGACAATTAGCATTCCATAAAATATGTAAACATCACACGTATATATACGTATATATGTGATTAGTCAAAGAATAGCATATATGACACTATTTTGATATACTTATCATTAATAGAACATATTTCTATTTCATAATACGTACAATACAGATAATCTTCCAAAGTTACACATCATTTTGTTAGAATACATTTGTTTGCAGCGGTTAACTTGTGTATATTTATCACAAAGAAAAATCGTGTATGTATTGAATATTATTTTTATTCCTTTATATTCCACATTTATCTATACATTAAAAGTAAACAACAATGGCTGTCTACGTAAAAACTCTGTATGTGCGTTCCTTATTTGTTACTCGCATACATCTTGACTGAACAAAACCAGTTGGACAATCTAATGAATTCATCTAATCAATGTTTATCTTCCATAACATTATAGTTAATTACTCATAAATAATTCAAGATTACAAATTGAAATACCTCAGATGCACATATCTTCTAAACAAGTCTTCAGGCGTGCTTGATTCAAAACAATAACGTTTCCATTTAATTTAGATTGATATGAGAAAAATGCTTGACAAAGCACATCGGAGCAGATTATTATTGTATGAGACCAATGGGTCATGTGTCCGAATATAATAATTCAAGTGTTGCAACATCACCCCGCAACAAACTTTATATGTATCGGGAAATTGATAAAGACAGGAAGGAAGAAATTATAAATCCCTGTGTAGTGAAGCCTCCAAAGACAAGTATTACGACACAGCAATGGCCATTATCAGTGTGGGATATTTTTCTTTTGAAAAGCAATAAAACAATCTGAAATTCATTGGATACTTTGATATGTCTTTTCCATTCACATGTCACATTGGGTATGATCAAAGAGAATAAGTATATTTCATATACGTGTTAATAATTGGAATCTTTGGTTTTAACATTACATTTGAACATAATGTGATTTATCATCATACATATCTTTATCAAAGTGTTCCTATTGAATATAATTCTAATCAAGCGTTTAGGCTCGGATTGTTTTTTTAAGATAAGTTTGATTTTATAGAAATGCACGTTTAGTATCAAATTTTCCTATTTATTTCGTTTATGAATTAAGCATGTTAAGGTGACAATAGCTTATCGACGGTGAGTACCGACAAAACCGATTAAGATGTAAATCATCTGATATGAATATGAGTATTAAAACATAGCTATGTAATGTAAGGAAAATGAATATACATTGTAACTCTCAGTTTTAATTCAACTTGTTTTTTTTATTATTTAACGAGATTTATCCTGCCGAACTGACTTAACATAAAGCTTTTGCCTACAATAAACACTGCCCTTATCTAATCTTGTTATCTATATCGATAACGGGAAGCTTAATACCAAAATATATGATAAAAGAGACGATATTTCATTTTCTATTGTTAATTATCCATTTTAGATGGTGATGTTCCATTAAGCTTGTCACCATCTTATGGAGTTTATATAGTTCAACTTATTCGATTCATTCGTATTTGCAACAACGTATTTGGTTTTAACGAACACAATACTGTCGGCATTTACCTCAAAAGCTTACCAAACCTTTAAACAGTCCTTTGCGGAAGAGATATAGTTACGATACTGTTGTCAGGTCATTACGAATTGCATATTTTGGTATTAGTATTGATTCATTCATAAGGTTTCCGATCGGAAATTTATTCTAAGTTTTTGATATGATACGGGTTATGTTCTTCTCATATATCGTATGATGGTATGATACTAAGCCCCTAACGGGAGGGATTGTGCTTGATTATCATGTGATAAATATATAATCTTTCAATCAGTTCAATTGAGGTCTGGAGCTGGCATGTCAGTAACTGCTAGTAGTCCTTTGTTAATGTATGTATCATTGTAATTTTTTTTGCTTATAGTTTCTTCTGTTACCATTTCTGACATCGGATTCGAACTTCTTTTTACAGTGCGTATTCCTGTGTGCTTCTTTATTCTACATTGGCTAGGGGTATAGGGGAGGGTTGAGATCTCACAAAACATATATAACACCGCTTGCGCCTGTCCCAAGTCAGGAACCTCTGGCCTTTGTTAGTCCTGTATGTTTTTTTTTTTAATTTTAGTTCATTGATATGTTTTGAACGTCCATGTTTACGGAATTGGTACACATTTCTATTGATGGGCAAGATGAGGACCACCTCCGGGAGCGGGATTTTCTCGCTGCGTTAAACACCAATTGGTGGTCTTCGGCTGATATCTTCTCTTCGGTAGATTTGTTGTCTCCTTTACAGATTCCTGATTTCCATTCTTAATTTTATGATAGGAATAATGTTCCTTTTCGAAAAAAATGAATTGAAAATAAGTCTGACCAAAATTATTTAGTGGTTTTATTCATTACGATACTGTTTTGAAACAATGCTTTTGTTTTGGATGACAGATGTTTACTGATTAATATTTTAGTCTTAGATACATATTTTTTTTAATTAGTTGCTTTTTTGGCTTTGATCTAACTGCCAGTAACTGCGAGTACTCTCAGATATGTACTAAGTGCCTGCCTTGTTGTTATGGATAAGGGATAGATATATATCCTGCGCTTTTTTTGTGTTTTTCTTTGCATCGATCTGATGAATTACAACTTTTTGATAATTTTTATAGTTAATTCTTATGATATGCTGTTACACCACTATCCTAGGTTTGGGAAGAGTTCAGTGCTCACAAACGTGTTTATGTGCATGTCCAAACAAGGTAGTTTGTAGTTCAGTGGTTGTTGTTTGTGCATGTCTGTCATATTTGTTTTTCGTAAATTGTTTTTTTTCTAAGTAGGCCGTTAGTTTAATTTTGCATTATTTTCTTTATTGCCTTTTTGTAGCCGACTAGACGGTATGGATTTTTCTCATTGTTGAAGTCATATGGTTGCCTATAATTGCTTACATCGACTTCATTTTAACTTTATTGGATAATTGTCTCATTTGCAATTTCCACATCTCCTTATTCGTATATTTGATATAAGGAAAAAAATCCGATACAAAACAATATTATTGACATATACATGTACGGTATATTTATCTATTAATAGGACATCATGGCCGGTTTGCACACTTCCATTTACATATTATGTAAATTCTTCACAAAAAAAAAGAACAATCTGGTTCAAATTCGGTCATTTAACAGTTCACTTAATAAGGAAGATGTATTAATTGATATTTTAGGCTACATGATCTTAGATACATTTTGTTATTAGGTGTAAGTGGCATAGAATTTTTTTTCTGTAACTGAGAGTTATTTCAGTTCCGTTATAACTGTATCTATGCTTTTGGGTTAATGGTACTTTATATCTTTACATTGTAACATAACCACCAAATATAAGTACCTCCGAAGCGGTGGGAAAAATTCATAATTTGAATTCAATTTAGGTCAAATTCTATTTATTTTCATAAACTTTTCCGATGTGCTGACAATTAATTTTTTGTGATAACTGATAGGTATTATGATAAATACAATTCGTAATTTACTTTCTCCCTGTTTAAATTGTCAGAATTGGACCAGGTGGTACATATTAAACTCAACATGCGACGAATTTAACTTTATAACACATTAATCTTTCAACTATTTATCTGACGTTTTGTCGATTAAAGGTGTATCATAATTAAGCTTGAACAACACTGTATGTCGAAAGTACTATTGTGTAATTCATGTTAAAACAGCGGATAAATTGTACGGTAAAAAGTTATTTACTGTACGGAAAAATAAAAGATACTTTTGCTATCATTGTTTCTTTTAGTTTGCTTTCGGGGTTACTATATTCGGAGTTACTATATTCGGAGATGAAGGTACACAGTGAACCTGAGATCATCCCTTTTCAACTGATGTTTACAGTTTGTGCTTAAAATGTATTGTTACACTACTGTCTGTATTAAGGGAAATATTTGGTGATAGCAACCATTTTTTAGACCAGAATTAAAACAAATGCCAAACCGTCCGCTTGGTTATGTGGGATGTATAAGTACGCATCAACGTTCGATCAAAATGGGAATGTTAAATTCTATGCATTTTAAGAGAAAGAGAGAGATTACCATGCTCTTTGGATTTTGGGAACTCTGCATCAACTCTTTGATTTGTCCATAAGTGGTATGTTGCAAGGTAAAATATCTGTCCTAAAACAGTTGTCTCTCTTTTTTCAGTGGCAGTTCAAATATACCCGACCTTCATCAGGGACAAGACCTATCTAATGTGTTATTGGTTATTTTTTTCTCGATCTGAACATCTATGACATATTTACTTCTGAACAACCGATCAAGCAATCAACTCAGTGGTTGTTGCTTTTTGCTGTATATAACAAATTTGGTTGTTTTGGGGGTATTTTCTTATTGTTTGGTCTCAATAAATCAGGCCCTTACTATTTTTGTTTGAATCGGTTTTTTTTTTGTTTCGGGGCCTTTTATAGCTGACTATGCTGTTTATATATTTTGCACATTGTTGGGGGCCATACGATGACTTATAGTTAACTTCTAAGTCATTTGGTCTCTGTTGGAACTGTCTTATTGGCAACAATTTCATATTTATATATATAAAATTCTATTTAATGTGATCACATACTACATACATTAAACCAAATTAATCACTACTCTAGAACCAAAATTGTATGTAAAAATTAGAATTAGCTTGAATGTACTTTTGTATATTAGGAAAGTCTGTAGTAACTGAAAGAAAGTCATAGTACTTTTTCTTGATATCGAACTCATGCAATAAAACACTTGTTCAAAAGGGTTTCATATTGGCTCTGCTGGGTAAAATATATACGCAGCCATGTTCGGTCAGAATAGGTCCGTTGAATCTGAAGCAGTAATTATACTCGTAACTTTTACTACTTACATATCAATACCTTATCGGTCATGGGACGGGTGCGAATCCTTGACTAATTGGCAACGTAACACGGCAGCGATTAATCTAACCTGTAGGATCCTTACATTTTTCAGGACAACAGTCACCGATCGAGTAGCCAACAAATGATACATTGTATGCATGAGTCGGAATAGGTGCTAACAATGCAAGTAAGTAGATGTATCGTGTTGATATGTATAATTAAAAAAAAGGTGCGGAAAAAATCATCAAAATATATTTAATACCAGGATCATCTTCAAACCGTTTACTTATTTTTTTTTTATTTACAGTATCAAATCGTGTGTGTTCGTTCTTTGACGTTTATACAAAAACATAGGGTAATTCTTTATATAAATTGAGAATGGAAATAGGGAATGTGTCAAAGAGAAAACAACCCGACCAAAGAACAGAAAACAGCCGAAGGCCACCAACGGGTTTTCAACAAGCTAATTCAACACATTTGACGACAAAAAGTAGTGTTATGCGAAAGAGTGATAAAAGTCAAGAATGTTTGTCTATGATAAAACAGAAGTACTATTAAACCCCCATCCGATGACGAAATACTTTGACTTGAATTAAGTGGGGAAAATTAAATAGAAGCCTAGACTTGGTTGAAGCTAATAATGAACTATAACAACATCACACAATGTGGATTTATAAATTTTTGATAATTAGGAATAAATATATTTTCGTTCTTCCTTCACCTTAAATATTCGTGGTTGAAATATATATACAAACATGCACCAACGAAAGTTAGTATTTTGTGATTAATATCGAATTCACGGCCCGTTCTTATCTCCTGAGGGGACAATGTATTTCCCTTAGTACTCTGAAACATATCCTACCAAATGAACTCATCATAGATATCACGATTGAAATTTGGTATTTGCGCCAGACGCGCATTTCGTCTACAAAAGACTCATCAGTGACGCTTGAAGAAAAAAAGTTAAAAAGGCCAAATAAAGTACGAAGTTGAAAATCATCGAGGACCAAAAAACGTTTTTATGCTTCAATTTTTAATCTTAATCATTTTAATATCAGGCATAGCGTATGATTTTTTTGACTAGCATGACCCTGTTATTAACGTGCATGTTTTCTGTTATTTTGCGATCTTTAAATTACATGTTAACACTTCAAATAAAAAATGTATTTTATGAACAAATAAAGTTTTTTTTAGGTCTTACGAATTTGCTAGAAATACAGAGAGTCTCTATATACAATTGTTTGAGCATCTATTTTCTAACATTGTATTTCAAACCATCAGAGATTCAGTTCCATGGAAATACTATGCCATATTAACTTTAAAATTTAAATCCTTAAACCATTACTCTACTGTTAAAAAGTAGAGAACAACAAGTTTTGAATTATACAAAACGATATAACGTCTTTTATTTCAAAACAATGTCCGGATCATACATATGCAAACCACATTATAATATGTTTGATTTTAGATTTCTTTTCTCTCGTTTTTAATAAGTATTTTGCAAGCGTCGGATGACAGTTGTTATCCATTCGTTTGATTTGTTTGAGCTTTAGATTTTGCCATTTGATTAGGGACTTTCCGTTTTGTATTTTCCTCGGAGTTCAGTTGTTTTGTAATTTTACTTTTTATGATACATTAGTGTGTTGTTTAAATGTGTATTCAAATATTTATAAAAGTAAATTAATTAGTTATTAAGATATATCTGATTGTTAATTAACTCGTTTGAGGTGCAATTTTTAACAGATGCTTAGTATGATAAAATATCCATTAGCGTTTTAAAAATGCTTTTAGATCGACTAAACAATAAATATGTTTAAATCCATTAAACAAAAATGCGCTTAATTATCGGCTGATTTCGTCATATTATAATTAGTTGAATGCATAAGTAGGCATATCCCATATATATATATATATATATATATATATATATAGCGGTCTCATGTGGGAATCTAATGGCATCTGTTTTTATAGCTCTCATATAGAAGCAGTATTATTGTAAACAAACCATAAGGTGTTCCGTGTAATTAATTATTCTTCGGATATTGTTTCACTTGAACTCAAAAGGTATTATGATTGTTACTGCATATGACAACGTAATTTACAATTAATGGTTTTATACCACAGACCATCACTTGAAATATATATGCATATTCAGGGACGGTTTTAATATTTGAAGAATTGAGAGGACTCTACTAGAATCGTGATTGTAGAAAATGCGTCTCAGTATTTGTCAAGGTCTGTTGTTACTTTATAAACTCATCCAAACATCTGCTGAGCAATGTACATCAGAAACGTTCCGGATAAATCCAGATAAGCGAAATGTAAAGTTGCGTGGATTTACTTATCGTACTTTTGAAAACATATCACCAAGGGCATGCTTCAAAACATGTATTCGGCGAAAACGATGTCATTCTTACAACTATAACAGAGCTTCCCTTAGATGTGAACTTAATTTGAAACCAATGTATATTTCGGAAGGCTATTTTCAAAATATGGTTGGTTATGTCTACGCTGATGTTCATCATTACAGAGGGGTGAGTTTAAAATTTCGAATAAAGGCATGAATAAAGGCATGAATAAATGAATGCCAGTCAAACTGATAATAACTATATTCCCGAGAAAATGGTTTTTATTTACAAATTTCAATATCAGATCATTAATTCATAATCAAAGTCGAAAGTCTTAAAGTTAACGGTTAAACGTTTTTAAACAATATATCATGATTTTTTTATCGAACCAAATGTAAAAACTTTTACAAATGAAACGTGATCTCACCGAAAATATGCCATCAACCCAGAATACTACAAATGACGATAATTACGGTATAACAGTACTGTAGTTGAAGAGTTGCCACCGTCAATTGTCGATTTGACGGTTGCAAATGCAGTTTTACTGGTGACGCGTAGCGGAGACAGTAAAACGGAAATTTGCGACCGTCAAATCAAAATTGACGGTGGCAACTCTTCAACTACAGTACTGTTATTCCGATTCTAATGCATTACAAAAAGAAATAATACGTTAAAGCTTGAAAAAATGTATAAATTTGACATACAAAAAAATTCCGCGAAACTTCATGAATGATTTTGGCGCAAAGACGTCATGGCTTAAACGGGACGTCATACAAATGAAAACTTACAAACTGGAGGTTATTACGTTACCTCTACGATTCAAATTTGGATAAAATTACACTAAAACGGCGAATTCGAGGTATGTGTTGTTTTATTTTCGATTATATTGTAGTAATCTATCATTTGTTGATCCAATCAATTCAAAATGGCGAGTCCCTCCTTAGTTACGCCTGGTCAACTGTGGATTTATCGGTAACTTTTAGCCAATGAAAAAAATTGTTACATAAAAATTGCATTAGAATATCTAATGTATTTTTATCTAACAAATTTTACTTTCAGCACATTTTGGTGTCAAATATGATATTTCTATTCCCACTAACGGGATTTCCTTTTATTTGGTATGTTGTCTTTTTGACTTGTACTAAAGTAATTGCGGGGAGAATAACAAAACAAAAGTTGCAGGTACAACTGTGCGTAAGAATATTGTGTCCACACAGTTACTAGTGGCATGGACCCCCTATTTGTCTCCCTTCATTTTGTATTGAAGACTTAAGTAATTTGACTTATATGTCTTAACTTGAACAATTTGCACTTACTCTAATCAGCCAATCTTACAACAACAGTATTTACATAAAATATGTATAAAAAGTATGGGTGAAATGAACGGAAACGTATATGAACAACATATTAATTACTTAATAACGCTAATGGCTACTTAAAGTATGTTTCTTAAGTGCCTTATATATTAAGAAGACGATTTATTAATAGCAGGCTTTTCATATACTAGCGTTCTGTCTTATAAATGTAGGGCATTTTATTTTACATAATTTTATCTTCTTGTGAATTCAGGCTAACGAAGTAAAACATACGGATGTCATTAAAACCAAAAAGGCAGATTATTCATGGCGATAAAACATTAAACTGATGTGTTTTATGTGCTTTTTTGTCACAAAACTCCGCTTATTGAGGGAATCAAGCTGATCTTTAAGCCAGAGACTAATTAAAAAAAAAAACTCGTACCAATCTGATCTCACTTAAAAACCAAAGCTTTACAGCGTGTCGTATTGTGATTTATATTCATATGAATATCAGTGGAATCTCTATGATTTTAAAGTAAAATCAATCTTTAAATAATTCACACGTGCAAACGCTTGCATTCATACTATACATGCATGGTCTTCCTAGGTTTAATCCACCATTTTCTACATAAGAAAATGCCTGTATCAAGTCAGAAATATGACAGTTGTTATCCATTTGTTTGATGTGTTTGAGCTTTTGATTTTGTCATTTGATTATGGACTTTCCGTTTTGAATTTTCCTCGGAGTTCAGTTACTTTGTGATTTTACTTCTTTTTCCATGAATAGAGGTTTCTGTGCTATTTACATGTTATACGTCAAGATAGAAAGTGATTATTTAAAAATGATGTTAAGATTTTAAAGCATAGATATAGTGGAGAAGATCTGCTAATCCTTCACGATCAGCCCGATTTTTTGGTTTATTGACGGGGTTCGTGTTGCTCAGTCTGAAGTTTTATTTCGTGTAGTCGTGTGTTTTGAACTCTTTCAATGGTATATAGCTTTACACTTGAAAGTGTTAGTCTGTGTTTAATAAAGGTGGGGGCATACTTTTGAAAATATATTATGATATATATAACGCATGTGGTATTTTGATGAACATTACTTTTTCAGGATCCACTTTTTGACCCATGTGTTGGAAATCCATGCGACGAAGGTGAAGTGTGTGAAAGCCTAAAGAATGAAAAAGTCACGTGTATTTTGGACGGTAAGTATAAAATACTTTATAAGAATATCAGTATGATAAGTTCACTAACCTCTGTGTGATGGTTGATATCAGAACCATTTACCAAAAGGAATAAGCAAGAAATTAAGTAAATGGAGGGGTGAAGGTTATGAAAAAAGTGCAGTGTTTTGACATTAGATTTAGTGTTTTCAACATTATACTAAATAAGAGTTGAACAAACATGAAAAACACTCCAATATAGAACAACCGGGGGCGGAAGTATAGACGGACACAGCGTTAAATGTGATGAGTTGCGATGTTTTTATATTTTATTTAGGCGTCAGAGATACAAATAAATCTGCTTTCTATTCATATATATAGTTATCATGATTAGCATTCATCACAATAACGCTTGCCATAAAACAAAAACGATCGAGCCGCTCAAAGATTAACGTTAATTCTCAACTCAACTGTCCGGTTTTGGTTTGTAACCCGGAATTGTTTTCGCTTAATCAAATTATGATCATTGAACAGCGGTGTACTTCTGTTGTCTTTACTTTTCCATTGTAGATTCAGTTTTATTTTATGAACCGTTATAGTTGACACACAGTCCTATCTTTTTAAAATGCAGATAAAAACGTTTACGCAGTTCATCAAAAACAACTAAAAATCAAATTTTAGAATTTATGACATGAAAAAACACTAAATTTATTTTTTGTCATTATAGATTGTAAAACACCAATCGACGCATTTCAAAATGTGGCACTTGGAAAGATGTGTGGACAAAGCTCAACATATAATAATGAACATGCAGAATACGCTGTCGATGGATTCACCAATACGGCTCCTCATACGCTCCAGGACCAGTCTCCATATTGGTGGGTAGATCTAGGAAGCATTTACAATATCATGAGAATTGAAGTTATTAACAAGTTCACCAGTGGTAAGATTTTTATTTATTTTAATTTATACGCGATGTGATTCAAATATTTGCATATTAGATTTGTGAAAAGCAGAATGTTTTCCTGTAACTATATATGTCCAGTGTTTAAAGAAAAACGTATCTATGATTGCATTAGGGTAGGCAAAATGTGAAAGAAAACCGTTTTTTATTAATTTTTGTAACATAAAATGTGTATCTTTGCATTCAATTTTCATATATATGCAATACATGTACATCTTATCTCTGCAACTTAATAACATTAACTTTATTTTGAAAATTACAACGATATTTGCCAAACAAAAAAAACTATATCACACTATTAATCTACTTTAATAAAATAAGACAGCCTGTACAATGTCCCTCATTCATAGATTGTAAGGATAATGGATAATCAAGGCAGAAGAATATAAAAAGAAGATGTGGTATGATTGCTAATGAGACAACTCTTCTAAAGAGACCAAATGACACAGATATTATCGACTATATGTCACCGTACAACCTTCAACAATGGACAAAGCTTATACCGCATAGTTAGCTACAACAAGCCCAGAAATGACAAATGTAAGACAATTATACGAGAAAACTAACGACCTAATTTAAATACACAAAAATGAACAAAAAAAAATATGTAACACAGCAACAAACGACGACCACTGAATTACAGGATCCTGACTTGGGACAAATACATACATAAAGAAAGTGGCGGGGTTAAAAATATTAGAGAGATCCCAACTCTCCCCTAACCTGGGACAGAGATGTAACAGTACAAACTAATAATGAACTATGAAAATATTCATTATTTTTTTAAAATGACACCGATATTGGTCTAGCAACAAAAAAAGTAAGGCAGCCAGAACATTGTCTTTTTTTCATGGAGTGTTGACCGTTTGAATATATAAGCAAGATAAAGGATAATGGATAATTTCGTACACCAAAATACAAATAACGTCCCCACATTGATTACATTTATATTGATAAAGACGTTTTAGTAAATAAAAGCTGAAAGCTTTTGTAAATATTATCCAAAATGCATTAGACTAATTAACAGCTACTTAGCAGTAATTTTACACCCTTATAATGATGGTGCTCTTTCTCTTTTTATATAGCTGTGTACGTATAAAAAAAATCCCATTGAACACGAAAACGCAAATTTTACTTTTACAAACATCACATTTTGCTCCGAAATGATTTTTTTTTTTTTATTTTTTGATGTAGTTGGCTTGTTTATTGTGAATTTACACATCTATACGATATTGTCTTTTTATAGGCTCGAGACTTCATGATCTTGACATAACTGTTGGAACCCACCTTGATGATATATCAATATTTGCCCATTACACAGGACCCGCTGCAGATAGTGAGCATCTGGTATTCGAGCGCAATCGGTATACAGATGGTCGATATGTCAAACTGACCATCACTAAAGGTCCAGAAATGCTACACGTGTCAGAAGTTAATGTCATTGCTCATCCAGTATGTTGATAAACGGACAAACTGATTATAAAATTGTTTAACTGTTTCATATGTGTTATTTACTTGTAATTTAGTATTGATGTAATAATGATGAAGGACTACAACGACTTTATTAATAAAAATTCAAAAAAATGAACAGAAATGTTGGTTGTAAAATAGTGAAGTTTAATTTCATTTATGATATTGTCATTGGTTGGTCTTACAGAAGACTTATTGTTCTTCAAATATTTAACTGGCGCCATCTTAAAATGTCAAATAGAGTTTCACTTGTAAAACAGTTAAATTTCCTGTGTAACACTACATGTAGTTCCAAAAAAATGTTACAGTTTAAAAGATTATAAATGTATATTAATCCGCGTTAACTTATTAATTCTTTTAAAAAAAATATTCTACAATGTTACCAATTCAACACTGTAATTATATTTTGGAATATTGTGTTATTGCTATAGATATTGATTGTGTTATCTGTAAATCAAAATATATTAATAGTTTTGCACCTTGACTGTACCACAATCGGTCGATTCTTTATTTTGGATATGCACAAATGTATGTTATTCCTTACTGTCAGTAATTGCGAGTACTCTCAGATCGGTACTGAGTGTCCTTTTTGATTGTAAGGGATGAGAGATGATTCAAGACCCAGTCACGACCGGTCTATAATTCTGTTTTGATGATTTCTGCTTGTTATCGATCTGATATGTGTAGTTTGTTCTTATTTTGTTCTGTTATACTGCTGTTGAGCGCTCACAAACATGTTTAATTTCGTCTGTATGATTCAGTGGTTGTCATAAGTTCCTGTCTGTCATAGTTGTTTATTGTTGTTTTGTTATAAATTAGGCCGTTTGTTTTCTCAAATGAATTGTTTCATATTTTTTTCACATCGGGGCCTTTTATAGCCAATTATACGGTTTGTTATTTCTCATTGTTGAGGCCGAACAGTTGCCTACAATTGCTTGCATCCACGTTATTTGAACTAAGGTGGAAAGTTGTCTCATTGGCACTCATACCTCATCTGCATATTTTTTTCTACAGGTTACAAAGGTGTAATGTGGAGAGCCAATGAGACAACTCCACAAAGTCACAACTTGTAAAAGTAAACCATTAAGTCTGTTATTTATGTTCTGATATTTTAGGAAATTCCGCAAATTGAATACACGCGATTTCATCGACCAAAATCAAAATCGAAAATTAAAATCGCAAAAACAATCACTCGCGAAAAAAATACATAATTATACAGTATTCAATGTAATAAAAATGAAGCTAAACAAAATCCTTGACAATTGAGTGAAATAGTAACGTATTTTCACCTACATTTTGGATAACTTTCGCCGAATGACCATACTCTCCTCATATGTTTTGGCTTCCACATATTTGTTCTAGTTCATTTATTTTTCACATAATAAAATATCGAACAATACTGTTACTCTATGGAAATTGCATTACAAATGATTTGGCTCTCGTAACCGAAACATTTGACAAAACCTTCAATACTATATTATTCATGTAATTCACACTGTGTTAGCACAAATTGCGTCCATATACGTGTGAACAACAATGTTCATTGTGATGTAGCAGTTTGTATGAGACACAGGTTTGACAGGGAACATTAACGACGTTTTCTATGTAACACATTTACACGGTCACAAGAGTATAATCCTCATGAACTCAGAAATAGGTAACTGAATTGGCAATATTATCAAACAAGCGATATTGTTACATTAATGGATGTGATCAAGCATCTATACAAATAGTTTTGTTTCTTATTAAAGAGGATATGGTACCCTAGTCCTCTGGTAGGTTTATGGTGATTTCAGGTAAAAATCAAGCTGAGACAAATTTCTATAGATTATCTTTGATTTTTAAACGAGAAGAGCAACAGCTAATATGAAGCCTTGAAAGTTCTCTAAACTGAAAGAGCATAGATAATTTGTCTATCGCTATTTTCTTAGACAACATCAATGACGTTGGCTGATAACGTCATCGCATTCTACTAGACAAAAATCCAAATAAAATAAAAAATTAACGGTATAAATTTTACCGCACCAGATGCACATTTCTTCAATTAAAGTACTTTGAGATGATCAAAGACCAAAACCAAAACCTATTAGAAATTCGGAACGACTGGCATATCAATCGATCAGAATGTCCCAAATTTTACTTATACCAAAAAAGAATATTATATATGAATAAATGTCCTATATCCCAACAAGTTTTGATGGTGTTCTTATATGAACCATATTCTAATTTCAATTTTATGAATGACATGTCCCGATTGAACTGGTTCATTACAAAAAATCGTCATCTGGCATTGTGTCGTAATAATATATGCTATGTGACGTCAATTTTCCTTTTGGAATAACCAGCAATTGGAAGATTATTTGTTGTTTGCGTCTTACAGAATGCTTGTTAATGGCCCGATATACAGTTTTCAAATTAACATATAGTCTATGATAATGTTTCTGACCATATTGGATAGGTATCTTGCCAAATAAACATAACAAAAGTACAAATTATCGATACATTTTTAACCAAATTTAATGATTTCAAATATAACTTTGGGCAGATTTTGATGTTGATCAACATATAACACTTCATGCACTATGACATATAGAAGCAACAAAGACATACACGGAACATGAACCTTATGATAAAGGTTATTCTATAATAAACTCATCATAGATATCAGAATTAAAATTTCATATTTGCGTCAGACGCGCGTTTCATCTACAAAAAAACTACATACCATGTGCACTGATTACGTCGTCATACGTTTGGAAACTTTTGTTTTTCAATGTTGCTTTTTTCAGTTTCAACCTAAACAATCAAATCTGTATAAAGTTGGACGCGTCAGATGTACGATTAATGTAATGTTTTGCACTAAAAATATAGAAGACGATGACCCGGTTTAACTACCGTTCTGTTACAATTTCAAGGAAGACAACTGAAACATTGATATGGAAAGTTATAGTATCAATCATTTACTAACTGCTAGTTTTTTACTATGATATCCTGGCTGTACATTACTTTTTTCAAGTAATTTACATATCAACAAACACTCGAACTTAATTGGTCCGCTATTTTTTTTTCAATGGTTTACATTTCGACAACGTTGATATATTCATGTATGATACATGTTGATGGAATTTTCGGATTCCAATGTTGTGTATTTTCTACTGTTGTTTGTCTTTTAGTCGGTTTATGTTATGGCGTTGTGGGTTTGTCTTCTTATGAGTTTGAATATTGTTGTGATATAGTCTCAAAAAATGAAACGTAAAGGGAAATTATCATTAAAAGTTTATGTTCAGAATTATAAGGAATACACACATTTTTTCTAGGGATTATTCATGTGTCAACTGACCTGCAAACTTAACGAAAAAAAATGCCGTAACTTGGCTGCTAAATAATGGTTATCACAAAACATAATCAGTTAAAACATGTAAAAGGCATAGTTTACTAATCAACAATCCATAAAAATGTGTTTAATCCTTTGATATTTTCTTGCTTTTTTAAATGCCCTTTACCACATACCTTTTGGTTATATGTCATCAAGAAAAATTTGAATAAAGAGACCTACAACGAGAGGCAAAAGATACTAGAGATACATTCAAACTCGAAACTCGAAAATAAACTGACAACATCATGGCTAAGAAAGGATTTTCAAGTGAATATTACATTTGTTTTCACATTCGTGTAATGTATTTGAACTTTTGATCATGGACGTTTTGAGTTTGTCTTGGTTCTTTTGTTATTTTACTTTTAAGCGATAATAACAAATGAATGCACACTTTTGGTTTTTTTTAAATCATGATACATATAGAAAAAAAATGCATTAGCTCATAGGTTACTAGACAAAGTATCTTTAACAAATCTTTTTAAGCAATATGATTAAACAATGACCACCAGAACCTGCCATATTGAAGTACTAAGTAAGTGTGGCCGTGTTCTGTGGAAATTATTAATTTTTTATTAAAATTAGTACATCGGACTGACTTTTCCTCTGCGTATTGCTGTGTCTTTGTTTTCCCCGCCGCATTTTTGAGACTGTCTAGACTGGCCTCTGTTAGTCTTGTATGATTTTCAATTCAAGTTCATATATATGTATCGGAGTTTAGTAATTTTGTTCAGGGGCCAGCTGAAGAACGCCTCCGGGTGCAGGATTTTTCTAGCTGAGTTGAAGAACCACTGGCGGCCTTCGGCTTTTTTCTGCCTCTTTATCGGGTTGTTATCTCTTTGACACTTTCCCAATTTCCATTCTCAATTTCATCCTTTATATATGTTATCAATAAAATAAAATCCGTCAAACATATTTTAGGACTGCTTAAACGTGTTATTTTGCGATGACAACTCGAGTATGCCATTACTGATGGTAGCGTATTTGCGTTGCAATTATGTTACTTTACTTGTATATATATATATATATATATAACCAGTCTAAAAGGGTACAACATCACCAAAAAATGACAATAAACGAACAAATGTAACTATAAATATTTCGGATAACAGATATCCTTCATCAGTATGAGCACGATGTAAAATGAATCAGATCAATCTATTCTGATTATTAAACTATAGCAATCTTGAATTATATTCAATAAAAAAAGTGAAACAGTTTCACCCGAACATCATATGTTTAGACGCTAATAAACTTTTAAAATTTCCAAAAAACGACTCAAAGACATGCCTAAAATGAAAATAGTAATTAGAGATATGAACTGGCACAACTCTAAAATTCCAAAATGACGTCAGTTAAAATGTTACAACAACTGCGTGTAAATACATTCCCAAAAAAAAACCAGCACTGATCGATATAAGCTGGTAAAATATGTAAAACAGAGGCTTTTATCATCCCAAATAAATAGCAGTTTTATAATGAAAAGAAAAAATAATAGTAAATTTGGGATACGGTTAAAAAATTGAACGTGAATGCGTACTTGTACATCCCTACCAAATGAAAAGAACCCTGGTATTTAAACTAGTAAAATTCAAAAATTTCCAAAAGAATCCTTAAAACTGTTAAGGTCAAGTAAGGAAGCCAGTAACTGGATACAAATGATGTAAGGAAAATGAGTGACTCATTCTATGTTTTTTCATTTATGCCCTCTGGGGAAAACTGTCCTTAGCTTTCTTATCCAAAACCTTTCCCGAGCAAGTCTTTTGGCCCTTGACCAACCGTCGTTGTGGTCTATGATTGTGATTGTAAGGTTTTTGAAATCAGCTTGGGCGTGCCCAGGTGGTCTCAAATGACGACTTACGGGGAGGTCGGGCTTGCAGGTGTAGTCACTTCGATGACCATTCATGCGTTTGTTGAATGGCTGTTCTGTCTCGCCAATATACTGCATGCCACATCGACACTGAAGAAGGTATACACCATTCTGTGTTTTGTAAGTTACATTACAAAATATAGTGTACACAGACCCAGTGGAGTGGCAAGTAAATGTTTTAGTTTTCAGTATTTGTTGGCAAGTCAGACATCGTCTGTTACAACACGACTTGCACCATCCTGCAGTTGAACAGCTTTTATTAGAAGAGACATCAGCTTTCACAAATAAGTCTTTCAGACTTGCTGGTCTCCGAAAAGCTAAGACAGGAGGATTGGGAAAGATCTTGGACAATTTTGGGTGCTTGGCAATAGTTTGCCAATTGGCACGGATCAAACGTGAAAGGTAAGTAAAGCGGGATTGTATGTTAAAACAAACGGAACTATTTTGCTGCGCTTCTTCTCTTTGTACTGTAATAGGTCATTGCGGCTGTTGTTATTAGCACGCGCAAATCCCTTATCTATGTCCAATTTCTTATAACCTCGTTTGTTAAAAAATCAGCGAAGTTCCTGTAACCGTTTAGTGACAGCCTCCTCAGAGGAGCAAATCCGCTTTACTCTGAGAGCTTGACTGTACGGGATACTTTTTGTACAGTGTTTGGGGTGACAGCTTTGGGGAGAAAGGTACTGATGTTTATCTGTAGGTTTACAATAGAGATCTGTTGATATGACACCGTCCTTAATAGATGTAGTAGTGTCTAAGAAAGATATTTTGGAGTCGGAAATTTCATATGTAAATTTAATTGACTGGTGTGCGTTGCTTGCATGTCTAATAAAATCATCCAATTTTTGTTGGGATTCAATCCATTTCATGTCAACATCATCGATGAAACGGAACAAAGACAGAGGTTTGGATAAAGATGTTGAAATAATTTGTTTCTCTAATTTTCCCATGAAAATATTGGCGTATGACGGTGCCATTTTCGTCCCCATCGCTGTCCCGTTTATCTGAAGGTAATGTTCACCATTAAAGGTGAAATTGTTGCATTTCAGAACCAGAGTGAGCAGCTGGACTAAACATTCGGTAGGTGGTTCTAAGGTGTTGCGAGAGTCCCAAATTTCCATACACGATTGTATTCCGTCATCATGAGGTATGTTGGTATACAATGAGGTGACGTCTAAAGTGACAAGGAGGGTTTCCGGAGGAAAAGGGTTCATGGATTCCATTTTACGAAGATAATCTGTTGTGTCTTGAATGTGAGAAGGAAGATTTTCTACATGAGATCTTAAATGAAAGTCTACGAATTCCGAGATTTTCTCAGTCGGGTGGCCGTTTGCGGATACAATGGGTCTACCAGGGTTGTTAACCTTGTGTATTTTGGGAAAAAAATACAATCTACCAGGCTTGGCGTTCTCTGGTTTTAAATATCCGATTGTATCCTCATCTATGTGACCGGCATCGTGCATGGTTTGTAATACAGCAATAATTTTGGAACTAAACTCGGAAGTAGGGTCATAGTCAAGCTTCTTATAAAATCTCTCATCAGAGAGCTGACGCTCTGCTTCCGCGATGTAGTTAGCTTTGTCCATTATCATGAGTATCACAACGGCCCTTCCCTTGTCTGCTGAATTTAACACAATATCATCGCGGTTTCTCTTCTTTTTTTCTTTTTAAAATTTCTTTTATTTCCATCAGTTGCTTGTTACATTGTCTTTAACAAGTCCAAGCTTCTTGTGAAGAATAAATATAATTTTCAATTCTATTATATGAATAAATAAAACATCAATCTAATAAATGTTTCTTAACATTAACTAAAAATTTAACTTCTTCTAACTTCTTTGAATAATACATACGTTTTGTAAATTCTCTAATGAATAGACAAAAAACATCAAGTCTTTTCATTTTCTGATCAGATACATAGAAGGATTTATAAATTGAAAACCCAATAATAGTAATAAGATAGTTAAAGCCAAAATAATATTTATCAGATATTTTATAGCCAAAAACAAAATCTTTCAATGTGATAGCTTTTTCTATATTTACTTTTGGCAATAAATTATGAATTTTTCTCCAAAAATCGTTTAAAAAAGAACATGACATAAAATAATGTTGATAATCTTCTTCAGTAAAGCATTTGTTACATAAATCATTGTCTGTTACCTTCCATCTAAACAATAACTTTTTTGTAGGTAATATACTTTGTAAAAGTTTCCATCGATACATCTTCAATTTATTTTCTTCTAAATAGTGAAAAATAAAGTTGTACAATGGTTTCAAATGAAATTCTGTCTGTAATGGTAGTACATTTAATTATATATTTATACCAATCGGTTTCACAACTTTTTTCTTTACAAGTTTGTTATATAATAACTACTTGACAAAAAAGAAATGTCAATATAATTACCAATTATTGACAAACTTTGTATTTTTACATTGACTATACTTCTCGTGGAATTCTCTGATCTAAGACATTGTAACCAATCTTTTGGAATTGCTTTTTTTATGGATGTCAACTCAGCTATCCAGTTGGATTTATTTTCAATTTTTTTGGCAAAATTGCATCTTGTGAAATTTCCCCATTTTCATCTAAAATATTATTTATATAAATCAAATTACCTCTTATCCAATTTTTGAAAAAAAGACTTTTGTTATTAAATTTAATGTTTTTATTCCCCCAAATAATTTGTTTTCTAATTTCGTAAAAGGTTTATCTGTCTGTCCTCCTCCTACTTTCATCCAGCATTTTAATACATTTTCATAAAATTTTGAAATATTAGGTAGATATTGATCAACTTTATTATAATCCATATTCATATAAACTGCTAGGCAATTTTTTCCTGAGCCTTGTAAATATTTTAAAGGTATAAGTTGCCATCTGGCAATATCTTAATTTAAGATTCTACCTATCCATGATGCTTTTAGTAATTCAAAGTGACTTTCAATGTCAATCATATTCAAACCCCCGTTTTCATAACTACCAATCATCGTATTTCTTTTAACTTTATCTGGTTTGTATTCCAGATAGATTTAAAACATTTTCTTTCTATTTCTGTTCTATATTTTTCTGGAAATACACATGAGCTAGCTACAAAGGTGAAGAGTGGTATAATCAAAGATTTTATGATCAAAATTTTCCCTAATATAGTGAGATTTCGCTTTTTCCAAAGAGTAAGTAATTTATCCATTTTATCTATTTTATTTTCAAAATTTAATTTCTCACATTCTTCATTATTGTGTCCAAAATAAATCCCTAATGCTTTTACAGGTTTATCTGTCCAGCTAATATTTCCAATTTTGTCTTTACTATTTTTGAGTTTTCCTATCCATATCCCTTCCGTTTTAATTTTTATTTATAATTAATCCCGAATAAGATCCAAAGATTTCAATTTCATTCGATGCTAGTTCGATGTCATGTTTATCATTAAAAAATAAAGTTGTGTCATCAGCTAATTGGCTTATTTTAATACAATGTGTTTTTCTATCAAATTTTATCTGAAATCCTTTTATATCTTCGTTATTTCGAAGTCTCAGTGCCAATATTTCAACGGATATTACAAAAAGTAGAGCAGATAAAGGACACCCTTGTCTAATCCCTCTTGAATTCTTAAACATTTCTGAAATCCACCCATTATTAATAACGCATGTTTGAATATCAGTATACAAAGTTTTAACCCAATTTATGAATGATTCATTGAACATAAATTTCCATTCAAGAGTGTCAAAAGCTTCTTTAAAATCGACAAAACAATAGCCCCTTCTATATTCATCGCGGTTTCTCAGCGATTGTATGGTTTTTTTCTCGTCAGAAGAGGTGTTATAGAATGACGAGTACTTGTTGCTAGCTAGATGAACAACATCCGATTTGATTTTGTCGATAACATCTTCCAGTGTAGCAGATTTACTAGGTTTTGGAATCCATGAACTCTTCTTTTTAAAATGCGGAATTCTGATTTCTTCCTCCGAGTCAGACGTGTCTGAGTCTTCCTCATTATCCTTGTTACCAAAATATTCTTTGATTCTGAGGGTTCTGGCAAAGTTATTAAGGTCATCTTCCAGTTTCATATTATCTATATTACTGGGAGTGGGGCAAAAATTCAAACTCTTAGATAAGACTTTAATTTCGTCCTCAGATAAAGAGACTGTTGATAAATTGACAACCGTGTTGTTGGAATTGACCGGAATTTGACTTTTTCTTCGAAATCTACGGTTGCGAGGTTTTTTATTTGAATTTGAATTTTTTGAAGGTCTGATTAAAGGGTGATTAATTTGCACACCATCACGTTTAAATTTGTTAATCTGTTTGACGTGGAGCTTATGTGATTCAATACGTTTGATATCACCAAGACGTACTTGACATTCGTCAAGTTCCAGATCAGACAATTGTTCACGAGATCGGCAGTGCAAGTTATCACGAAGTTTTATATAAATAATTTACTTGATGAATTGCTTCTTGGCGTAAAAGATCCATCAGACTAAAAGAACTGTTGTATAGAATGTTATTCCATCTATGGAAAAATCTGTTTGACTTTTCTCCTGTTGTAAGTGGCGAAGCTTTTAAAACTAACCCTTTCGGAATATTTCTTTGATCAATGTAGATTTCTAAATTTACAATATGATGTTCTGTTTTGATAATTTTGATAGTAACATATCTTAATTTCTGAAAATAAAATTGCAAATGCATGATGGAATATGCAGTAAGAATATCGGATCGAGTGAACACACTCAATGCAGACTACAAAAAAGGTAAAATATTAAATGACTGAATAATAATAATTACTATTTTCATTTTAGGCATGTCTTTGAGTCGTTTTTTGGAAATTTTTAAAAGTTTATTAGCGTCTATACATATAATGTTCGGGTGAAACTGTTTCACTTTTTTTATTGTATATAATTCAAGATTGCTATAGTTTAATAATCAGAATAGATTGATCTGATTCATTTTACATCGTGCTCATACTGATGAAGGATATCTGTTATCCGAAATATTTATAGTTACATTTGTTCGTTGATTGTAATTTTTTGGTGATGTTGTACCCTTTTAGACTGGTTATATATTATATTTTGTAGTGTACTGTATCATATTTATATGATTCATCGCCCCGTAAGATTTATCGTTGGCTATTATTCAGTCACAACTATTTACACCACTGGGTCGATACCACTGCTGCTGGAGGTTTCTTCCCCGGATTTTCACCAGCCCAGCAGTCAGCACTTCGGTGTTGACATAAATATCAATTATATGGTCTTTTTATAAATTTACTGTTTGCAAAAGTATGAATTATTCGAAATACTAAGAATTTTCTTATCCCAGGCATAGACTACCTTAGTCGTATTTCGCACATTCTTTTTGACGACACGCACGTCTTGCGTAACAAATGATAAGCCTGGAACCTTTGATAATTGTTCTTTATTTGTTTTTGTTTGTATATGGAATAACATATGACTGAAAAGGGTTCAAAACCTTTCAATTATTCATTGCTTTTTTTGTTTTATGTATTATGCGATATGTTCATGAAACTTCAAGAAAACGATAGTTTAAATTTTGTTTCTTACCAAACATTGTAGATATGGCACAGGTGTTGGCAGTACCAGGAGATGTAAGACATGAATTTTCTTATAAAGGCCAATTCAACCACGAATTTGGTCGCATTACTGGTACATGTGGTATAACAGCTACAATAAAGGGGAACATTTTGTTATGTGACTATTATAAAAAGAATCTGATATTAGTTGATCTTCTTGGAAATTATTTAAAGAAGCTTAACGTAGATAGTGAACCATATGATATTGCTATAACGAGTCAAAATATAGCCTATATTACACAACCTAAATTCTGATCTGTACTGCAAATGGACCCTGACAGAATGGTGGAACTCTCCCAGGCAACATGCAACGACCCAGAATCCAATATGTTGAGATGACTTGTCCGTAAATGATCACTTATACCGTTGACTGAGAAAAATAAAAAGGATACACCCAAAGACTCGAGGAATTTGTAAAACCTTTTTTTTTCATATTGAGTTAAGAAGCAGGCATGCAATGTTTTGTGAAGAAATATAAAAAAATAGTGACAAGAATTTAAACGATAAAGTGGAATATCTGAAGATGATAAAACGTTTTATTCATGTTAGTTCTGTATATGTACTTTGTTTAAGGTGTATTTATTTACACGAAATGTTTAGCTAAAAGACAATGTTCTCGAAAATAAATAGACGCGAACATCAATACAACTTTGATGTATATTGAATAAAGGCAACAGTAGTATATCGGTGTTCAAAAGTCAAAACCTTGAATACTAAATTCCTAATCAATTTCAGACTAAACTGCATTGATGAATGTGGTTTCGAATGTCAGAAGTTTATGTTTGTATACATATTTCTGTTATCTCTAGTCCAATACATCGACGCAGACCGTTTTTTTTTTTTATTTCGATAAACCGTGAAATTAAGTACACGCGATTATGTCGACAATACCAAATACGCAATTATATGTACCCGCGAAAGAAAATTACATATACAGTAATACAAATCTTTCAACTCTCACTTTTGAATAGGACTAAATATTTATGGTCATACTTTTGTAATGTGCAATTGTTTTTTAGATCTTTCCGCTTCACAAAAACTGAAGAAACCCAAATCTTAAACTTCGTAATCGTAAGTTTTCTTATAACCATCTTTCACGTCAACTTTAAACTCATCATATATACAAGGATGTAAAGTGTTAATGTTAATTATGATATTATCAAAGATAAAGCATGTCAACACAAAACTGTGCTGACTACTGGGCTGATGAAACCTTCTGGGAGAAAAACTGTACCAGTATCGACATCGACTCTGTGGTTATAAATTAAATGGTTTTAGATATCAGTCCTATTTGGTCTAACTGTTTATATTCGAAAGAACTAATAATCTGGAGAGATAGTCTTAATTCTATTAATGCATTATTAAATTGTAGAAAGTCAATACTAGCTTAGGAAATGACACTGCATACATATAAACAACTGTTAGATACGGATGTAATCAACCGACATAAATCAAATGAACTACATGTTAAATTATGTTTAAGGGCCTTCACCAACCGTTTCCTTATGACTTATGAGTTTGAATGTTCTTATGGTTTCTTTCGCACATCTTTTACAAAAAACATTGACAGACAGTGTCAATGGAAGTTATTGATAACTAGTCCATAGCTCAATACACGTATTAAATAACCGGACTGATTACAATACAAATTATACACATGAGTATGTAATTGGCTTCAATGGGTTGTTTTGTTTTAATTTCAGTAGCCTCCCAGTCGTGAATTCAACTATAGGAAGAGAAATTGGTCCATGTGTTATAAAATTCCATGCAGTTGATGAACAGTCTTTTTTTATCTTGTACAGGAGGTCAAAATTATAGTACATTTCGCGGACAAAATACAGGAGTAAAAAAGATAGATAATATTGTCAATATGGACACACCCACTGTTATATGCTCCGATGATAACGGTCACATCTATGTCAGTGGACAGGGATCGAACAACATACACAGACTTGAAGGGTATTCAAATGACTTACTTGTAACAGAACAATATTATAAAGTATTCGACATACCATTGAATTCAGATCATGGAAACAAGGAACCTGTCGCCTTGTGCTTCAACCAAGATTATAATAAACTGTATGTTGTCAACGAATGGGGGAAATCAGTTTTGATTTTTTATGTTATTTGATTATTGAATAACACTATTATGGACTTTTTATTATTCGTGAAGTACCATTTTTGTGAATTTCGTTGGTATAGGTAGACCATGCTTGAATCTACCCTTTAAAATAAACCTTTGTCTATGTTTTAGAGAACGTTTTTGATTCAGTTTCCTCTAACTATTATTCTACATTTTGATAGTGCTATGTAATGATACTGCTTTACTTTTTTTCGCAATAAATCGTTAACATGATCCAAGATTTGTCGTAATAAACATGTTATGCATGTTATAAGAGTTTACGCATTTTCCACTTTTGTACTATTGGCAATAACATCATGAACATTTATTCTACAGAACAAAAAGCTAGCTATGTATTTTGGGCAGTTTCAAAATTTGACATTTTTTGTAAGTTCACCTATGAGAGATGTGTGTGAAGATTGAAATTTTAAAACAAGAATACTACCATACATTTCGTTAGGAAATGACCGTGTTACATAACATAAAATTAAACATTAAAATTTAAATAAAAAAATTCATTTAACTTTCATTTTTGATTTCATATTTTCCTTAATTAACTACATACAATGTATGTGAATATAAACATATTTTAGAATGCCTAAGCAATATGAACACATTTCTAGTGTAAAATAACTTCAGAATTGATGTGTAGCATTCATACCTAAAACGCCGAAAAGTTCACTTATATACACGAATGCATGCATAAATAAAAATTGATTTACATTGTTTGATGTCTTCAAGGTTTGTTATTAAACACCTCTTTATTTAGAAAATATAATTTGGTGGAAGTATTAGAAAGATGATGTACGTATCAGCCTGTCGAGCCGTTCTGTTTTCTCGTTAAAAACAATTCTAAGTAAGTTCATATGTTTCTTTCAATTGACATACATTTCACGTTTCTTTCTAGTGGAAATTCTTTAATACTGTGACATCATTTACAGACCTAGGTCATCCAATAAAATCATGAAGGACAAACATTTCTGCATCCGTCAAACTGTTAAATAAGTCAATAGGATGTAGCTAAAACATCTTCATGCATCAAAAATATCATGCATAATATTTCATTTCTAACAATGTTGCATATAAAATGAACAACCAAAATAAAAAATGATATATGTATGATCTATGACATTGATCTTGTAACCTTATATATCGCTCTCTAGTTTGAACAACAGCCGTTGTTCATCTTCTGACAGCATCCTGTTTCGAGGACAATGTGACTTAATAACGTTCATTTAGGGATCTGTTTGTATCTAAAATATTCACTAACTTTTAAAATATTAATGTGTAACAAATGCATATCTATCAGTGCAGTATTTCATTACAACACTAAACAAAATTGGCTTTGCTCATTGTTGAAGGCCGTACGGCAACCTATAATTGTAAATTTATGTGTCGTTTGTTCTCTTGTGGAGAGTTGTCTCATTGGCAATTATACCACATCTTTTGTTGTATAATACCCAATTCAGGCAGATATATTTTTGATAGTTTCCCTATAATCAAATCAACCATTGCTATATATATAAATTGAATAAATCTTTCGCAGGCATCTAACCTCGTTTTTACTTAAGGGGCGACCATTTGATTTAATGGGCTAGGTGTAGGGGCGCAGAATGTTTTGAAAATGAATACAATTGAGAATGGAAATGGGGAATACGTCAAAGAGACAACAACCCGACCAATGAGCAGACAACAGCCGAAAGCCACCAATGGGTCTTCAACGAAGCGAAAAGAAATTCCCCCACACGGAGGTTGTCCTCAGCTAGCCCCTAATTAAAATTATGTACTAGTTCAGTGAAAATGGACGTCACACTTAACTCCAAAACATACTAACAAACTAAAATAAAAATATATACAAGACAAACAAAGGCCAGAGGCTCCTGACTTGGGACAGGCGCAACACTGCGGAGGGGTTAAACATGTTTTGTGAGATCTCAACCCTACCCCTATACCTCTAGCCAATGTAGAATAAAGAAACACACAGCAATACATAAAGTTAAACTCAGTTTAAAAGAAGTTCGAGTCCGATGTTAGAATAGGTAACAAAAGAAACCAAGCAAAATGACAATGATACATAAATGAACAAAGGACTACTAGCAGTTACTGACATGCTAGCTCCAGACCTAAATTAAACTGATTAAAATATTATGTCTTCATCATATGAAAATCAAGTACAATTCCTCTCGTTAGGGGTTTAATTTCATACCATCATAAGATATATGAGAAGAACATAACCCGTATCATGCCAACAACTGGGGTCTGTTGTTCAACTTGTCGTTAAACTAACCATATGATTAATTTTAACGAGTCGTTAAAAGTTAATCGCATGATCAGTAAATACAATGATTAAATTTTGTTGCTCAACTTATTTTAATCATTGTATTTGTTAATCACTGTATTAGTTTTTAATCATATGATTAATTTTGGGTAATTAGCAAGTGCCTCCCACAATGCATTGTAAATCAGGGCCTCTATAACTTCCTGTTCAGCAATATTAATTATGGCTGACCAAACCAACATTAATTCCTGCCCTGCAAAGCTCCCCAGACTCAGAAAAACAAAGTATTCCATTGCTGAGGAAAATCTTATACATGAAGAAGTCGGGAAGTATCATTAAATTTTGACAGAAAAACACAGTAATGAGATTACAAAAAAAAACCCAAAAGATTTGGGATGATATTACTTTGAAAATAAACTCACTAGGCGTTGCACATAGAACTGCAATTGAGATCCGCGACAAATGGAGGAACACGGTTTCCAAGGCAAAAAAAGCATTCACAGAACAAAGAAGAGAATCTACAAAAACTGGAGGGGGTCCACCACCAAAGCCAATACCTTCACAATATGAAGCTGTCATTGATTTGATGAAGGACAGCTCGAGCTTTACGGGAATTGATGGAGGACTTGAAACGGACTTATTTGTTTCAGGTAAATAAATTTATTTGGTGCTACAGTTCTCATAACTATTGAATTTTAATGATATTTTTGCATTAACTTTCATCAAATAAACATAAACATTTCGCCGTCTGCAAACGTCGTCTACCGGAAACCCCCTTGTCTTATTTGATAAATGTACGACCTTTACCCCATCTGGAATTTCTATTTATATAACGCAAGCATGGTCGCGGAAACTATACTGTAGATATAACCCAATGCATGAATAAAAACTATGCACATTTCTAATGGGGCATCAACATACTTAAGAGAAGTGAATATGTCAGGAATCCTCAGTGCCTCATATTTATTTACTAGCTTTCAAACGTGCGACGTTATGTGTCTTCTTCTGCTGTTCTAAAATCTGTTACCCGGGAATACTTGGACCAATCGGATTCATGTCACATTGTCAACTCGTACCTTCGCCAACTCGTACTTAACCAACTCGTACCCGATTTTTACGAACACGCACTTTTATCGTTCAAATGTATTTATTCTTTCAAATTTAATAAAAAAACAAACATTTTAATCAGTAATTTGTTATATGTTCACCAAACGGCCATCAAAAATGAGGAAAACAAATATCGTATAATTTACTATGAAAAGCCGGAATTGTTCACATAATACAATATAAGACATGGAGAAAAAAAAATGGCATTAACCAATTATGTATGTCAAAACTTAACCCACTTTTTCGTTCGTTTTCTCTCTGAAGAACACCTGTGGATCTAAAAATGTAAACAACAATAAAGCAAGATGCATTATCGTTTTCCCATGGACGGCACAGTACAAATTCAAATTCAAATTCAAATATATCTATTCCTAATCAAAGGGCTCATAAAGAGCATATACATCACCAAACATCACAAAGTTCATACAACATCCACACAAACAACACATGCAATCTAACATACATACTGATTGTTAATAATTAAATATGATTTAGAACAAATATGGAAACATGATTTTAAAAAATATGTACATGATAGGCGAAGAGCCAGTACAGAAAGGAATAACTCTATTTATTTATCTTAACTTTTGTCTCTTTTTTTTCCTGCCTGATCTGGAAATTTTTATTTGGGTATAGACTGAAATCTGTATTAAAACCTAAATATTCATTTGTCTTATTTCTTCATATATCTATTTGTCCTATTCCTTGTGTCATTTATATATATATGTATATCATTTTCAGGAAAACACAATGCAAGTCATTGTGAAGAGGATTTATTTATCACTCCATTGGCAAGTCCAACCACTGACACCATCGCTGACACCCCAAGCCCTAAGCCTTCAATATCAGCTGGTTTTGTTCCAATTACATTACCCAGTACACGAGTATCTACCAAGACAGTTGTTGAAACTAGCCGTGTATTGAAGACATCTTCAAGAAAACGCAAAACAAGCAGTGAAGACATCCTGAATTTGCAAGCACAAGTGTTGAGAGGACAACTGGAAGAGCAAAGGCTCAACAAACAAAAATTAAAATTACAAATTGAGTTGCTGAGGAAAGTTACAACTGGTCAAACTACACCCTTTCACCATCTCAGATGGCTTTACTGACATCTTTGGTTTAGTTTTTTATTTTGTTATTTATAATTGTGTTTAGAGACTTCATGTGTTAAAGTTCATTGTTGAAAAAATGAAATGGTGTTGTTTAATAACTAGTAGATAACAAACTACATGTATCCACTCAAATTCAAATGAAGTGGATATTAGCAACCGTAGGCCTCCAACAATAAAAAAAAAACATACCGTATAGTCGGCTTTTTTAGGTCAGAACATGATAAATGTGAAACAATTCAACTTACCAAAAAATGATTACGGAAACCATATATAACCTGATAACAGACATGAGCAAATGACAGCCATTGAATAATAGGCTCCTGACTTTGAAAAGCAAGTAGAGAATGTGGTGGGGTTTAATTATTTGTAAGCGCTCAACCCTCCACCCAGAATCGGACAGTGGTGTTACAACACAACATGAAAACAACCTGTGAAAAGTATTTTCAATGGGCTGACACAAAAGATTGGTACCATGTGCAAAAATCACAAACATTAAAAAAAAAACACAAATCACCGAAATAAGTGAGTGAGTATTCGCAGTTAATGAGATCCAGAGCAAGCTCAATTCCAAGCAAACACAAAAATATTTTTAAAATGTTATTAAAATGTTATTTCGACAATATCTCCAAAAAACGTTAAAAAAATACGAAAGTGTATGATTGAATATATATCGCAAAAAACATTTTCTAAAATATTTCCTAAAATGTTGGCATAATATAATTAAATTATTGTCAAGAAATATCATGATAAAGTGAAAAACAATGGGCATATAAATCATTTTGATAATCTTTTTTAAAATATTTTCTCGAAACATTTTCTAAACGTTTGAAAAGTATTATGAACATCAAATAATGTTATAAAAATATTTTGGGGACATTTTCATTCCAGTGCATGAAAAATGTTTTTAAAATGTTTTTAGAAGAAGTTTTTGGTTGATATCTATATCATTTCAATATAACATTTTCTGTACTTTAAATTATGTTTCCAGCTTTTTAATATAACAAATCATTAGTTTAATAGATACACAAAGATTCATTCTATATACAAACAAGTAGATTAAATCAGTTGTTTTACTAAACATATGACAATTCACAATTCAAAGTATCTGAAAACAGGAAGTAAATACAAATTTTGACATATCCAAAATGGCAAACACAACTCATCATGGTTAGGCCACTAGCCAAATATGAAGATATTCTGTTCTGCAGCATTACCGATCGAAGTCATTAAAAAGTTGTGTTCATTCAACATACTGAAATATAAGCCAACAGGAAACACGTACATTTTGTATATGAGTGACAGATATAAAGGCTCACACATCACAGTTCATCACTATCAAATAGCTCACCATATATGAACTCATCCAGTTTAGCAGTATTTGAGAAAACAGTAATGAAAATATTTGTTGGACAAAGATAGATGGACATACAGGCATTGCAATAAAGCCCAAATTCCTACTGAATGCCAATGGTATAATGATTAGTTTTTTCACTCTCAATCTTTATTACCTCTCTAATACACATCATACACATGTCATCCTGAACATGCATGAAATATTTGCCACTGGACATTAGGCAAACATCAACCAATTCATTATAAACATTTTACAGTTGAGGTAACATTAACTTGAACTTGTGTCACAAATTCAGATTTTTCAAAAAAACTTCTCCATGTTCTTCATCTTAACAAAATACATTACACTTCTGGTAGGATTACATCAAAAGCCAATAATTGGCTTAAGAGATAAAAAGCAAAACACTACTTTGCATCAATAATTTGATTTTTTTAAGAATATATTTGAAAAGTCCATCAATAATCTTATTCAGAATCACTTGGAATGTCTTGTAGAGTCTTACATCGTTTTCTTGTTGTGCCATGCTTCTGAAAAAAAATTAATGAATTTTTTTTATTAATCTTGCATTTATATATAAACTTCTTAAATATTCCTTTATTAGTGAACATGCCTGAAGGACACACAGCCCCTCCCCCTAAAAGTTTTGAAACAAATAACAAGTAGTCTCACAATGAAGATATTGACAAATTCTAATATGGCATTTATGTTATCCTTTTAACAATATATATACATGTAGGTAGCATTAAACAGGATCAAATATACAATGTACAGTACAGATACAAACCTTTTCATTCAACCCATAAAGGGCTTAATTGATATTCATTAAAGCTGAACTTCATCATGTTCATTTTGTAATAAGAAAAAAAAATTAAAGAAAATTGGGACTTCAGATGTGTTTAGATGTTGTTTTATTATACTCATTGGTTGATGTATTGTTTTGATATAAATCAGGCTTTTGGTTTTCTTGTTTTGTTTTGTTTTGGTTTTTTTTTTTTTTTTTGGGGGGGGGGGGGGAGGGGGCATTTATCATCAGGGGCCTTTAAATGCCTGCATCATTTCATATCTTACATGTATTGTGTTTTTTAATTATTTAAATCCATACAGTGACATAGAATACAGTTTATATTTGTTTTTGTATCTAAGGGCATACAATCTACTAGTGGTAGTGGTAAATCATAACTTTTCAAAAATTTATACATTGTTTTTCGTGATGTTGCTAATAATATAACTCAAACTTTCGGGGAACACACATGCGTAATTAAATCAGATGCTTATATTTGAAAGCATTTTCAAAGGAAAGCAAAGATGTTGTTTATCATATTTATGAAAGCACACTGTTGAACTAAAAGCTTGATTAAAAAATAAACAACTTGTTCATGTTGTTTCTATATTGTCACAAAAAAATAAGTTATTTAAAAATCTGGATATCTTTTTCTGTATTATTGTACTGTTGATGCTTAAAATTGGAATTAGAATGTGGATATGGACAGTTACCTTGTATGAAAATCTTACCGGGTACTTCAAAAAAAATTACCTCCTGAATGGTTGTGTCAACTTGTGGACATTCCAAAGTAACAGTGCCACTTCCAAATTGTAAACCTGCTTATTGAACTAGTCCTTTGTGGCTTTTCTTATAGCAGAGGGCCTGCTCCTGTTGAAAAAAAAGATAATTACATTTCTGTTTCGGTTTCATAGACATGATAGAAAACACAAATCAGTTATTTATCTTGTGCTTAGTGTTAATGTTTCATGTTGTACTTATTTTGTGCCTCTCAACAGTCTATAGTCTATTGCCTTTTGCAACAGTTGATGTTGTTTATGTGACTTGTCTGTCGTTTTAGCTTTTTATAATGTATTGTTATAAATTTAAGGCGCTAGGTTTTTTATTTGTTTCAATTAACTTGGAGAACACATTTTGTTTGTCAAGGCCTTTAAAGGTGCACTATATAGAGTGAGTTTTCTCATTGTTGAAGGCCGTACATGTACAGTGACCTATAAGTTCTCATATATCCAAGTCATTTACATTCTGGTGAATGGTGATTCTAATATGACGTCCTTATTACGCTTTGTACACAAAGCTGTGTCCTAACTAGCACAAAATATGTTTTACACATGCGCACAACTTTACTGTTTATATTATCTGCATTTGCATTGTTATTCTGATAAAATATATACATTTTAGCAGCTAACATAAAACTTTTATTACATGTATATGTTTTTACCAAACAACATATATTTACCCTGTTTTTAGATTTCAAATTTATTGAATATGAAAATGTAATATGACAGACGAGAACAGCCAAACATTTTAAAGGTATTTCGTACGCTTTGACCTATACAAATGGGTATTTGTCCTATTAGAATCGAAATAATTCCTACATGCCACGCTCTACGCTCATTTTACAATGTAACATGGGTACTTATAATACTGGTGCAGACATTACATTTGACTATATTTTACACCTCGCTTACGCTCAGTGTAAAATGTTGTCAAATATAATGCCTACCCATGTTAAAATGAGCGTAGAGCATGTCATGAAGGAATTATTTCTTAAATAGCTGCATCATTGACATTGACAATACACCTTATCGCTATGTGGAAATCTGTATCTCTTGACCCCAGAATCTGTCCCGCTTGAACTTCTGACATCATACAACAATCACTTTTTCATTGTGGCGTCAGATATTTTCTATTATGACATCAAAATTTGACGGGAACCTTTGTGATATCCAGTAATGGCGGACAAACAGCGATAAGGTGTATCAAACACAAGTCACATGGCACATCTACTTATTTTTATATCAATGCCATGGACAAATTCATTGTTGGTGTACGTGGATGCTGGAACAGTGGCAGATTTAGGGGGGGGGGGCAACCCCATTAAAGAGCTACATATAAGATAAATACATGAATACATAGACTTCACTATTTTAAAGTATCACTCCAAACATTGGCCTGCCAGCCAAGCACAGGGGTTTGTTACAATTTGCCGTGTTAACTATCCATGCGAACCCCGCAAAAAATCACGGGTTCGTATGGATAGTAAACCCTGCAAATTGTAATAAACCCATGTTAGCCAGGGCCAGGTCCCCCTTCTTTTTTCAAAATCCTCGATCCGCACCTGAACTGTTGAAACAGATGTATTGGTTCCGGTTATGATTGTAATACAAATTTAATGCACAAGTATCATCTTAGGAGTTTATTCATTCTTACCGAGTGAGTAACAAACAATTTTCTTCGCTCTTCTTGGTATAATTCTTTGTGTTTCAAATTTTAAACTTCGCATTTCCGCAAACTGGTTCCCGATATTCACAAAAACAGGCTTGTGTCTTCTGCACCAATTTCGGAAAAGGTCGGTTTCCGTAATGCATAACGAAACGAGGGCAGTTACATTTAATCGATAGTTTTCAATTCTTAATTTCTTAAATAAACATGAAGGAATTAAATAAAAATTAAAGAAAAGCAATTGGTTATAAATACATTATTTTTAATTTAAAGTTGACTCTTTTGAATTTTGATATTAAAAGCAATATAATCGGCTGACTTCATGATTAAAGTATTGATAAGATGATGTAGTGTGTCTAGTGTTATTTAACTTATACTGAAAAAAAACAACTGACTAAATTCCATAAAACGTTGTGTTTGGGATATTGAACAAAGTTTTAATAAAATGTTATTTTCATATCCGTAAAATGCTGAATGAAATATCAGTAGGAATATTAAATAAAGTGTATGTCAAAATATTTTATAAAAACATTTAACCGATATCTTTCAGATGTTAAATGAAAAACAGTTTAATTAAACGTTATAAAACATTTTATGTAAAATAGCAAAACTATATTTTCTGCAAAATATTTTTAGCAATTTTTTTTTTTTTTAAGATATTTGGAAAATATTTACTTTAAATGGTTTAGCAATACAAAATACCAATTGAAGAATATATATATAGAAATATGTACGAGATATTTCAGAAAAATGTTTGAGAACGTGAATAAAAGATATTAGGAAATGATATTTTTTTGATGTTGTTAAAACGTTTGACCTAAATGTTAGAATTAAAACATTTCAAAAACAATAAAATATAATATTTTTTTGCAATGTTTTCGGACATCTACAGTCCTTGGATGGTGTAAACTTCCCATTCACACCATACACCATTACACCATTCACCATACACCATTACACCATACACCTTGTGCCATTACACCATACACGTTACACCTTTGCACCATACACCTTACACACTACACCATACATCATTCCCCTTTCTATCAGCATACGATCCGAAATTACCCATAAGGCAATTAAATTTCAGAGAAAGCGTGCGACTACAAAATTATTTATTTAATTTAAAAAACGAATTTTGATCACAATATTGTAAATTAATGTATAAAATCAAAATTTCCGTGGTCATGCCCATGATGGTTATATAAACAATACAGATTAAATATATATACATGTACATGTATTTGTAAATAAAGTACGCATAAAACTTTGCATGTAATGCAAATTTATCCGCTATCTGCCTATCTATAAATTAAAAACGATATTTGTTACAATGCTATTATTATCGGTTTTAACATGTAGCGTTAATCTTATAAACTTGGTTTTCAGATAAAATCGACAAACAATGCAAAAATGAATAGTACTTAGATCATATAAAATAATCATGATAATTGAAAGCAATATTGGTGTAGAGTTAATCATACTTATGGCCAGCGTAATATTAATAATATTTCTTTTTTTCTGCACCAATTAGCAGTGCAAGTATGCATGTCCTTTGTTTATTCAAATAATTGAATCATCACAAAAAATCAGTAGTTTTCACATCTCAGACTGGCTCCAATATAACATTTTTGTTTACTGTCTCAGGAACATATATACACATATTATCTGTAGTTTTGATACTTCAGGATGACTGGTACATGTACAACATATACAACATATATTATTTTAAGCATCAACCAAAACTGACCATACTTGCACTTAATTATAAAATTGAGAATGGAAATGGGGAATTTGTCAATCTGTTAATTAATATAGGGTTAAAAAATATTGTCTTGCAACAAAATTTCAGTAATTTTGTTACCTCAGGCTGACTCATTTAACAAAATTATTTTAACGCATCAACCGAAACTGACCATAATATTTTCACTTTATTATATAGATCAATATAGCCGCATAGTAAATCAGCAATATTTTGATGTCAGGATGGACTGTATAATACAAATGACACCAACATTGCAATACAACATGTACAATGACAACAAAAATTTGTCCCCATCAATCTAGATTGCCAGCATGTCCTCTTTTTATTCAAAATATTGACTCGCAACAAAATTTTAGTAGTTTTGATACCTCAGGTTGACTCGTATAACAAAATTATTTAAACAAATCAACCAACACTGACCATATTTGCACTTTATTATGTAAATCTATATAGCCGCATAGTAAATCAGCTATATTTTATTGTCAGAATGGACTGTAAAATAGAAATGACAGCAACATTGCAACACAATGACGACAACAAAATTGTCCCCATCAATCTAGATTGCCAGCATGTCCTCTTTTTATTCAAAATATTGTCTCGCAACAAAATTTCAGTAGTTTTGATACCTCTGGCTGACTTGTATAACAAAATTATTTTAAAGCATCAACCAAAACTGACAATATTTGCACTTTTAATATAATGTATATCTATATAGCCACATAGTAAATTAGCTATATTTTATTGTCAGAATGGATTGTATAATACAAATGACAGCAACATTGCAACACAATGACAACAAAACATATCCCCATCAATTTAGATTGCCAGCATGTCCTCTTTTTATTCAAAATATTGTCCGCAACAAAATTTCAGTAATTTTGATACCTAAGGCTGACTAGAATAGCAAAATTATTTTAACGCATCAACAAAAACTGACCATATTTGCACTTTATTATGTAAATCTATATAGCCGCATAGTAAATCAACAATATTTTGATGTCAGAATGAATTGCATTATACAAATGACAGCAACATAATGACAACAAAAATTTGTTTCAATCAATCTAGATTGCCAGCATGTCCTCTTTTTACTCCAAATAGTGTCTCGTAACAAAATATCAGTAATTTTGATACCTCAGGATGACTCATATAACAAAATTAGTTTAACGCATCAACCAACACTGACCATACTGCACTTTATTATGTATATCTATATGCCACATAGTAAATCAGCTATATTTTATTGTCAGAATGGACTGTAAAAAAGAAATGACAGGAACATTGCAACACAATGACAACAAAACAATTGTCCCCATCAATCTAGATTGCCAGCATGTCCTCTTTTTATTCAAAATATTGTCTCGCAAGAAAATTTCAGTAGTTTTGATACCTCTGGCTGACTTGTATAACAAAATTATTTTAAAGCATCAACCAAAACTGACAATATTTGCACTTTTAATATAATGTATATCTATATAGCCACATAGTAAATGAGCTATATTTTATTGTCAGAATGGATTGTATAATGCAAATGACAGCAACATTGCAACACAATGACAACAAAACATATCCCCATCAATTTAGATTGCCAGCATGTCCTTTTTTTATTCAGAATATTGTCTCGCAACAAAATTTCAGTAATTTTGATACCTAAGGCTGACTAGAATAACAAAATTATTTTAACGCATCAACAAAAACTGACCATATTTGCATTTTATTATGTATATCTATATAGCCACATAGTAAATCAGCAATATTTTGATGTCAGGATGGATTGTGTAATACAAATGACAGCAACATTGCAATACAATGACAACAAAAATTTGTTCCCATCAATATAGATAGCCAGCATGTCCTCTTTTTGTTCAAATTATTGTCTTGCATGAACATTTTAGTAGTTTTGATACCTCAGGCTGACTTGTATTACAATTTTTTTTAAAAGTATCAACCAAAACTGACCATATTTGCACTTTATTATGTAAATCTATATAGCCGCATAGTAAATCAGCAATATTGTGATGTCAAGATGGATTGTATAATACAAGTGACAGCAACATTGCAATACAATGAAAACAAAATCTTGTCCCCTTTAATTTAGAGAGCCAGCATTTCATCTCTGTATTTGTAATATAAAACTGTTACTAAAGTCAGTATCAGTATCTGTATTTCCCACTTCCATGACTTCTGAATATGGATGGGTACATCACAGATTCCTTTTTGGGCTATTGTGTGATGGGTTGGTCTGCGCATGAATTAGTTGTGCTTGCTGAGGTGTGACTCAGTAGTTCAGGATGGTTTGTATAATAAATCTATTCCACCTCATCATCCAACACTGTGACTGACATGGCAGATTTCATTTGTACTTTATAATGAAAAGTATGAGAAGTTTTCTTCTAGGAAAAGTATACTCTTAGTATATTATGTTGGTTGGTTGATTTTGTTGGCGGCTAAATATCAAGTGGCAAATATTTCATTCCCGTTCACATAAGTATATTTTTTCGGACGTTCAAGATATCATTTATAATCCGTAAAGACAAATCTAACGAAATTGACAAGATATTTCATAACACCTTATGTGGAATAATACTGTACAATTTTCCTTTAAACGTTTTTGGGAAAACAGAATCGTAAATCCAAGACAAACATGAAACAAAGGTGAATTACGATGAAATATTTATAAAGAGACTGTCAAAAATGGGGAACGAAACAACTTTAAAAATGATGTTGATAACCCATGATATAAAAATACTGTTCCGATGCGTGGATAACCTTTCTATCCGCCTTCTAGTTTAAATAAAATCCTTTCTTTTATGATAGCTGCATGTGATCACAAGTGTGTAATTTTAAAGTCATTGTTTAATGTAAATAAGAATATGAAATAAAAAAAAAAAATTTTAATATGTGTATAATATATATAACATAGAGTCTAACGAGTAAAGTAATTTGCTTTACTGGGAAAAAAGAACAATAGGATTATTATAATGGTTGATGTTTACAATCCGAAAAATTAAAATAAAATGAACTTCGGTTTCAACCAATGAAATGCCGTACACCATTCATTCACACCATTCCCAATCGCACGTTACACAATAACACCATTCCTCATACACCATTACACCATTCCCCTTACACCATACACCATAGCACCATACACATTCTACTATTGCACCATATGCCATACACCATTACACCATACACGTTATTTTTGGAAGTTTACACCATCCAAGGGCTGTATATGACATTCGAAAAATGTTTTTACAATGTTATGTGTTTGCTGGGTTACAACTATTGAATAATCATGTTCTCCCAGCCTACATTTTCAATTATTACATATACAACGGATTAAGTGTGAAGATGTCATCAAAACCTTGAAGAGTACTATAAACACACAATTAAGAAGAGGAAATTTATTCCAACATGATCTCTTATTCCTTGTCCATCTTGTCTGCCAACATAAGGAGGTATTACAGGTTGGATATCTTCCTCCTGTTCACCGTCAACATCTGGTTCAAGTCTAAGAATTGCAATGTTATGCAATACTGCACATGCAGTGATGATCCTTCAGGCCTTTCCTGGTTTCGTTCTTATCTGTAATAGACATAAACTTTTCAAAAATAAGTTTTAAATTGTTACAATGAATAAACAATTGAATACAAGAAACATAAATTGCAGCTTTTTGTTCCTTTTGAAACATTGTATACAATCTAAAAAATACTCCATTAAGACAATTTGATATAAATTCTAGCAACATTCCATGTTATGACCCAAATGTTTTTTTTTTTTGCTTTCCATTTTTGACCACGAATAATTAACAGTTAACAATAGGTTATGAAATTGAGAATGGAAATGGGCATTGTGTCAAAGAGACAACAACCCCACCAAAGAGCAGAAACCATTTGGATCAATACAGTTATTGTACTTGTTGTTAAACTAACATGAGAACAGTCTGCAATAGGTGTATCATTTGTTTGACCGGCATAATGACTTAACAGAGGTGGATAAAGGCGGGGGCGTGGCTGGAATGCCCCCTGAAATCATGAATTGTCCTCAGCTTAATAAAGAATATTTCGCTAATTTTACCTCAAAAAAATTTCGTCTGGCTCTGCTAGTGGAAAATTTAAGATTCACACCCCCTATCCTAAAATCCTGGATTCGCCCCTGACCTATATAGAGGAAAAATAGAACACTGACGTTTTTACTTGAAGTAGGTTGCGTTGAAGGTGTTCCACTAATGTTTTCATATTACTGGTCTGTTGCAATTTTTGGGAAATCACCTATATTATTGGTCTTTACTTGAAGTAGGTTGCGTTGAAGGTGTTCCACTAATGTTTTCATATTACTGGTCTCTGCAATTTTTGGGAAATCACCTATATTATTGATCTGTGAACAAATTTCAAACCGATTGAAGAAGTAAAGAAATAAATTACCTCTGACCCTAACACGTGGAACCTTTTCTTCCAAATGACAAATACTCTTTATACTGTAGATCTGGTAGAGCAATAACTTCTGTTAAAGCGTTCCTGCATTCTTTTTGCTGGTTGCCTGTATGGTGTAAGCAGGAAGGGGCTACATGGATATCTAACAACAGTCCTTGTTTAATGCCCTGATAGTTATCTTCAAGATATCTTCCAATTGCTGACGTTCTAAAAACATGGGCATCATGTGCAGACCCAGGCCATTTTGCATTCACATTCGTTATTAATTCTATAAACACACATATTGTGATGTTACACTATTGTTTCAGATAAGGATGAAGGTTTGGTACCATTAAAACGTTTGAACCCACTGCAATTGTTTGCACCTGTCCTAAGTCAGGAATCTGATGGTCAGTAGTTGTCGTTTGTTGATGTGGTTAATAAGTGTTTCTCGTTTCTAGTTTTTTATATAGATTATACCGTTGGTTTTCCCGTTTGAATGGTTTTAAACTAGTAATTTTTGTGACCCTTTATAGCTTGCTGTGCGTTGTGAGCCAAGGCTCCGTGTTGAAGACCGTACTTTGACCTATAATGGTTTACTTTTATAAATTTTGACTTGGATGGAGAGTTGTCTCATTGGCACTCATACCACATCTTCTTATATCTATATACATGGTTAAAGGTGAAATTTTCTAAACTTTTGACACAATGTTCTGGTTAAAAAAAAACATTTGTATTAAACGTAATTTTATGGGGCACTGCACTAACAAGTTTTTTCCGTGGTGGTATATATAGGTTTTTCTCCCTGAAGTCTCGATCGCCATGTAGTGATATTAGAAGTTAGTTTTGTTTCACAACTTCTCTAATACTTTTTTTGTTCATACGACCGCAAAAAATTGTTGCGGTTGTATATTGGTATCACGTCGCGTCGTCGTCCGGAAACAGTTGTTTTCCGAACAATAACTTTAGTTTAAGTAAGTAGAAATCCATGAAATTTAAACACAAGGTTTATAACCACTATTTAATACTCTTATGATGTATTTAAATAGGTTTGGGTTTTTTTTGCATTAGAGTTACCTCCCTTACAATGATTTTGTTATAATTTTCTAACATGCAGGATTTAAGTGCAAAAAAAAAAGAGCCAAAACAAGCATTTTTAAAGTTTCCAGACAATAACTGATGTTTAAGTGTATGGATCTCTCTAAAACTGTACTACAAGGTTCCATACTACAAAGGAAAGACTGGGATTGAGTTTGATGATTAATGCTCCAAGGGGGGTTCAAAAAGTTTGAAAGGGGGGGTTCCAATATTTTTTAAACGGTCCATATTTTTTTTTTCAACATTTTTCAAATTTCAAATTTTTGAAAAGTTTCAAGAAGAAATCTTCAATTGCACAGTGTTGCGCATTAAATTTGTAAAATTTTTGACCATATGTATTTTGTGTCATAAACCTATATTATTGCAAAAAAATGGTGATATAGTCGGCGATTACACAGCCTTGTACTGTAGGGTTATTTCACGCACCTGCTAAAGGTATAATTTGTACAAGTGCATCATGTTAATTTTGTGTCTCTGTACAAATTATATAGTTGGCATGTAATAATAATGTGGGCCTAAAGTTAAGCGTGAAAAATCTGTTCGTGCCGTTTTTATTGCAGAAAACTTGCTTGTTTGTCTATAGGGACATCGCGATTCCATACGACATCCTATTAAGCTTAACGTTAACGGTACTGCCGATTTCCGACTCTTAAAATTTCCTCTCTCAAACTGTGGGGTTATGCAAAAATATAAAGGTCATCAGAGGCGGATTTAGAGGGTTTTTTTAGGGGGCCCGCCCCCTTTTGCGGAAAAAAATTGGTTGATTATATAGGGAATCACTGAAGCATGACTGAAGCGGGCCTCCTCTTAAGCAGTCAGTGGGTCCCATCTTATGAAAATTTCTGGATCCGACACTGGACATAATTTCTGTAATTATCAACAGTTTATAGATGTAGTATATACACCTAATATGTGACTTAACAAGAACATGGGGATGGTCACCTTGTACTTTTTTTTAAAATGTGAACTGTTTATACAAACGTTCAAACGTATATATCATTCAAAAGAAATTATATACGTTCCTGTGAAGTCAATATTATCAGTCTAGTGATTCTATCATCACGTTCAATTACGCGAATGGCTTAGGTGCAACACGGTGTTTAAGAGCGGGGCGAGTTTGTAGGTGAAATGTGGGGACTATTTGGTCTAGCTTCCAAATGAGTTGTCGTTCTTATGACTCAATCTCTGTTCATCGTCAAGCAAGAAAAAGAAATTTTTATCGTCCTGAAATATGAACGTGGAGAAAACAACACACGTACCTTGATGATCACAAATAACCTGGACATTGACACTGTGGAAGCCTTTCCTGTTTACATAAGCAGGTTCATCTTCGGTAGGTGCTTGAATATGAACATGTGTCCCATCTATACAGCCGATTATATTTGGAAACCCAGCTTTGTCATAAAAAGCGTGTTTGTTGACATTTTTCTGTTCTTCTGTTGGCCATTTGATGTATTGATCTTTCCTAGCTACCAAGGCGTCAGTAACATCGCTTACTACTCTTGACACAGTAGACTTCTTATTATAACCCATAGTGTCTCCGACTACTTGCATCTGACTTCCACTGCCATAAAAACGAAGGGCAATCATGACTTGCTGTTCAACTGTCAAGGCTGTCTTTTTTCTGGTACTTCTCTCCAAATCGCCTCTCAACTCATTTGCAAGAAATTCAATGGTTTCTCTACCAAATCTATACCTTTGTCGTAGCTGCTCATTACTGTAATCTTTATTTAATGGATTAAAATCTCGATAATGCCTTTCTCTCCTAACTCTAGGCAGATGAAGCATTGCAATGTCAGCCATTTTTTTGATATCTTAATCATATGATTAAAATTTAAATACACCTCAAAGAGGTGGATTAATTTTGACGACAGCTTAAGCATTTTTAACGACTCGTTAAAATTAACGACAAGTTAAACATCACTCTAATCATATGATTTATTTTAATCGGATGATTAAGAAATTTTAACGACTCGTTAGCACTAACGACAAGTTGAACAACAGACCACTGGTTTTAGAATACATGTGGTTATTTCCGATGCAAAGACCTTATGAGTGAAAAAATATTAATACCAAAATATGCAATCTTTAATGACTTGACAACAGTATCGTAACTATATCCTTTCCAAATAAGTCTGTTTAAAGGTTTGGTAAGCTTTTGAGGTGAATGCCGACATGTTTGTGCTTTGTAAAGAATGTTACCATAAAATATTGGATGTGAAATACCTGAACGTATAGGATGTCTGCATGTTGATTTATATTTACGAATGATGTCCTTGTACTGATGATATAATTTAGTAAATGTTTTGACTTGTTTGTGATATCGAAAACCCTGGTGTAATAATGTTAGTAATACAGAGATTTCTTTCGTTGAAATCAAATACGTTGTTGCATACACGAGCGAATCGAACAAGTTGAGATATATAAACACCATAAGATGGCGACAAGGGAACGTCACCATCTAAAAATGAATAAATAACAAAAGGAAATGACAAATCATCTCTTTTATCATACATTTTGTTATTAAGCTTCCCGATAAAGAATACATTGGTCTTATAAGACATCTTGCATAAGACAAGTAGAAAATCAATTTTCTGCAAAACAAATTGAAGGTAACAAATGTGTAAAACAGTGAAAATTAATTTTAGCGCAAAAAACAATAAGCTTGCTACTCAATCGATAATTCAAAAGAATTCAAACAAACATAAAAATAAACAAAGACGCAAAAAACCTTTCTGGTAAGTGAGAGTAAATCTGACAAGACGCCTACACCAACGTAAAAAACTAACGGATTAGATTTTGGAGTCGAAAAACGGATCTTTCGTCTGTTGAGTATAAAAAAGTGTTCAAATCCAAACAGTTATATTCCATTAATTCTTACATGCAATAGCTACATATAACCGTGCCTGAATTGATTGTTTAATTAAATGAACCAAGAAATGACAAAAAAAGAAAAAATTTGCTTTTACGTTTCATAGACCTTGAGATTGTTTTGACCTTTCTTTGCAGTCATACATTTGAATGTTATTTTTATCACATAAAATCAATAGGTATAAATAAACAAGGAAGTAATTTACACGATTTGTGACGCAACAAAATAAGGTACGTATGTAATATTACCTAATTTAAAAAATCCTTTGTTTCTAGCCAAGATGTTAGTTCAAGTGTATGTCAGAATGTGTCACAATTAATGAGGGCATTTACAATATTGTTATTAAGCATTGTTCGAGTATTGGAAAAGAGGGGCGAAACAAATTTGATTAAAACAAGATTTTCGTAACATAAGCCTTGAACTTAGTACAGTGATTCGGAAGTAATGAAACGGAAATTATATAGATGTCAGGGTATATTGAATTTGTCTGTAATTTAAAATCTTTACGTTGGATGTTTTCATATAAGAATAGTGGAAATATTATTCTGCTTTATCTTATCTACTATACAGCAACTAGCATACTGTGCTACTATTTTTAAAATATATGTAGTCTTAATGCATGAACTATGGTAACTGGAACTGGCAGAATTACAAGAACAACAGACCACATCAACCACTTACATCAGAATCTTCATAACAGATTTATATGCAAACAAAGAATACCAAAAATAACCAAAAAAAGGCATTTTGTATGAATAGTCTGACACTAAATGTGGCGTAGATAAACGTTTACCTTGGAAAAACACACCTTTTACTTAAAACCATATTTCCTAAAAAATAAGACATATACTTAATATTTTTTAAAAAGTGCGCCAGACAAATGCTTACTTTTTTTTATTTTTTAGACTATATTCATATTACCGACTTTTTCGACTGGTTACCTACACTGTGGTTGGACATCTCAGTAACAAGCAAGAGCAATGAACAAGTAAAAATCAAGCTTTCAATCGGTACATTTTGTGGGGAAAATTAAATGCTTAATATTTTCTTTACACAACAACATCATCGGAAATTAGATGACTTTCCCCTCAAATTACACCGATTATGTTTGATTTCACTTATTGTTGTTGCTCTTACTTGACTGTGTACCAGGGTGTCTTCCAACAGAAAAGCTATCTTGTCGAAAAATTATAAAACCCGGAGTAAAAAGTTGGTCATATAAAAACAGTCTATGAACAGCAGCAACTCTTGAAATAAACATGATAAATATATAAGAATTAACTTTTAAAAATGCAAACCTTCCAAAGATATACAGTGTGCATTACCCTATGTTAAATCAATAAAGCACAATAACAACCATTCTCAAACTTAACTTTACGTCTACAGTATTCGCTACGTTTTTCATGTACAAATGTCAGACTGAGTACCATTAACCTTAAGCTTTAACTGTTACATGTTTACTGTTTATGATATCCAGTAAAATACAAATAAGTAAGTCCGTCTTACCTGTTTGCCTTACCGTTAATAGACACAATATAAAAATGTATGTAGGTCACTTTGTGTTGATTTGAACAAAATGTTCAAAAACTATTATAATTTCCTTCTTGTTTATCTTGCAATTTAGTCGTCAAATCTTAATAAAACTTAACATTCACCGGGAAATATATGAGGCACGATTTAATCTAGTAATAATATTATCTTGTGGTACATATCGTTTTGAGATAATAATAAAAAAGTTACAAAACTGATAGTTCTGTTCAAATATTTTAGATGGCACAGGTGTTGGCAGTCCCAGGAGATGTTAGACATGGATTTTCTTACATAGGTCAATTCAACCATGACTTCGGCCGAATTATTGGGATAGCAGCTACAATAAAGGGGAATATTTTGTTATGTGACTATGTTAAAAAGAATCTGATATTAGTTGATCCCCATGGAAATTATTTAAATAAGCTTGACGTAGACAGTGAACCATATGGTGTGGCTATAACGAGTCAAAATATAGGCTATATAACACAACCAAACTCTAGAACTGTCCTACAAATTGACCCTGATAAAATGATTGTACTCTTCAAGGTAACTTGCGACGACCTAAACACTACAGTGTCTTGTGTTTCAGCACTACCTAATACTGGAAGGGATTTATCAGGGACAAAACCATGTTTTTTTGGAGTTAACAAAGATGGTTGTATGTATGCAGGTGGTGTCAGTTACGAACAAATGTTAGTTTAATGTGCAATAAATATTCTACACAAAGACCTCTTTCTCCTCAAACAACATAAGCCATAAAAAAAATGTCATTTTTAATCGAATTTCCAATCAGATAACTCAACAATCATTTATAATTTTGTAGGCTGCAAAAATACAATGTGCTCCACTTATTAACATAAAGTAGGACTTCGAAAGATAAACCAGATGATTTTATGGAATGCTTCAATATACGTATCGACAGGATGTATTTATCACTGAATTGCAATACATAACTAGTTGTCTTTATTTGATTTAAAAAAAATCAATGTAAAAACCGATCATGATAATATCTACTATGCTATTGAATTGAAAACCTTATTCTAAGCTATAAAGGGGTGTATCTTTAGCTTTCGAAACATCAACCTTATCATGATTGCGTGATATCACGTGTGTTGTAACAAGCACAACCAAACTTCCAACAAAAATGTATCTTTCGAAGAATGAGGTGAGTAGTTAGATCAAGTTTGTAACGGAATCCTTGAATGCATACTTTACAAGTTATACATACCAGTGTTTATGTATTTTATTATGTATGTAAATAATTTCATTGTTTTTTTTAAGTTCCAGCACCATCACAGACATATCTAAAAATGGACGTATGATTGGTTCACGTGTTGTAAAGTTCCATACATTAAATAAAGATTCTTTCGTATCTTGTATAGGCGGTCAAAATTATATCAGGCACAACTTCAGCACAAGCAGACGGCCACATATGGACACATTTTATCACAATAAGATTTATAATATTGCCACCATGGACTCGCCAACGGACATATGCTCTGACGACAACAGCCACATCTACGTTAGTGGACAGGGATCGAATAACATACACAGACTGGTAGAGGACACGAAATATTCGAACAAATTAAAAAGAATGGAAACTGATTGGAAAGTACTAGACATACCATTGGATTCACATCATGGAATCAAGGAACCTGTCGCCTTGTGCTTCAACCAAGACTATAGTAAACTGTATATTGTCAACGAATGGGGAAAATCAGTTTTGGTTTTTGATGTTATTTGATGATCAAATACAAATACAAATTTTCTGTTCAATATTATACTATACCATGTATATAGAAATTGGCTATTTGTTAATTATGCTTTGAATTAAAAAAAAAACATTCGTAGTAATAGTACCCACATAGCTATATGTATGATATATCAACAATGATTATTTGCTCTGTGATCAATATCTTTCAAACAAAATCTCTCAAACCGGTGGAAAGGTTCGTCTTGAACCAGCAGTGAGAAATGCGGGTTCATGTTTTAGACCTAAGTTTTCAATTTGAGATGAAAAACAAATAAAAAAATGTTATCATGGTATTCCTTTTTTCATTACTTTGATTGATACATTTAATATCTCCTTAATTTTACCATGCCCATTTCATATACATTTTATTGTTTATCAGTAAGTTCAATAGTATATTTTATATGCAATATTTTTAAAAGCTTTTTGTTTTAGGATTTATTTAAAATTTTCATACTTTATTGGTAATACTTATATATGTGAATATATATATGTTGGAAAGCGCCTAGGGTAATTTTAATATTATATAATGCGCTGTTATACATGTAATAATAATAATAATAATGAAACATAATGGGTAATGATTTTTGCGTCATGGACCCTATCAAAAGAGATCACTTTTTCAAAGCGCGAAAAGACAAACGATTGCTACTAATTGACGTTAATTGTCGTAATTAATCAGAAATCATTTATTTAAATATCGCACTGAATCAGGACTGGATGATATGTATTATTGATTATGTTGTATTACAAAATTAAATGGCTGTCATATGTTCTCCATTGGCATTTCGATTGCTTTCCGTTTCTAATATTAAATGAATCAAGCAATTAACATGATTACTACATTAATGTAACACATAGGATATTTAATTCAGCAATAGTATACTGTTTAAAGATGTTAAACATGTATCCTTGTTTTTATAAATGTAAGGATTGACGATCAATTGTTTTTTTTTGCAAATTTAAGGGTCGTATAAAGGTCCTATGAAACAAATTACTCCTACAGACAAAGGCATCCAATTGATCTCTTTAATCGATTACGAAGAATGCACGATATTCTCATCTTTAAAATAAGCAGATGCGGTAAGAGTGCCAATGAAACAATTCTCCTTCCAAATCGCAGTTGATAAAAGTAAACCATTATAGGTCAAAGTACGGTCTTCAAATCGGAGTCTTGGCTCACACCGAACAGCAAGGGCCCCAAGAAATTACTAGTATAAAACCATTCAAACGGGGAAACCTACAGTCATATTTATATAAAAAAAAACAAGTAACGAGAAACACTTATAAAACACATCAACAAACGACAACTACTGTACATCAGATTCCTGAATTAGGACAGGTGCAAACAATTGCAGCTGGTTTAAACATTTAAATGGTACCAAACCTTCACCCTTATCTGAAACGATAGTGTAACATCACATCTTAGAAATACACACTATAAAATATCAATTAAAATGGCTTAAATCAATCAAAAGACACATTAACTCAAGTGGATATACACTGAACAAAGAAATATGATCTATGATACAATGTAAATACAAAATAAATAAAATTAGGGATGAATAATTAAAGTAACAGTATTATATTGCTGTGAAATGTGAAACAATTTCAAAAACACAAAAAAAATAAGCTTGCACAAAAAAACAGCCATTTGCAATAATATAATACACAGGTAGATGAATATAATTTTGTTGTTAGGTTTACATGTACATATCAAATGGAGAAAACATTTTGATGTTCAAAGTACGAAGAAGTGAAAATCTATAGTAATATTGGAGTAGTAGAGTCGAGTCGAGCATGCCGATGAGAGCGGACGTGAAAAGTTTTGAAGAGCGAATCCTTCAAAACCATTGAAATTGTTTTGTCAAATTGGCTTCATGGATAGATATTATTGTCCTTACAGATATATTTTATGGTTTGGATTATATTGTTTTGTTGAGGAAGGTTTCTACAGATATTTTCAGGTTTGTTTGAGACATGTGGTCAGATGGGATCCATTAGTAGTTTCCACGTGGGAAACTATCAGACCAATCTATTTGATGTCTGAGGGTTTTAGCAGATCCACTAATGGATCGGTTTTTTTTTCCGAGATCCTTTATCATAAGATTTTCGGCTTTCCTCTACCAGGAAAACAGCTGGGCATTTAGCTATATCGGTTTGGATTCCAAGCATGTCCTCTCCTGTTTCCCGTTCGTTGTTTAGGCATTTGTGCGGTATCCGGGTTGACCTTATCCTTTATTTTGTATATAATGTGTTTTTATATTTTGCAATTTTTATATTTTTGAGGATGAGTGAATCAAGTGAGTTGGTATGTTCGTATGTTTTATTACATTGTACTTATTGTTTTTGGGGAAGGTTAACTTTCTGGTAGTAAGACCCGTCACGGCCAGGCTGGGAACCTGGATAGGCAAATGCTCGCATTAAATCTGTACCGGTACAGTGTGTTAAATGTCATCCTTTTTACACCATAAACCATGGTGGTGCTCATACTAAAGGAGGGAGATACAGAACATACATGCATACACGATATATGGTTACATGTATGCATCGCTCTTGTTACGAAAGGATCTTACATCCAGGAGATGCATTTTTGGTACTTGATGAGTGCTCCATTTAAATGGTTCTCTTTTAAAATTGTTGCGAAATGTTTGAATATTTTCTTTGTTGGTGTTGACATTTAAACAAAATAATAGTCTGACGTGTTTTGATGTTAAGCTGATGTCACATATGATCCTCTCAATACTGTAAATTCAGAAATTATTGCGACGTTTTTATCATTACGAAAAATGCGACTGGGTTATATTCGCAATAATTTAAACTCGCATTTTGAAATTTTTTATATGAATTATACAGGATTTTTTTCAATATTGCAAAAATTAAAATCGCATTTTAGTCTAAAATGACAAAATCGCAATGATAAATGCACGCAATAATTTCTGGACTTACAGTACTTGTATGTTGCACTAGGCCATGCGTTTGATGTATTTACCAAATCTTGTCTAGGTAGACTAATTTGAATTGCAGTCTTGGAGAGCTTAGTTTATGTGTTAGGTTGATCTTTTTTTATATAAATAGTATAACTTTGTTTTTGTGTCATGTTGTTTTGTTACACTTCAAATACAGATTCAAGTTTACTGTTGTATGAACACTTTCAAAAATAACTTAACACAAAGCATTTTTTCTATGTCCGTATTGTATATCTTCCTATACAGTATGATATTTAATGATTAGGAAAGTTATACGATGATTTTTTTAGCCATGGCATTGTCAATATATATATATAAAAAGAGATGTGGTTTAAACGAAAAAAAATATTTTATATTTCGTCCTGTGTGACGTTTACATTCTGACGTCAAACACACGACTCTAAACAAAAGTTGATGTGAATGCAGTCACAAGACTTCAAATATTTCAATCCTTTATGGGTTGATTTAAAATACATATATAAGTAATCAATGAATGTGGTTGTTAAATTTAATAGATGCTTTTTGTGCTTCTTTGTTAAATATTTGTTTGTTTTTGTTTTAATTGAGATTGTGACACAGTGATGACTGATGTACCCCAATTGTACCTATTATGTCTGTGTTGTTCACGCATCGTTGTAAATATAATGGAATTTGATGCGACTGTCAAACAAGTGAGAGGTTTAGCGCTATAAAACCAGGTTCAATCCACCATTTTCTACATTTAAAATGCCTATACCAAGTCAGGAATAAGACAGTTGTTGTCCATTCGTTTGATGTGTTTTATCATTTGATGTTGCTATTTGATTAGGGACTTTCCGTTTTGAGTTTTCAACCTCAATGTGTTCACTTGCCAGATATATATTTAGGTTGCATATGAACATCAATCGCCAGTACAGTTTTGGACACACAATTTTAACATGTCAAAAGAAATACTTAATGTGACGTTTTCGTTCAAAACGATGCATGTCATGCACACTTATTACGATCTTTATTGACAGACATGAAATGAGTTCTATTTATTTCACACAAAAGATAAGCCTCCTTACACATTATTGTATATTATTAACAAGGAAGTAATTTACACGATCGGTAGCACGACAAATAAGGTAGGAAAATATAACTTGGTTCAAAATGTCCCTTTGTTTCCAGTCAAGATATAAGTTCAAGTTTATGTCATAAAGTTGATTAAATACGTATCGCATGCACTAATGATACTAACGGTAGGAGTTTATTTGTCATTGTATGAGTATTTAATTAAATATGACTAAAAATGATTTCTTGAAAATTGTTTGAATTTGCGCAGTGGTTTGGGAAATATATAGTATCATTATCCAATTTTCAAATGCTTAATACAAATACATGTTGAAAAAAGTTCAAAAGCTTTGTTATTTACTGATTAATGTGTATCGTGCAATGTGTCCTGGAAATTTCAAGAAAATGATAATGTAACAAAATTTCATATAATTTTATTTCAAACAGTATATATATGGCACAGGTGTTGGCAGTACCAGGTGATGTTAGACATGGATTTTCTTACATAGGTCAATTCAACCATGACTTTGGTCGAATTACTGGCATAGCAGCTACCCTAAAAGGGAACATTTTGCTATGTGACTATGATAAAAAGAATCTAATATTAGTTGATCCTTTTGGAAATTATTTATAGAAGCTTAACGTATACAGTGAACCATATGATATTGCTTTAACGAGTCAAAATATAGGCTATATTACACAACCTAAATCCAGATCTGTCCTACAAGTTGACCCTGACAGAATGGTCGAACTCTTCCAAACAACATGTAACTACCTAAGCACTACCGTATTTTGTGTTTCAGCAGTCCCAAGTACTGGACTGGATTTTTCGGAGAAAGTTCCATGTTTTCTTGGCGTTAACTGACAAGATGTGTCGTATGCATTTCCTGTCAATTATGATCATATGTAAGTTTTTCTCCACGAAGACCTGGTTCTTCTCAAACAAGATTATACATAGAATGTTATATTTTAGAATCCCCAATCAAGTAACTAAGCAATAATTTAGCCTTTTAAATGGTGTAATGAAGAGACCAGGATTCAATAAGTTGAAATGAAATGGCTTTACATAATAACTTGTTTCATTAATGAAAATGACTAAGAAAAAAAAATTATGCACTCAAAGATTGGACAATTTTATAAAACCTATGTTCCTCGTAAAGTTAGGAAGCTACGGTAGCCGGTAAGTGCCAGGGAGGATTTTATTTTTTAAGTCGTTATAATGACTAAGCTAACTTATTATAGCGTTTTGCTTAACTTACTCGTTTAAACAACTTAGCTAACTTGTGTAAACGACTTAGCTAGCTCGTTAAACAACTAGGCTAACTTGTTATAAAGACTTAGTTATCTGGTTTAAACGACATAGCTAACACATTTAAACAACTAAAATAACTTAAATTTGTTTAAACGAGTTAGCTAAGTCGTTTAATCAAGTAAGCTTAATTGTTATAACGAGTAAGATAAGCTTCGTTATAACTGGTTAGCTTAGTCGTGTTAACAAGTTAGCTAAAAGTAAATCGTTATAAGGACCGAAAAATTTAATTCCATCATGACACTAACCAGCTTCCGGAGGAAGCAGTCATTCGACAATTTGTGAAGAATAATTGTTAAAAAAAATGACAAGGATTAAAACGATAAAGTAAATATACAAAAATAAGTTAGAACGCTTTATACATTTCAGTATACAAACTATTTCAACACTCACTATTGCATAGGGATAAATGTCAGTGTTAACTTTTATGGTGTGCGTTTTTTTGACAGAGTTTGCACTTCGCAAAAAGGAACCAATGAATTTGGGAAATATAAATTTCATACTTCAGTGTCCATACTATTCATATAGCTACTTTAACGTCGACTAAACACTCATCTGTATGTGCCTGTCCAAAGTCGGTAGCATGTAGTTTATTGATTGTCGTTGGTTCATGTCTATCATAATTGTTGTCGTAAATTTTTTTGATGTAAATTAAGCCAAATCAGATGAATAGAGCTCAAATCGTGATTTTGGCACAAATCACAAACTACAACTTATAACTTACATGTGGAGAAGGATCTGCTAACCCTTCTTAGGTACCTAATTCTCCAGTTTTCTATGTTGGGTTTTGAGTACTGTTGTTTGTCTGTTTGTCTTTGTTAGCGATGGCGTTGTCAGTTTATTTTCGACTTAGGAGTATGAATGTCCTTTTGGTATCTTTCCCCTCTCTTTTACACACAAAATGACACACAGCGCCAATCTCAGAATACTCCAGGTCACTTTAAACTAGATTCAAGCTCATTGCAAGTTATAAATAATCGCACTGACTACTCTAATAGTTACAAAAATTAAAAAATTAAATGGCTTCAGCTGCCTTTTTATTTTTCTTTCTTTAGCCTCACAGTCGTATCGCAAGGTGGAGGACGACATATTGGTCCATGTGTTATAAGTTCCATGCAGTTGATGAACAGTCTTTTTTATCATGTACTGGAGGTCCAAATTATATCACGTATAATGGAAAATATGGACGACTTATTAAGATAGATAATATTACCACCATTGATACACCCACTGACATATGCTCTGATGAATATGGCCATATCTACGTCAGTGGACAGGGATCGAACAACAAACACAGACTTGAAGGGGAATCAAAAACGTCGGACATGCAAATGGAGCTGGTTTGAAAAGTTGACTTCAGGTCACGGAATCAAGGAACATGTCGCAAGACTACAGTTAACTATTTATTGTAAACGAATGGGGGAAAACAGTTTTGATTTATGATGGTATGTGATTATTGAATAAAAATATTATGGATTTTTTATTATTCGTGGAGTATCATTTTTGTGAATTTCGTTGGTATTGGTGAACCATGCTTAAACCTGCCATTTAAGATAAGCTTTTGACTATGTTTCAGAGAACGTTTTTGATTCAGTTTCATATAATTATCATTCTATATTTTGATAGTGCTATGTCATAATACTGCTTTACTTATTCGCAATAAATTGTTAATATGATCCAAGTTATGTCGTCGTAAACATGTTATGCATGTTATAACATGTACAAGGATTGACACATTTTCCACTTTTGTACTACCGGCAATAACATCATCAACATTAATTCTACAGAACAAAAACGTTATAATTGAATGTCACATTTAAATTCATCAAAAATCACTATTGAGAGCTAATCTATGTCTTTTGGGCAGACTCAAAATTTGACTTTTTTTTAAGTTGTCCTATGAGAGATATGTGTACAGATTAAAATTATAAAACAAGAATACTTCCTTAAACAACTTAACGAAATGACCTTGTTACATAACATAAAATAAAACATAAAGATTTAAATTAAAAAAAAACATTCAACTTTCATTTTTGATTTCATATTTTCCTTAATTAACAACATAACAATGTATGTGAGTATAAACATATTTTGAGACAGCTTAAGCAATATGAACTAAAGTCCACTGTAAAATAACTTCAGTATTGATGTGTAGCATTCATACTTTAAACGCCAAAGTGTTCACTTATCATGCTTATATACATGGATGCATGTATAATTAAAATTGAGGTACATTGTTTGATGTCATTAAGGTTTGTTTTTTAACATCACTATATTTAGAAAATATAATTTTATGGAAGTATTCGAAAGATGGTGTACGTGTCAGCCTGTCGAGCCGTTCTTTTTTCCGTTAAAAACAATTTTAAGTAAGTTCATTTGTTTTTTTTTTCAATTGGCATACATGCCACGTTTCTTCCAAGTGAAAATTCTTCAATACTGTGGCATCATTTAAAGACCTAGGTCATCCAATAAAGTCATAAAGGACAAACATTTCTGCAGCCGTCAATCTATTGAATAAGTCAATAGAATAAAGATAAAACATCTGTATGCATCAAAAATATCATGCATAATATTTCATTTTTAACAATGTTGCAAATAAAAAGAACAACCAAAATAAAAAATGATATATGTATGACCTATGACATTGATGCCTTTATCTTGTAACCTTATAGATCGCTCTTTAGTTTGTACAACAGCCTTGGTTCAGCTTCTGACAGCATCCTGGTTCGAGGACAATATGACTACATAACGTTCATTTATGGACCTGTTTGCTTCTATTTGATCAATGTACCTAGCATATTCACTTACTTTTAAAATATTATTGTGTAACAAATGCATATCTATCAGTGCAGTATTTCATTACAACACTAAACAAATTGGGCTTTGCTTATTGTTGAAGGCCGAACGGTGACCTATAATTGTAAATTTCTGTGTCATTTGATCTCTTGTGGAGAGTTGTCTCATTGGCAATCATACCACATCTTCTTTTTTTGTAAAATACCCAATTCAGGCAGATATGTTTTTGATATTTTCCCTATATTCAAACCAACCATTGCTAAATATATAAATTCAATAAATCGTTCGCAGGCATCTAAACTAGTTTTACTTAACATGCTTAAGGGGTGACCATTTGATTTACTTGGATAGGTGTGGGGTTGCAGGATGTTTTAAAAATGAATACCTTGGTCTAATAAGACATCTTGCATAAGACAAGAAGAAAATCAATTTTCTGCAAAACAAATTGAAGGTAACAAATGTGTCAAAAAGTGAAAATTTAATTTTAGCGCAAAAAACAATAAGCGTGCCTACACAATATCAAAACACATAGATGATAAAGAATTCCAACAAACATACAAATAAACAAAGACGCAAAAAACCGTTAAGGTACGTAATAGTAAATCTGACAAGAAGCCTACACCAAAGTAAAGATCTTTCATTTGTTAAGTATAAAAAAGACGTTGACAAGTGTTCAAATCCAAACAGTTATATTCCATTTACATGATTAATTCTTACATGCAATAGCTACATGTACATATAACCGTGCCTGAATAGATTGTGAAATTGAATGAACCAAGAAAAGACCAAAAAAAAGTAAATTTCCTTTTACGATTCACATACCTTGAATTTGTTTTGGCCTTTCTTTACATGCATAAATTGAGTTTAATTTATATCACATAAAAACAATAGTTATAAATAAACAAGGAAGTAATTTACACGATTTATGACGCAACAAATAAGGTATGTATGTAATATTACCTAATTTAAATGTCCCTTTGTTTCTAGTCAAGATGTTAGTTCAAGTTTATATCAGAATGTGTCACAATTAATGAGGGTATTTACAATATTGTTATTAAGCATTGTTCGAGTATTGGAAAAGAGGGGCGAAACAAATCTGATTTAAACAAGATTTTCTTAACATAAGCCTTGAATTTAGAACAGTGATTCGGAAGTAAAGAAACAAAAATTATATAGATGTCAAGGTATATTGAATTTGTCTGTAATTTTAAATCTTTACGTTGGATGTTTTCATATAAGAATAGTGAAAATATTATTCTGCATTATCTTAACTACTATACATCAACTAGCATAATGTGCTACTATTTTTAAAATTGATGTAGTCTTAATACATGAACTATGGTAACAGGAACTGGCAGAATAACAAGTACAACAGACGTATCCCATCAACCACTTACTTCGAACTCTTCAGAAAATATTTGTATACAAACAAAGAATACAAAAAAACATCGAATAACCAATTTTATTTTTTATGGATAGTCTGACACTGTTTGCGGTAGAGATAAACGTTTACTTTGGGGAAAAACGCACCCTATTAATTAAGACACTATTTCTTAAAAATAAAACATATATTGAATATTTTAAAATATGAAGCCAGACACATACTATTTTCTTTTCTGAGAAGTTTCTGTTAAAGGTCTCATCAATTAATAAAAGAAAGAGGAGCAATTTTGGTTCAACTAGGAAGGCCTATTGTTTATCTTAAAACAAGATATTTGTATCTCCAGAGTTCATTGTCACTGTAGCAGATGATGCAGCACCCTATGGTTTGGTTGCTGTCATCTCTTATATCCAAATTGGTCAAAACAGACCAAAAGCCTTTGCATTGAAATGAAATAGAATGAGACTACATCAAGGATACCTTATGTGGGGGTCGTAAGAGTGATACTTCTTAGTAAACTCCAAAATTATATACTTAAGAACAAAATAAAGCTCATGATGAAAGATAACTCGGTGTTGTAAAATTAAAGAGTAGGCCAGAAGTAATGTTTACCGGCAATGAATTGATCTAGATATTGACAAGTTGACAAAGACCAGTAACAGATGTCAACAAAATCGAAACTTAACGAATGGCACATCCCTTATTGCGTAGTAGTGGCCAAGCTATGAAATCTCGTTCAAATGATTCCGCAACCGTTTCGAAAAATGATGCATTTTTTTTTGGTAGTATTTTGTAACACTGAAATATGTTCATGCAATCAATCTCCATTTAAATTTATGAAGCGAAGAGGTTTGACCATTAGAATGTATCTCGTAAAATCCAATATCAAAAGGCAAGTAATGCTAAAACAGGGAGAAATGGGCCATCGCCTTAACACAAATCCTCGTGAATTGTAACATGGAGAATCTGTAGTAGTTAAACTTATTAAGGCTAGTTGTATAATACAGACAATTGTATACTTAGAAAAATAGCATTAAAATGTATTTGTTTTGTTTCGTAACGTGTTCTGGTCGATCCTGCGACAAAATTGAGGAGACATATATATCAGATTAAGGATTCGAACGTTTATATCACTTAGCACAAGATACCAGAAACATTTATTTTGGATAGTCATGTAACTAGTGATCAATTCAAATTAACAGTCAATGAAAACGACCGTCCAAAAAACTCGGAAGAGACACCGACCGTTGTAACAATAAGCTGTTAACACCAGAGAATAATTAAGCGACAAGACAATGTAAACAAAATAAATTGAGAAATTTTGTATATAACTAAAGCACACTGATATGGACATAAATATCAAACGAGTATCAATTGAAAACCCAGTACTTATGTCTGCTAAGTAAACGTAGCTAGTAAATAAGTGAACTTACAACTTAAAAATATCGAACCGTATTTATATCAGTATATCTTATTTTGACAGTATTCATCTTATTTTTCAAAAGATGCAAAATGAATATTAATTTATACTCATAACTATAATTAATATATCAGATTTTTAATGCAATAAAAGATATTTGTCACAATTTCTATTTCATTTTGATCTATACTCAATTTTCACAGTTCAATTGTTAAGGTCTTTTAACTTTCGAAACTATATATCTTATATCCGTCATTGACTTCTTTATTAGTACATTATAAAGACCTCCATTTACATTGATAGTTACCAAGGAAGTTATTTACATGATTCGTAACACAACAAAGCAGGTACGTTTATACAACTTCATTTAAATGTTATCTGTGTCTCTAATCAATATATATATTCACTGTTATGTCATTTACTGAAGAACAAATACTAAGTATTGAATGTGCTAAACATTATAATTTAACATTTTTACGGCTATACATTATAATATTGAGTAAAGGTGGTCTTAAACATGTCTTGAGCTTTGATTGGTGTTAATAAAGAACGACAATGTAAGGGATATGGGATATATCTACATTTTATAAGTTACGGTGGATTCTTTTATTTAGTTTATAAATTAAATGCAGAGACGGAATCTTTAATTCTAATTCATTTGTAACGACGACATTTGTTCGTTGATATATTGTGAGAGGTCAAGATCCACGGTCTATTGGTCTGTAAATAAGGTAGGCTGCAATTCTGAATTTTTGAATTTGCTTGGTATCGATATTTTCAGAAATTAGCATTCATATTTAAAACCTAATAACCTTTTTGTCATCTTTTTTTTTTTATTTATCATAATTTTTTAAAACAATATTATATTGAACAGAAATAAATAACTTTATTAAGTGTTGATGCTTGGTATGTGTAATGTACATAAAAATTGGATTTAATTAAATACTGAGTTAACTGTATTGTAATTTAAAATTGATTTTGTGTTGCAAATATCACTTTATAATTTGCGCTAACTGTTTTTTTTGACTAACTGGGCTTAAACCTTGTTCCATTAGTGTTTGATAAATACACTAGTATAAAGGGGTCAACGCCCATCTAAAAGATTTTCAATCTCTGTAAAATTGGTGCTCATAAGTCAATTATTCGGTGAATATATATAAGGAAATTGAGTATATAATTTCCTTTAATTTAGTTAAATATTCCCCTTTTTTAAAAGTTGCTCCTTTTTCATAACTGAAAAGCTCGATGAATCGTTTTATAAATTGTGAAAAATAATTGAGGATCATTTGCAATATAAGAGAATTAACCTACTTTTTTCACAAACCATTGAAACGGATTGTAAAAGAAAATATTTAGAAGAAGCAATGTTCACCAATGGAGAAGTTTGATATCAGCATATACTTTACAGTTTTCGTGGGACTCAAATAAAATTTGGAAAAGCATTTAATTACTATTTGCAAACCTAGGGTTTCTTTTGAAGTTTCCCATAATAAAAAACACGACATATTTCCATTTAAAACATTTGAAATGTCATGTTCGATTTGTGTGATTCTGTTCCTTTTAATTAATTTTCAATCATGTCATTTGTCTTTATTCGCTGGAGAATGGAACACATGAACTGAGTGTTAAATAGTTTTATCTTCATTATTTAATCTTTTTATTAACCAATTGTTTAATAAAAAGATTAAATAATGAAGATAAAACTATTTAACACTCAGTTCATGTGTTCCATTCTCCAGCGAATAAAGACAAATGACATGATTGAAAATTAATTAAAAGGAACAGAATCACACAAATCGAACATGACATTTCAAATGTTTTAAATGGAAATATGTCGTGTTTTTTATTATGGGAAACTTCAAAAGAAACCCTAGGTTTGCAAATAGTAATTAAATGCTTTTCCAAATTTTATTTGAGTCCCACGAAAACTGTAAAGTATATGCTGATATCAAACTTCTCCATTGGTGAACATTGCTTCTTCTAAATATTTTCTTTTACAATCCGTTTCAATGGTTTGTGAAAAAAGTAGGTTAATTCTCTTATATTGCAAATGATCCTCAATTATTTTTCACAATTTATAAAACGATTCATCGAGCTTTTCAGTTATGAAAAAGGAGCAACTTTTAAAAAAGGGGAATATTTAACTAAATTAAAGGAAATTATATACTCAATTTCCTTATATATATTCACCGAATAATTGACTTATGAGCACCAATTTTACAGAGATTGAAAATCTTTTAGATGGGCGTTGACCCCTTTATACTAGTGTATTTATCAAACACTAATGGAACAAGGTTTAAGCCCAGTTAGTCAAAAAAAACAGTTAGCGCAAATTATAAAGTGATATTTGCAACACAAAATCAATTTTAAATTACAATACAGTTAACTCAGTATTTAATTAAATCCAATTTTTATGTACATTACACATACCAAGCATCAACACTTAATAAAGTTATTTATTTCTGTTCAATATAATATTGTTTTAAAAAATTATGATAAATAAAAAAAAAAAGATGACAAAAAGGTTATTAGGTTTTAAATATGAATGCTAATTTCTGAAAATATCGATACCAAGCAAATTCAGAAATTCAGAATTGCAGCCTACCTTATTTACAGACCAATAGACCGTGGATCTTGACCTCTCACAATATATCAACGAACAAATGTCGTCGTTACAAATGAATTAGAATTAAAGATTCCGTCTCTGCATTTAATTTATAAACTAAATAAAAGAATCCACCGTAACTTATAAAATGTAGATATATCCCATATCCCTTACATTGTCGTTCTTTATTAACACCAATCAAAGCTCAAGACATGTTTAAGACCACCTTTACTCAATATTATAATGTATAGCCGTGAAAATGTTAAATTATAATGTTTAGCACATTCAATACTTAGTATTTGTTCTTCAGTAAATGACATAACAGTGAATATATATATTGATTAGAGACACAGATAACATTTAAATGAAGTTGTATAAACGTACCTGCTTTGTTGTGTTACGAATCATGTAAATAACTTCCTTGGTAACTATCAATGTAAATGGAGGTCTTTATAATGTACTAATAAAGAAGTCAATGACGGATATAAGATATATAGTTTCGAAAGTTAAAAGACCTTAACAATTGAACTGTGAAAATTGAGTATAGATCAAAATGAAATAGAAATTGTGACAAATATCTTTTATTGCATTAAAAATCTGATATATTAATTATAGTTATGAGTATAAATTAATATTCATTTTGCATCTTTTGAAAAATAAGATGAATACTGTCAAAATAAGATATACTGATATAAATACGGTTCGATATTTTTAAGTTGTAAGTTCACTTATTTGACTTTTATCTATAACCTTTTTTTGTTTGTTTTACTAGTTTATAAAATTTCGTGGCGCCTGATTTGTGATCAAGTTTGTGATTTAATTTTTTACAAACACAGCCAAACAAAATATGATTAAATTTCTAGTAACAAAATTCCTGACGTAATATATAACCGTTAATTATATATGTATATACATGATATATATACAAGGACACAACTGCAACATCGCTGGTCCATGACTTGGTTTTATGGAAGGCCATATATTTACCTCAATGAAGGTTAGACTTTTGAATTTTTATATATATATATTAAACAATTTCTTGTTGTTTTTTTATTTTTTATTTTTTTTATTCCAACAGGTTTGGAAATATATCTAAAAAACATGGTTCTAATGGTTCACATGTTGTAAAGTTCATTGCAGTTAATGAACTTACTTTTTTTCTCTTGCATTGGCTGTCAAAATTATATCACGTTTTCCCAGTATAGCGGATGTATAGAAACTTCTAACGACATTTCTAATATTGACACCATGGATACACCAACTGGCATATGCCCTGACGACAACGGCCAGATCTATGTAAGTGGACAGGGATCGAACAACATACACAGACTAACAGAGTTGAAGGAAGGTTCTGTGTTTTAAGATTGACAGTATTAGACATACCGTTGGATTCACACCATGGAATCAAGGAACCGGTCACCTTGTGCTTCAACAAAGACTAAAGTTAATTGTATATTGTTAACGAATGGGGGAAATCAATTTTGATCTTTGATGTTATTTGATAGGTGATTACAAATACTTTTGATGCATTCGTATTTTTAGGGTATATATCTAACCACGAATGTAAATGCTTAACGAGATAATAAAACACTTTTAATTCATGTTTATTTGAGAGGTGTTAATTTTTTTCTGAATTTCGTTGGTATAGATAAACCACGAATTTTAATATTCAACGAACAATAAATTTCCGTAGGCTTGTATTCAGGCTTTGGTAAAACTGCCCAATCAAATATCTACAAAATTGCAATGCTTCCAAAATATATGTTTTTTTTTTATCTTAGTTATCTGATGATTGAATACAAATACGATATTAAGGTACAATACACTAATACTATTTGTTTCTTACAATTTAAATAGATATTTATGTGTTTTAACCAAGCAAAAAATTGTTATATAAACAATTTGCAGGTTCAGATTGACATTTAACTAAATACTTTTCTTTTAACAACATAATTAAATATTTATTTAAATTACTGGTTTGTCACATTATTATTCAAGAGTCAGAGCTCCTCGTGATGTTCTCTGTAACATTTCAAATATTACTCGGGTAGTAATTAGTTGGAAAACTCCTTTTACAGAAATATGTATTTATTCAATAATATAATATCATTCATAGTGATTGTTCAGATGTTTTCTAATAGTTGCGTACATATTATTTTGAATGCTCACAATTACTCTACCATTGAGTAAATTAATGAAAATTAAACAAAAAAACATTGACCTTTTTTTTCTTTTCGTCAGATATGAAATAGGTTTCGTAAATTGAAAAACTAACAATTATTTAAAAGTAGATAAAGCCAAAGTATGTTTCGTCAGAATTTGGTCATTTCAATACATGTTTCAGTTTTTATATTTAAAGTTATTTCACTCCTCTTTAAAACTTCCTTTATCGTATTCCAAAAAATTTCTGAATACTAGTACGGACGTAGTATAAAGACGTGGTCGTAATCTTCTTCTTGTGTACAAAAGTTACAAACACAATTGTTAGCATTTTTCCATAAAAGTATCTTTGTCGTTAGAATATGATGTAGTCATTTAGATCTAAAAGTTTCTTGTTTATTTTCTTTTAACTATAGGTTAACTTTAGATAAACTTAACAATGGAATAGCTATTCGGTTGTATGAATGAAATTGCGTGCAATTCATTTATAAATTGATCCGAATGGACTTGAGCACTCGACGTTGCTGCAATGATACATGACTCCATTGCCTTATATTTTCGAGTATCAAGTCCTGCCTATGATCTTGAAAATATAAGCCAGTGAGATCAAACAAAAAATATACAAGTTGCCTATAAATCAGCATATGACCATCTATCAACAGTTCGGTTTAGGACACGAAAACCGGAGAATACCATAGAAGAAACATAATGTGACGTTTTCGTTTAGTACATGCACGATAACTATAATCCTAATTGACAGACATGGATTAGCTTTATTCTATATAGCATACAAGCCTCCATACGCATTGAAAGTTATTATTAACAAGGAACAAGTAAAAATAAGAAAAATGCCGAACTCCGAGAAAAATTCTAAACGGATAGTCTAAGCAAGTGCCAAAAATTAAAGCTCAAACACATCAAACGAATGGATAACAACTGTCATATTCCTGACTTGATACAAGCATTTTCTTATAGCGAAAATGGATGAGTAAACGTGGAAGTTATTTGTACGATCGCTAGCACGACACATAAGATAAGAAAAATAACTGTATTCAAAATGTTCCTTTGTTTCTAGTCTAGATATAAGTTAAAGTAAATGTTATCAATTTCCTTAAGTACGTATAACAGGCACTGACGGTACTAACGATAGTTGTTTAATTAGCATATTATGAGTATTGAATGAATATAATTAAAAGGGTGGTCTTAAAAAAAACTGTCTGACGTTGCGTAGTGATTCAAAAATAATAAATGAATAAGGTCGGGATATTTTTGTATTTTTATTCTAATACATTGGATGGTTTCACTTCTAATTTAAGTTATCGTATCGAACTATAAATCTAGAACAGTCTAGTTACAGCCAGGAGTACAAATACAATATAAATACTTGTATTTGTACTCCTGGCTGTAACTAATGTAACCTCTCTCACTTGTTTTGTACATATTGTAAATATTTATTGTTTGTATTTGTTATCTCTGTACCGATGTAATGCACTGGCTTTATGGGAATAAAGATATATATGATAATGTATTTTAAGAACAATTTAAACTGTTCTAAATAAAATCGTATATTCCATTATATCAATAATTATGATTTTAAAAATTGGAAAAATATATTCAAAATCTAACCAGTGTTAGACAAATAGACAAATAATAGTACAGATGACACAACATAGAAAACTAAAGACTCAGCAACATGAACCCCACCAAAAACTGGGGGTGATCTCAGGTGCTCCGGAAGGGTAAGCATATCCTGCTCAACATGTGACAGCCGTCGTGTTGCTTATGTTATTACAAATCCGGTAAATAGTCTAATTCGGTAGGTCACATTCGTGAAAAGGGAAGGGTATTGTAGATACGACATAAGGAACATATCTGATATCATCTGCGAAACTGTTATTCCATAACGGTCAACCAACTTGTGAGGGCGTCCGTAATATTTACGAAGGGATGATTTCAACTTCACCATTTGGAACTCTTGGTTTAATAGCTTCCTTGTGAGCAGCAATCCTCTATCATGAAAATCATGATAGGAATACAAGCCCGGGAATATCGTATCAATTGGGAGATATATACTCCGTATACAGGCGCTGACTAGAATGTTGTTACATAGAAATGGAAAGTTCACAATTGGGAAGGTAAATTCATCTCTTTTGTCGTAAAGTTTTGTTTTCAACCGACCCTCATTGTCAATTTCTAGATGTAAGTCAAGATATGAGGCAGACTTAACTGTATCTGTAGTATCCTTTATCTCTGGTTTGATGGGATAGATTCTTTCAACATAGTCACCAAATTTTGTATTATTTAGTGAGAGAACATCATCTATATAGCGGAACGTAAAGTTAAAAGATATTGCTAACTTCTTATCTTTCTTCCTAAGAAGTTCCTGTATGAAGTCAGCCTTACAATAATAAAGAAACAAGTCGGCAAGAAGAGGGGCACAATTGGTTCCCATTGGAAGTCCGACAGTCTAGCGAAAAACACGTCCTCCAAACGTAACAAATATGTTGTCAATCAAGAAATCAAGCATCTTGATAATGTCAGTTTCAGAAAAATTTTTGTTTGAATCAGAGTGATTCCTTACAAAGTAGGATTTATCCCTCCCCAAGACAAGATACTTGTATTTACGTTCGCCATTCTTTTTTAAAATGAAATAAAGTAATACCAACTCTTTCAATTTGTCTTTTAGTTTGGAATGGGGAATATTTGTGTAAATTGTAGAAAAGTCAAATGTTTTAATACTATTGCAAGATGAGAGAGTCTTAGATTGTATGTACTCTAAAAGATCTTTGAAATTTTTGAGTATCCACATCTGATTCACGCCACCTCTGGAATAGGCAGTTTCACAATAACTTTGGAGCCCGGCTTTGATTGCTGGTTAAATAGATGTTAATAATTTAGAAAGAGGTTTCGTGGAGCACTTTGAAGACCCAGCAATATACCGTTGTTTGTAAGGACATTTGTGTAGTTTAGGTATCCAATACAGTGATGGAAGATCCAGTTCTTCATCTTTGGTTGAAATTCCAAAGGAACATAGAATAGACTTTTTTATTGCAAATTTACTTATACTAAAATTATTGTTTGGAAACTAAATGTCTTCGGACGACGCGGACAACGACGACGACGAAGACGACGTGATACCAATATACGACGAGAAACAAGATATTTTTATTCTAATACATTAGATGGTTTCATTTCTAATTTAAGTTATCGTATCTAACTATCAATCTAGTACAATCTGTACTTATCACTTTGATAAAAAATATAAATACTTGTGTGTGTACTCCTGGCTGTAACTAATGTAACCTCACTTGTTTTGTACATATTGTAAATATTTATTGTTTGTATTTGTTATCTCTGTACCGATGTAATGCACTGGCTTTATGGGAATAAAGATATATATGATAATGTATTTTAAGAACAATTTAAACTGTTCTTATTTTGTTTCTGTTTTTCTCACTTGTTTGTAATGCCTTTTTAATTTGATTATCATCTATATAAAATCGTATATTTCATTATATCAATCATTATAATTTTAAAAATTTTAAGAAAAATATTTAAAATCTAACCAGTGTCGTTTCTACGAAAGGGTATTAGAAACGTAGTAAAAATAGAATTGGAATTCAACTTTTTTCAAAGTCGAAATGTTGACATTTGATATCTTAAAATTTCTGTGAGTAATCTTTTTTTTCACTAATTGCGATAATATCCGGGTTTATTTAACATTTTATTACTGATCCAATGACATTAAATAATAAAACCGGAGGCAGGTACGCGTAGCCTTCGATGGCAAATTTATCCACGCGTCCCCGTATGCCTTTTTTTCTATGCCATATAATATCATGTTAAGTTGATTCAAATAAAAAGCTTTCATCAAAAAATTTAACACGTGCGAGACATATATAATTTTTGTGGCCGAGCGCAGCTGAATACGACCATAGAGGTCCAGCCCTGAGCAGTTCGGGCAAAAATGAACATAATATTTGCATTTGATGCAGGTCTGAATTTAGATTTTAATTAAATATTTGACACATAATAGGTTTCTGACACAGAATAACTGTAGTCAAAGAACTTCAATTGGTTGTGTGATTTAAATTTATATTCATTTTTCATGTTTTTTTTCTTTTGTCGAAAACACTATGCTGTTGCAAATTGACCTCCCTCCCCATCCCCACTACCTCCATCCCACCCTAAAAAAATGTATACCCTCCCCTTTTTTTGCAAAAAAAAAATAATGTTTGAAGAAATTTTCTTTTTTATTTCTGAAATCTTGAGAACAAATTGTACTAAAACCCACCCTTTTCTAACCTCCCCCCCCCCCCCCTCCCCTTTTCTAAAAAAAATTAATTTCCCTCAAGATATGGTCATAATCTCAATTCAAATTTTCAATGGAGTTTGCAACCGTTATAACCAATTTAAATACATCATAAAAATCTAAAAATAGAAAATGACATACATAATCATGGCTGAAATTTAATAACTTTAATCAGCATTTTTAAAATAGTGACTTCTAAAAATTAAATTGACAGCTAATCACCTCAAGACAATACAACATTTCTTTATAAATAATTTAAAAGCAGTGTAAAGGAGGTAATTGTCTATGTTGTGTTTGCATTACCTCCCTTACACTGCTTTTGAATTATGTTTTGTACTTAAGTAATTGTCCATTAACCAGGACACCTTTGTTTTTCCCCTTTTTTGCCCCTAATTCTAAAACGGTTTGAGCCATTACTCCCCCCCCCCCCACCTCCTCAAAGAAAGACAATTCTTACCATCCCCTTGTGGTATGGAAACTTATGGTATAATTTCAGAGAGATCCATAAACCTTTCCACAAATTATTGTCTCGAAACTAGTAAAAATGCTTATTTTGGCCCCTTTTTGGTCCTTTTTGGCCCCTAATTCCTTAACTGTTTGGACCATAACCCCCAAAATCAATCCCAAAACCTTTTTTTTGTGGTCATAAACCTTGTGTTAAAATTTCACAGATTTCTATTTGCTTATACTAAATTTATTGTCCGGAAACCAAATGTCTTCGGACGACGCGGACAACGACGACGACGACGACAACGACGAAGACGACGTGATACCAATATACGACAAGAAACAAGATATCATATTTATTCTCATTGTCAAAATTCATCAGCAATAAATTAACATTTATTTACGGAATGAATCGGAATACGAATAGGATCAGTTTACCATACAAGTAGTTTATTATAAGTGAAGTTAAATTTTAAACACAAAGAGAATTTTTAAGAAGTAGCAGATTCAACTAGTTCCGTCAGTAAGGTTGTCAGTTCATCATCTATTCTGAATCCACTAAAACTTCAAACTTTGTTTGACTTTTCTGACTAGCTATTTTATCGAGTGTCACTGATGAATCTCCTCTAGATGAAATGTGCGCCTAGTAAACAAAATTCCAATTCTGATATCTATGATGAGTTAATCTACTAATTATATATAATGATAGATCATCTATAATTGTAGCTCGATATATATATATATATGTTTTATTCACATAAAATATGACATACAGAGTGTGGCCGTAAGTATTTGTCACTTGAGGTTTTTTACAATATATACATTTTTTCAAAAAAATATTTTGGGGTCATTTCTGGTTGGATTTCGAGAAACTTGGTACAAATATAAGCAGAATTATCACAGGTTTATTGGATTATGTGGTTGTATTTTTGTTGTTAATTATTTTCATTTTCTCACGAGATAAACACAAATATTATTTTCTGTTTAGAAATTTGCTGTATATTTCAACCAAATTTAATTTGAAATAACATACCAGCTCAAATCGTTCAAGTAAAAGAACAAGGAGTCCATATAATTTGAGATTCAGAGTGACTTTACCTATCAAATGACCTGGAAGTGATATTTTGTAGACCAAACGAAGCATAGTATATACTTTATTCCAATCAAAGTATATGGATGCAATATATTTTCCGTGCAATTTAAGCGATTATTTGTTCGTACCTAAATAAGGCAAGTATTCTTCGTATATATACACGATAAAGGGGAAATACAATGTACAATGAAAAACTTTTTTTGTTAAAGTTTTTAGATAATGCAGTTTTCAATATACAAGGTAGAAAGACCTTATACTGTTCTCTGAACAATTTTTTTTTATATTTATCTTGACCCAATTTCCCACTGTAAAATTATTTAGGTAACATTTCACGTTGTAGGTTTTTAATTTAATTGTAGGTCGACACCAACAGACGACAAGAAATATCAATGGCTTACTTGACTGGGATTCGCACAAGGGGAGCTTAAAACGGCCTGATGGTGACAATTTCGATTTAGGTACATTCATTACGTTTGATGAAACTGTTTTTATTAAATATATTTCAATCTGATATGCATAGAACAGATGATATTACCCTTATTCGTAATTCGTGTTTTGAAGGCACGTTTGTGTAATATAAAAAGAAGATGTGGTATAATTGCCAATGACACAACTCTAAACAAGAGACCAAATGACACAGAAATTAACAACTATAGGTCACTGTAATGCATACAGAAACAGCTTAGATGCTTAGTTTCTTAATTGCTTGCTTTTAATCTGACGAGAAACAAGGAAACCCAAGGAATACAAATGCATATTCAGTTTACCTCAAGTTTCTTTATTATTTATGAAAAACAGATATCACAGGAAAACAACTTACAACATGTACAATTGTTTTTGCAGTTACAAGTTTAAATAATCAAAGGTCCATTGGTAATTTGTTATGGTATGGCAAGTTCAGGTTGTTGGTGGTAGCTGAAGAAATACAAAAATTCAGTATTGCCTTGTTATTGCCTGCTTCATTTCAATCTGAACTACAACTACAATTAGAACAGGGGCCTTATGAATCTTTTAAAAGTTGATGCATTTGTTTAATACGATTTTGTAATTTTGTTATTTATCTTATTGAAAGATGTCTTCATAAGTGAATACAGTATGTGAAATATGGTAGGTAATCCGTAACTATTTTGAATTTTTTTTATTTTCTTTTAAGAAAATATTGAAGTTTTTACGGGGTCATTTTTTTAAATATTGCACTAAATATTCTCAAACTTTCCGACAAAATGAAAGGTCAAAGGCATCCATCCAATAACTTTGTAAATATAGTCAATACAGATGATTGCTGTATTTTTTTTCTTTTAAGTTTGATTTGTTTACATTGGTTAAAATAGTAGCCTGGTGCTATCCATTATCTTGAATCTTTTCCAACAAACGACATAACGGCACTTCCAGTACGGCCAATCACTCAAAATAAACAAGTATATAGAATTATAAAACTAATGTCCTGATGTACTAGAAAACCATAAATTGAAAACAAATATGACAGACAACTTTGAACGACAACTTATGAATCACAGGCACTTGAATTGGGACAAGCAAATTCATAATGTGGTGGGGTTACAAAAATACAATGCGAGTGTTCAAGTCTCCTCTCACCTCGGATAGAGGTGTAATAGCATAATACAAAGGAAAAACGGTAACAATTAGTTGAAAAAAAATTGGCCCATGAGATAAACAAAGTAGAAAAAATGATAAAAAGACACCCAAAAAATGCTGATAACCCTTGACTTCATACCTAACTGTTCATAAAAAAATCGAAATTGGCTAAATTGAATCCTGTTATTTTCGTTAAAATGCTTTTAACAACAGATAGACAAAAGTGTATTATTTAAATAAGGTAATTTTCTTTAACAAAGAAGATATGAAGTAGTAAACAACTATAATTAATCGTAAAAGAATATTATGCTTTTCAGGTCTGCCAAATAAAAACAAAAAGAAATTACTCTGTTTGCAAAATAATTTTAGACGTCAATATTATATTGTACTTTCACAAATTTAGTTTGAAAACAGATATGTCGTACTTTAAATACAACACAGACGTTTGCAAATATAAAAATTCATAATGTTAATCCTTCTCTGATGCAATAGCTAGATCATATCTGATAGATGAATTGCTATGATCATAGATGAACCGAAAAATACCAAATAATAGATTTAATCTGATGTTTTCGTTTACAATTTACATACACTAGAACAAGTATAATGACCTTTATCAATTATAGACATAGTGTTATCTATATCACACAAAAGGCCTTAATAAACATTGATAGTTATAGTTATCAAGGAAGCCGCGCGATCCGTAACTCGACAACAAAGGTATGTTAATATCACTTGTAATTAAAATGTCCAGTTGTTTCTAGTCAAGATATACATTCGTGTTATTTACTGTAGAACGTCTCACAAGTACTGAAAGAACTAAGAATTATTTGGTATTGGATTCGTACCTAGTTAAATATGATTGAAAGAAGGTGGATCATAAAACACATCTTGGACAATGATAAGGGATATTTAAAAATATATTTATGAGGCAGGGATATTTCTTTATGTGTAATTGTTTTTTTTTTTTTTTTGTGAGATAAGTGGATACATATATCAGAAGCAGGGACAAAGTTGTTCATTAATAATCGTAACTTAATGAAAAGCACAATGTTTTCTTCTAGTCTTGATCTTTGAAGTAAATGATACATGAACAGGGAGAAGAGCAATTGCATACTGTATACAAGTACGTCGGGCCACATCAAGCACTAACACTGACTCTTTCAAAATGGTTGATATACAGAATATATATCAAAGAAAACAACAAATAACGGTTATCTATATATATTCTGACTTGGTATAGATACTGACAACCTTGGTGTTGTCCCTTTTTGCCTATTTAGACCATACTTTGTAAAAACTAAAACCTTTGTTATTGTCTGACTTAGTAAAGGCACTGACTGTTGTGACGTCATATGCTTTAAGTGAGAGCAAAACTCCCTTTTATGATATTTAGATCATATTTCGTTTAAGCTCATTCAATACCACACCTTCCAGCAATCACCTGGATAGCTACTAACTTGAAAATAAATGGTGCCTAATTTGGACAGTATGGTCAAAATGTGTTTGATACTATCGGAAGCTTTATAGGATCGTCTATCTTTAGCTGTTCTCTGATTTCTACTTCTTTTCGAAAATATTCGTGTGTGGTTGTTTGTTTTTTCAAAATATATGTATATCATATTGTTTGTCTGTCTATCCGTTATTGTTTAATTTTGATGACTGTGAAACAAATCTGAATGTTTTGACTGGCAAGAACAAATCGGATTTCTTCTTTTAAAAAGAAACACCACCCTATCTTTTAAACATTACAAACAGAAGGGAGAGATCATAATGTTCCAGACTTTAAGTTAAAAACCCCTCAACAAAATCGTTATATAACTCCTTTATATATTTAGCATGTTTAACTCATATATTAACACATGAATACCAATCACCAGTACAGATTCGGGCCACGTAAAACTTAAAAAAAGAAGACAATAAACGTGATATGTTCTCTAAATTAGATGCATACAATTAATATGGACTTTATTGGCAGGCATACATTTGGTCTTTTTTCTATCACATAGAAGCTTCTATACTTATTGATGCTAAGTATCAAAAAGGAAGTAATTTACACGATCGGTTACGAACGACTAATGAAGTAAGAACATGAAAAACAAAAAACTTGATTTTCAATGTCTTTGTGTTTCTATTCATGATATAAGTTCAAGTGCGTGTCATTGAGTTACTGAAGTACGTATCACAACCACTGACGGTACTTGCAATAGTTGTTTATTTGGCGTTTTATTAGTATTGATTAAAATGTGATTGAAACAGGTGGTCTGAAAAAATGTTTAGATTAGAACTTTCATTTGAGAAGTATATAGTACCATTATCCAATCAAAAATTGCTAATGCTTATAAAAATACATCTTGAAAAAAGTTTAAAAGTGTTGTTAAATGTTTTTGTTTTTGATTATTGTACAATGTATCCATGATATTTTCAAGAAAATGTACTAAAATAAGTATTTTTGTTTACAACATTACAGATATGGCACAGGTGTTGGCAGTACCAGGACATTTAAGACATGGATTTTCTTTTAAAGGCCAATTCAACCACGACTTCCGTCGAATAACTGGTATAGCAGCTACAATAAAGGGGAACATTTTGTTATGTGACTATGATAAAAAGAATCTGATATTAGTTGATCCTCTTGGAAATTATTTAAAGAAGCTAAACGCAGATAGTGAACCATATGATATTGCTATAACGAGTCAAAATATAGCCTATATTACACAACCTAAATCCAGATCTGTCCTGCAAATTGACCCTGACAGAATGGTTGAACTCTTCCAAGCAACATGCAACGACCTAAGCACTACCGTGTTTTCTGTTTCTGCAGTCCCAAGTACTGGACGGGATTTTTCAGAGAAAGTTTCATGTTTTCTTGGCGTTAAAATACAAGGTTTTTCGTATATATATGCTGTGAAAAACGATAACATGTAAGTTTATTTTCGATGAACACCCGGTTTTTCTCGAATAATATCATCTAAAGAATATATCTTTTAAAGTTTCCAATCATAATAGCTTCGCAAAACGTTTTTCTTTTTAAATAGTGTATCGAAAAATAAAAGAGGCATTAATCCAAAATCTTGAGATGGGTTGTCTTTAAATGATTACTTATACAGTTGACTGAGAAAAATAATAAGGACAAGCTCAAAGACTCGAAGAATTTGTAAAACCTATTATTCATATTAAGTTATGAAGCAGGCATGCAACGTTTTGTGAAGAAATAATAAAATACTGACCAGTATATATTATAACGATAATGTGAAATATGTGAAGATAAGATAAAACGTTTCAAACATTTTAGTTCTGTATATGAACTTTTTTCTTGGTGTATTTATTCTCACGAAATGTTTAGCAGAAGGACAATTTTCTCGAAAATAAATACACGCGAACATAAATACAATGTTGATGTATATTAAATATAGATTATAGTAGTATACAGTGTATAGTGTTTAAAATTCATAACATTGAATACAAAATTCCAAATCAATTTCAGACAAAACTGCATTAATAAGTTTGGTTTCTAATATCAAAGTTTATGTTTCAACACATACTTCTGCCATCCCCATATCCATATCAAGTTCATTGACGCAGACCGTTATTTGTATTTGTTTCAAGTTCGGTAAAACCGTGCAATTTAGTAGATATGTCGACAATTCCAAATACGCAAATATAAGTACCCACGAAAGAAAGGTACAAACGCAAACATAAGTACCCGCTACAGAAAGGTACACATACTGTAATAAACATCTTTCAACTCTCACTTTTGAACAGGACTAAACTTTTAGGGTCATACTTTTATGGTATGCGATTATTATTGAAAGCTTTGAAATTCTAAAAAAATAGAGAAACGCAAATCTTAAACTTCGTAGTCTGAGGTATTGTTACAACCATCTTTCACGTCAAATTTTAACTCATTATATATACCAGAATTGAAATTTTGCACGCCAGACACGCGTTTCGTCTTCGAAATATTTATCAGTGACACTCATTTTGTAAACAGTTTATGTATAATGATGACCTGATCAATGATAATGCCATGTGAAAAAGCAGTAATGACTACTGCATGGGCTGGTGATGCCCTCAGGGAAAAAAAATACAAGTAATGGCATCGACCCTGGGGTTGTTAATTAGCTTGTCATAGATATCAGGCATATTTAGTCTGACTTTTTTTTATATTCGATGGAATCAGTAATTCGGAGAATTAGTATTTATTCTTTTACGTTTTTAATTTATCATATTTTATTAATCTGTACATTTGTTATTTAGAAAACATCAAGTACCGGTACGTTATCTGGAACTCATTAACATTATATAAATAACACATAACTGAGAGGGTGATAGAGCAAATTGTTACCCCGAGAAAACATTGTCAACTGAGGCGAAGCCAAGGTTGACAATGTCTGTTCGAGGGGTTAAAATCTGCTCTATCACCCTCTCAGGTATGTGTTATTTACTTTATTATACTGAATGTTCTGTTATTGCTGTCTATTAAATTTCAAATTCAAAGTAATAAACTATGACGTCTTGTACATAACAATCATCCGTATTTAATAAAGTGCACACTTGACAAAGCGTCTCCGTGAAAGGTAATATGGTATTTGCCATAGGAAAGACAAAAAAATGTCTCCCTCGTATCAACCAATCAAAATCTGGCATTTTGACATGAAGTATAATAATAGTAATAAACATATGTATACAGCTGTTAGTATTTGTTATTAATAAACATACATAATTATCAACGGTATCAGGCTTATAGTTTGATACGCCAGACGCGCGTTTCGTCTACATAAATAAACTCATTATAGATACCAGATTGAAATTTTATATTTGCGCAAAACGCGCGTTTTGTCTACAAAAAACTCATCAGTGACGCTTGAAACCAAACAAAGTTTAAAAGGCAAAATAAAGTACGAAGTTAAAGAGCATCGAGGACCCTAAAATACAAAAAGTTGCTCCAAATACGGCTAACTTAAGGTAATCTATGTCTGGGATAGGAACATCCTGAGTATTTCGAATTATTCTTACTTTCCATACTTAAAAAAATTATATACCATGTCAGTAATATAAGAAAGAAGATTTCCATTAAGATTATCAACATATAATTATCTTATATAAAAAATGCAAAGATTAAGAAAAATATATAGTTTGTGTGGTTTAAGTTGTAAAATATAAATATATGTTTTTGAGTATGGCTGTAGATTTTTTAGAAAAAAAGAATAATTGAAATATAATGGTTTTTTTGGTTATTTATTTGCAGAGATGGATTATGTAGTATTTTCTCATTTAAGAGCCAATGTATTATATTGTAATTATATTTCTACTAATTTATGTACACATATACATTGTGAAAAATAACTGATCATTCACACTACTCTTTTATTATTAACAGCAATTATTTTTTCTGTTCTTTTTACACAAATGCTATAAAGACTTTCTTTTACTTTGCACTGTCTGCAATATCAAAGCTTTTTAAAAGTCTTTGCAGTTGAAAATGTATTGCTTCATTTGCAAATGAATCAAGTTTGCAGCATTCCCCCTTAATGCTTTTGTTATATACCTTAACAGAAAATGTTTTATGGTAAAGAGAACACTTATACTATCAAAACAAAAATCAAGAGTCAATTTCAACAATGAAAGTTTAAACAATCTCACAATTCCAAAATAAAGGTTCAAAAGTTTCTAATTTTTCTTGGCAAAAAGTACAATTTGGATTGTCAGTGACATTAATGTTATTCAAAAATTTATTAGCACCTAACATATATAGTCTTAATTCTATTAATGTATTATTAAACTGCAAACATCAATATCAGTTATGGAAAGGACACTGCATACATATAAACAACTGCTTGATACGGATGTAATTAATCAACCGTACAAAATCAAATGACGTACTAGTTCTTGACTGAGAACAGTGGCCGGGAAAATTATTTTTAAGGGCCTTCAACATCCTTTTCCTTTCCTTTTTTTACATCTTACTCCCAATAGTGCTGATGTAGCAACTTAATATTAAGACCTGTTGAACGAAACACAAACTACAATTTTCAACTCGCATGCGGAGCAGAATTTGCCTACTTTTACCAAAGCACCGGAGATCACCCCTAATTGTTTGTGGGGCTCATGTTGCTCAGTCATGAAGTTCTTGTAATGTGTTTTGTGTGCTGTTGTTTGTATGTTTTTCTTTTTTTTACCCGTGGCGTCGTCAGAGTATTTTCAACTTATGCGTTTGAATGTCCCTATGGTATCTCTCGCCCATCTTTTACAAAAAAGACAACACTGTCTGTCAATGTAAGAGTTATTGAAGTTACTGAGAGCAAGTTCAAAGGTCATGACACGTAATAAATAACCGTACTGACTACTCTACACGTTAAACACATAAGTATTTAAATGGCTTCAATGCTGTAGTTTTTTTTTTTTTTTTTATTTCAGTAGCCTTCCACTCGCAAATTCAACTAGAGGAAGACAAATTGGTCCATGTGTAATAAAGTTCCATGCAGTTAATGAACAGTCTTTTTTATCTTGTACCGGAGGTCAAAATTATATCATGTATAGCGGACAAAATCTACGATTAAATAAGATAGATAGTATCGTCACCATGGATACACCCACTGACATATGCTCCGACGAGAACGGCCACATCTACGTCAGTGGACAAGGATCGAACAACATACACAGACTTGAAGGGTATTTTAAAAAGTCAGACAGATATAGAATAGATCAGGATTGGAAAGTACTAGACATACCATTGAATTCACATCATGGAATCAAGGAACCTGTCGCATTGTGCTTCAACCAAGACTATAGTAAATTGTATATTGTCAACGAATGGGGGAAATCAGTTTTGATCTTTGATGTTATTTGATTATTGAATAAAACTATTATGGCTTTTTTATTGTTCGCGGAGTACCATTTGTGTGAATGTCATTGGTATAAGTAAACTATGCTTCAATCAGCCATTCTAAACAAAATTTTGTCTATGTTTTAGAGAATGTTTTTGATTCAGTTTCCTCTAATCATTATTCTTCATTTTGATAGTGCTATGTAATAAGACTGCTTTACTTTTTTTCGCAATAAATCGTTAATATGATTCACGTTTTGTTGTAGTAAACATGTTATGCATGTTATATCTTGTATAAGGATTGACGTATTTTCCACTTATGACTATCGGCAATCACATCAACATCATTTATTCTACAGAACAAAAACGTTATAATTGAATGTCACATTAAAATTTATCAAAACTCTCTATTGAGAGCTAAGCTATGTCTTTTGGGCAGTTTCAAAATTTGACATTTTTTTAAGTTGTCCTATGAGAGATGTAAAGATTTAAATTCTAAAACAAGATTACTTCCATAAACTACTTAAGGAAAGGACCCTGTTATATAACATATAATAAAACATCAAGACTTTAAAATTTCATTAAAATTTCATTTTTGATTTCATAATTTCCTTAATTCACTACATACAATGTATGTGAATATAAACATATTTTAGACAGTCTTAGCAATATGAACAAATGCCTAGTGTAAAATAACTTCAGTATTCATACCTTAAACGCCGAAGAGTTCACTTATATACACGAATGCATGTATAAATAAAAATTGATTTACATTGTTTGATGTGTTTAAGGTTTGTTTTTAAGCTCCACAATTTTTAGAAAATTAAATTTTGTGGAAGTATGAGAAAGATGATTTTTTCTCGTTAAATACAATTCTAAGTAAGATCATATTTTTCTTCCTCTGGCTTTCAATATGGAGTTCAATTGGCAGACTTAACACGTTTTCTGTAGTGGAAATTTCGCAATCCTGTGGCCAAATGTACGCCCAAGGTCACCAAATAAAGTCATACATGACAATCATTTCTGCATCCGGCAAACTGTTGAATAAGTCAATAGGATATAGCTGAAACATTTTATGCATCAAGATTATCGTGCATACTATTTCATTTCTAACAATTTTGTTCATAAAAAGAGCAACCAATATAAACGATGATTTATGTATATCCTATGACATTGATATCTTCATCTTGTAACCTTATATATCGCTCTCTATTTTGTACAACAGCTGTTGTTCATCTTCTGACAGCATCCTGTTTCGGGAAAATTGTGACTCAAATACGATCATTTATGGATCTGTTTGCTTCTATTGGATCAATGAACCTAACATATTCACTAACTTTTAAAATTTTAATGTGTAACAAATGAATATCTATCAATACAGTATATCATTAAAAAACAAAACATAATTGTTGAATACCATACTTTGACCTCTAATGGTTTACTTTTACAAATTGTGACTTGGATGGAGAGTTGTCTCATTGGCACTCATACCACATCTTCTTATATCTATATAATACCCAATTCAGGCAGATACGTCTTTTATATTTTCTCAATAATCAAACCAACAATTGCTAAATGTATAAAGTAAATAAATCTTTCGCATGCATCTGAACTCGTTTTTACTAAAGGGACGACGTTATGACTTACTGGGGTATGGGAAGTGTTGCAGGATGTTTTTTTAGATTAACGCCTTCGTCTGAATAGAAATCTTACATAAGACAAGTAGAAAACAAACTTTCTGTAAGACAAAATGAAGGTAACGAATGTGTAAAAAAGTGAAAATTAATTTTAGCGCAAATAACAATAAGCGTGCTTTCAAAATATCAAAATAGATGACACATCCTCCAGCCAAAAAGAGAGCTCCCTCCCATCAAAGAAAACAAACCTTACCACACACCATGAATGGTCGTCTCCTAAATTAAACATTCATATTGCATGTATTGTCTGATTATTTCTTTTTCATCTAGTTGTCTTGTGTAACTCAATATCGTAAAAGTATCCACAAAAATTCAAAATTCAAATGTATTTTTAAAAGTGGAAAGTCCAAAAATCATGTTTTAGCCAATAGATAGAATTGAAAAAAAAACTGTCATATTCCTGAATAAGTACAGACATTTTCCGACATGAACATGGAGTGTATGACCTGGAAATATAGCTGGCCAATCTCTCCATTGCATGACAGTTGTACATAGTTCCATTATATTGACAATATTTTATGATCAACCCAAACAGACATAATTAAATAAAATTAGATCTAGCAGCAACACCTGTGTAAATAAACATAACATACAAACACAACTGACTAAAACATACAAATAGATATGACAAAGACGCAACAAAATTGTTGGTGGTTAATCTGGCAAGAAGCCTACACAAACGTTTTGTTGTTAATAGGACATACAATTAATACAATTAATACAAACTACTAGTATGCACTTTAAATACTGAAAACTCCTTTTCCGACCAAATTGCACCTTTTGACCCATGCATATCAGAAAAACAAAAAAAAACCGATAGCTGAATCCACATATACAGAGTCAAATCAAAAATAATACAATCAAAGGGAAAACAATAGCACAAATATATTTTTTAAAGGGAGAACTGCGATTTTTTATTCTGTTCATCTTGGTAGTTTAGCTATGCATTGTTTTAATTTGATATTTGGTACTTCGTAAATGTTTTGTTTTGTTTTTTTTAATAATGGATGTGTTTGAATTCAAGTCCCGGATTTCAATAAATATATATTTCCATTTCCATTTCTAAATTAACTTTTACTGCGAGGATGAAGATATCATAAATTGGTCAAGACTTTCATTAAATCTTAAAACAACATATATAGTGATGTATCTTACCTCCTATACATTTCTAGGAATATGATTGGTTAAAAGCGTCCGTGTGGAGACCGTCTATATTCCATATTAGGTTAGTAGTGGTGTAACGTCCCTTTATAAAAACAAAACGGTACTGAGAAAAAATCCTCAACAGACGTAGACAATTGATGATGAAGATTGAAATCAATTCATAAAACACATTTAAACCTAACAAGTTGTTATTGTTGGCATCTGTTTTTTAGGATCAATGGAAGTAGTTTCTTAATGCTAACGGTATTGAAGACTTGCTCATTTTGATAGGTAACTAGTCTAAATTTCACACGTTAAGATAGTCGGTAAGATAAATTCGTTACATAGTGTGCTAGTGACGTAATACGGTATATATGGGGTCAGTTAATTCCATATGGGGTTTCGAGCTTCGCTCTCACCCCATATGGAATTTACTGACTCCATATATACCGTATTAGGTCACTAGCACACTATGAAACTAATAATATTGCGTATATAATAACCAATGTGCAGGTAATGAATAAGAATTGACATCACAGGTCCAGATAGTTATGTTATAATTAAATAATTCTTGTATGATTTGTATCACAAGAGACCAAAATGACACACAAAATAACAACCAAAAGGTCTTCAGAAATTAGCAAAGCCTGTACACATAGTCAACTATAAAAAGTCTAGAAATAACAAATGTAAAACATTTCAAACGAGAAAACTAACGGTTTAATTAATGTACTATTTAATTTACGCTCCTAACTTGGAATCGGCACATACAGTATATGGCGGGGTTAAATGAGTTTGAAGGCACCCACCCTCCCCTACCCTTCGACAGTGGTGTAACAGTACAGCAACAAAATACACACTATAATAATCAGCCATGCAAAAACATATCCGTTTTTTCTTTTTCTTTATAATTTTATAATCTTTATAGACACACCAATCAAATTTTTCCCGCCATGTTCTCCCATTTTATAATAATAAGGGAGGGATCATAAGGGTCCAGATTATAAGTTTTCAAGCACTACAACTTTATAAGTCCTCAATAGATTTACAATGTTTATTTCGTGCATTAACAGTTGTCTGTCTTAAACCCGTATAATATGGGACATGGCGTCGGGGAACACACCATAAAGTCACTGTATATGGAACATATAGGACTGGAGACTTGTGCATATTACAAAAAGAACATTATCCATTATTGAATACTAAAAAGGCTCCGGAAAATATTTCGACATAATTTCTGACAAAAATTTTCATTAATTTCTACCATTTTTCATTGACATAACAACACGTTTAACAGTTCAAGCGATAAGACCAATGACCCATTGTATAATGAATAGAAATATATACATCAACCAATAATAACAAATGAATTGTAGGCTTCTGATTGCGGACGGGAACATACAAAATATGGCGGGGGTAAAATTAATTGCAAACGTTTAATCCTACCTTTTCTGAAAAAATGGTTTAACAGCATAGTGTTAAAAAACAAACAAATCAATCAGAAGAAAACAAAAATTACCAATATCGCTTGCAACTTTAATTTCATGTTCATCAGAAAAATTAGAGTTTAAATTTAAAGAAGAAAATCAAAGGCATTTCAGGGACAGAGAAGATATAAATATTCAGAGCTATGATTACAACTGGTAACCAAAATAATGTGATGTATGTCAACGACAAAGAAAATAGAAATCAGTATATTGTCAATACTGATCAGATATTGTTGTGTGTCTTGTCGTTTGTAGTTGTGATTCTATCTTTTTTTTTCTATTCGTATGTTAAAGTAAATCCCCTTCATTTGTATGATTTAAGTTTAAAGCAACTATGTCCACAGGATTTATTTGTTTTATACAGTTTGATTTGGAAGAAAGGCCAACATAGTTAGTTGCACTATTACTAACACAATTCTACATTAATATTCTTGTAGTTGTTATAACATACACCAAATAACATAATTATAAACTTATTCTTGAATTATATCCAATTTTAGAAATTTACCTGTGACGTTACTTTTTGTGGCATTGATCCATTTGTGTTACAGAAAAACACTTCTCTCCAAAATTATTGTAGTTATTCGTTGTATGCTGTGGTTAACATATCGAAATGTACTATTATATTTATTATTTACTTATGTATTTCTCTGTCTTTAGTGTTATGGCATTTATTTGTACTGAGTTCCCGTCATGTAATATTGTCATTTTAGCGATATATTTAACATTGCCATAAAGCGCGGAGGTTTGGCTAGTAAGACAACCTGGTTCAACCCACCATTTTTTCTTAAAATGTCCTGTACCAAGACAGGAATATGGCAGTTGTTATCTTTTAGTTAGTTTCTATGAATGTTGCATTGTTGTCTGTTTTTGTTCACTTCTGTGTTCTGTTATTTCGTTGCTTTCCTCTTATAGTTGATGTGTATCCCTCGGTTTTAGTTTGTAATCCGGATTTGTTTTCTTTTCATCGATTTATGAGATTGATCAGCGGTATACTACTGTTGCCTTTTTTTATTGTGGGCGTTTATTTTTGAATTTGCTGTCTTTAATTGAGATTTTCGGAGTCCGAAAACGGATATTTCCGACGGTTCTATATACAAAAAAAGACGTTGGGAAGTGTTACATCTGTTATTAAAAATCCAAACAGTTCTTCTTTCAATTCTTACAGGCAATAGCTACATGTAAACCGTGCATAAATAGATTATATAATTAAATAACCAAGAAATGACAAAAAAAGTGTGTTACAATGTGTTACTATTTTGACATGTGTAGTCTTTATAAATGAACAATGATAAGAGGAAATACCAGAATTACCAGAACAACAGACGTATTCCATCGCACTCTTCAGAACATATTAAAAAGAGGGGCGAAAGATACCAGAGGGACAGTCAAACTCATAGATTGAAAATAACTTGACAACGCCATAGCTAAAAAATAAAAAGACAAACATACAAATAATAGTACACAAAACACAACATAGAAAACTAAAGACTAAAAAAAAAAAGCACGAACCCAACCCAAAACCCGGGGGTTATCTCATGTGCTCTGGAAGGGTAAGCAGATACTGTTCCAAATGTGGCACCCGTAGTGTAACTTATGTTATTACATATCCGGTAAATAGTCTAATTTGGTAGGACACATTCGTGAAAAAGGAAGGGTATTGTAGTTACGACATAAGGAACATATCCGATATCATCTGTGAAACGGGTATTCCATAACGGTCAACCAACTCGTGATGGCGTCCGTAAAATTTACGAAGGGATGATTTCAACTTCATCATTTGGAACATTATCATGCAAACAAAGAACAAGGAATAACCCATTTTTATTTTGTATGGATAGTCGGACATTAAATAGGGTATAGATAAACGTTTACCGTGGAAAAAAACAACCTTTTAATTCAGACCATATTGTTTTAAAAATAAAACATATACTGAATATTTTAAAAAGTGCAACAAGGCAAATACGATTTTTGTCTTTCTGAGAAGCTCCTGTTACTAGTAAGAGCTCTTCTCAATAAATAAAAGATAGAGGAGCACTGTTGGTTCAACTAGAGGGGCCTAATTTTTGACCTAAAACAAGATATTTGTATCTACAGTGGCCGAAGCTTGTTCGCCTTCTGAAGTTCTTGTTATATCCACTTATTGTTTTTATTCATAAATTAGTACATATACTTTTATTCATATGACACAAAATAGAAATAAGTACACTAAAGCAGTGAGAACATGCAAAGGCTCCTATAATTAAGGGGCATGGCTGTCACGACTAAAGATTTGCTGTTTTCAACGGGTTACTGGCAAAACCCTGCATCATTGACCATCAAATTCCAATTGAAAACAGAAACTCCGGGAATAGACATGTTTTATTATTCTTTCTCTCTCGGAAAGTATATATATAATCAACTTTTAAAAATGATAACCTTCCAAAGATTTACATTGTGTATAACCTTATTTTTAATCAACAAAGCACCATAACAACCATTTCAAACTTAACGTTACGTCTACAGTATTCGTTACTTTTTTTTGTAAAAATGTCATGCTGAGTTCCAATAACCTTAATCTGTGACATGTCAACAGTTTATGGTATCCAGTATAATTGAAATAATTAAATCCTATTTGCCTGTTTGTCTTTGCGTTAACATAAACAATATAAACACATATGTGATCACCTTGTGTTGATTTTAATTATATTTGTAGGTTTTTAACCCCAGTGTATCTCCAATTATTCATTTGTTTCATGTTCTTCTTAGCTATGCTCATACGAACATAAAGGTTGTTTTAGTAATGCGTAAATGAAACAAAAAGCAATGTGGGATATGAAATTGCACTGATCAGTTTAATAATAAATTGTGACAATTCTGTACATTGTGGTCTCAAAATCTCAGAATAAATGGTAAGAAATCTACAAATACAAAAATGTTCAATCTGATAACTCTATTTGATAACATATCACGAATGCAAAATATACATGGCGATCTGATCAGTGAAGTTTTCTCGACAAGAGAAAAGGCGCGAAATCGAAAGATATATGTGTATGAAATTTATCATACAACATTTTAACTGTGGTGGTTTTAAATTGTTTTTCGCGTAATGCATGCGGTTACATTCGACCAAAATATAGTGTATGGATATGAGACAGTTATCAAAATAAGCATTTTATAAAAGACCTTTAGTGGTCAACATGTGATCTTCCACTTTACATAGTTTTACAATCTCTTCATCGGAAAAAGTCTAAAATTTTGAAAGTATACAATAATAATGATACTAATGATAATATACAAACTCATCATAGATACCAGGATAGAAATTGTGTATTTGCGCCAGACGCAAGTTTATATATTAATATGATAATGAATTCTTGCTTTCATTTGATATGATCTTTCCATGTTTCGTTTATGTTTGTAATTTAGAATCTGATTTGAAAAGGTAACAAAATAATGATCAGTTGATGCACTTGTTTCAAGTTGACGGATCTTCTAGTACAAGATTGTGGTAAAATAATTCGCACAAAATAAAACACCTGATATGGGACTGGCTGACGAACGCACAGAACAAAAAGAAACATAATGAAAAGACGCTTCGACATTTTGGAGTGCGACCTATCTGCTTTCTTTGAACATGTTAAATAGTTAATCTTTGCTGTTTAAAAATTTGCGATTAAACACCTCGATAAGTCAGACTAGAAGAAGATAAAAGAATAAAGGGTATTACAAGAGTCAATCATTTTAAGTCCCATTTTGTCAATAATGCAATTGCACAGCTTAACATCTGAAATAAATGTCTGAAGAGTTTTTTAGCTTAGACAAACCAAATAAAAAACGTGTCCTTTTTTTTTAGGACTATTAGTCTTGTGTTTTCAAAATCACTTGGGTTTCTTTTTTTTTTTTTGGTGGATTGTTTTGTTTTTGTTTTTTGTTTTTTGTTTTTGTTGTTACAAGAATAGTTTGTCACTACTTCAAATATCTACAAATTCAAAAAAATATTCCAACGTTTTTATATTAGGCTAACGTTATCATGTGGTACAATCGCTCTAAGATATTAGTAACAAAGTCACATAATTGATATTTCTTTTGCAAATATTTTAATGATGGCACAGTTGTTGGCAGTCCCAGGAGATGTAAGACATGGATTTTCGTACATAGGGCAATCCAACCACGACTTCGGTCGAATTACCGGGATAGCAGCAACAATAAAGGGAAATATTTTGTTATGTGACTATGATAAAAAGAATCTGATATTAGTTGATCCTCTTGGAAATTTTTTAAAGAAGCTAAACGTAGATAGCGAACCGTATGATATTGCTATAACGAGTCAAAATATAGGTTATATTAAACAATCTAAATCCAGATCTGTCCTACAAGTTGGCCCTGACAGAATGGTGGAACTATTACAATTAACATGTAACGAAGTTAACACTACCGTTTTGTGTGTGTCAGCTCAAAATACTGGAAGGGATTATTCTCAGAACATGCAGACGTGTCCATGTTATTTTGGCGTGAACAACGATAGTGATTTGTATGGAGGTGCTGCCTATAATCAACAAATGTAAGTCTTATACTACAATAACTATGCTAAGCTCAAATAGCCACAACAACGTATGACTTTAAAATAATATGATGCACACAAGCAGTCGAAATGTTATTTTTCATATTAGGTAAGCAAGCAGTCAGTCAGCGTTTTTTTTAATAACTTGGAGATAGGAAAAAAGTATGTCGAGGATTCAAATAATAGTGTGAATTGTTTAAAGTTTTATGAAACTTCTAACGAAAAAAAAAAAAATGATGCATATGTTTTATATAACTAAAATGCTAGTTTTTGTTTTAATACTTATTATGCTGATGCACATGCACTTTTTCTGAAGAAAACTATTTATAGTGTCCAAATTTAAAAAAATGTTGTTTAATTATTGGCTTCCAAGACAATAGTTCGCCGACATTTTTTCCGTATGCAGTTACCTCAGCGTGACCTTTCGCGTAAAAATCCGGTACTCGCAATACTCAAGTGCGAAGGGGAAACCAAATTTGCAGAGAGAGTCAACAAACGTAAACACGCTCCGTCATCGAAATAAACTGCATCTTATTGTATATGTTATACACGTGCTTAACTGAATATCCATGCTTCTTTGTTGATTGTTTACAACAGTGACAATTGGTTAACATCGGCTTCAAAACACGACCAATGATTAGCTGCCATATTTTCACAACAACACTGATCGCATGATTTTTTTTTATTATACAAAATGGATGCGAATAGAAATGATAACATCGTGCAGAAAAGGCAATTTTAAGATTATGACGGTTTTCGTCCCCAAGGGTATCACCAGTCCAGTAGTAAGCACTTTGGTGTTGACATGAATATCAATTATACGGTCATATTTATAAATTTCCTGTTTACAAAAGTATAAATTTTTCGAAATACTTAGGATTTTCTTAGCCCAGGCAAAGATTACCTTAGCCGTATTTGGCACAACTTTTTGGAATTCTGGGTTCTCAATGCACTTTAACTTTGTACTTGTTTGGCTTTATAACTATTTTGATCTGAGCGTCACTGATGAGTCTTATGTAGACGAAACGCGCGTCTGGCGTATTAAATTATAAGCCTGGTACCTTTGATAACTATATACACCACTGGGTCGATGCCACTGCTAGTGAATGTTTCGTCCCCGAGGGTTTCACCAGCCCAGTAGTCAGCACTTCGGTGTTGACATGAAGCCGTATTTGGCACAATGTTTTGGAATTTTGGGTCCTCAGTGCTTCTCAACTTTGAACTTGTTTGGCTTTATAACAATGTTAATCTGAGCTTAATCTGATGAGTCTTATGTAGACGAAACGCGCGTCTGGCGTATTATAATATAAGCCTGGCACATTTTTCACCACTGGGTTGATGCCTCTGCTGGTGGACGTTTCGCCCCCCTGGGTATCACCAGCCCAGTAGTCAGACATGAATATCAATTACTTATATATGGTCATTTTTATAAATTTCCTGTTTACAAAAGTATGAATTTTTCGAAATACTAAGGATGTTTTTATCCCAGGTATAGATTACCTTAGCCGTATTTGGCACAACTTTTTGGAATTTTGGATCCTAAATGCTCATTAATTTTGTTCTTTTTGGCTTTATAACTATTTTGATCTGAGACTTAAATATCTTTTTTTATTTATTTTCCAAAAACAAACAATATTAGGACCGATAGGGATAATACTCAAATAACTTCTACGGTTTTAAATGTACATAGCATTGGTTCACGTGTTTTAAAGTTCCATACAGTAAATAAGGATTCTTTCTAACCTTGTACAGGCGGTCAAAATTATATCATGTATAACGTCTTTGTGGGATATCCTATCAATCAGAATCAAAATAAGATTGATAATTTTGCCACAATGGATACACCCACTGACATATGCTCTGACAACAATGGCCACATATACGTCAGTGGACAGGGATCAAACAACATACATAGACTTGTAGAGAATAGGAAATATTTAAACATTCCACAAAGAATGCAATCTGATTGGAAAGAATTAGACATACCATTGACTTAACATCATGGAATGAAGGAACCTGTCTCCTTGTGCTTCAACAAAGACTATAGTGAACTGTATATTGTCAACGAATGCGGAAAATCTGTGTTGATTTTTGATGTTATTTGATGATCGAATAGAATAACATATTTTCTGTTCAATATAATACTATACCATATATATATCAATCGGCTATTTGTTAATTATGCTTTGAATTAAAAAAATCGTTTTAATAGTACCCGCAGAACAAAATGTTTGTTTTATCAACAATGATTATTTGCTGTGTGATCGATATCTATCAAATAAAATATCTCAAAACATGCAAAATGGTGAAAAGGTTCGTCTGGAACTATCAGTGCGATGAAAGATAAGGATTCATGTTTAAGGCCTAACTTATAAGCTTGAGATGAAGAAGAATAAAAACAAATGGTTCCCAAGTATTGCTTTGATCATGTCAATAATGATTTTGCGTCATGAACCATATCAAAAATATAGCAATCTTTACAAATTGCTAATAGACAAACTATTGCTGCTAATTGCTTTCAATTGTCGAAATTAACCAGAAATCATTTATTGAAAAATCGCACTCAATAAGGACTGGATGATATAAATGCATTGTTGTTTATATTGTATTCCAAAATAAAATGGTTCGGAAGATGTGTAATATTTTTACCGATATTAAAATTATCATAAATCGATTACGAAAACTGCACGATTTTCTCATCTTTAAAATCAGACTTGTCTATATACATGATATATGGCTACATGTATGAATTGCTCTTGTTACAAAAGGATGTCACTTCCAGGCGATGGCTTTTTGGTACTTGAGGAATGTTCCTTCTAAATGGTTACTCTTTTAAAATTGTTGTGATATGTTTGAATGTTTTCTTTGTTGGTGTTGGTGTTTATTTACATTGTTGTATTTACCAAATTTTGAATAGGTGGACTGATTTGAATTGCAGTCTTGGAGAGCTTAGTCTATATGTTAGGTTGAATTTGGTTTTGTATGATTACTTAAAGAGTATACGTTTTAATCATTAAGATGTTATACGATGACCTTATATTACTGACTTTTTTGTCATTTGGTCTTAATTGATACAATTAGTTATGTCATTGGAAATTATAAGAAATTAGCATTCCCATAGCCCCTTGAGATTGATATTACAACAAATCAGAAGAACACACTATACCATTGGTGTACAGTTGGTTTTTTTTTTCTTTTTTTTAGCTATGGCGTTGTCAGTTTGAAAGTCTGTAGGGAATAAATCAATTTTCTTCTACAATTTGCACTGAAGAAGAAGTTCCGAAAAAGTGGTTGTAATAATTGCTACGTCTTCTTTCCCGACTTCAGTATATTTCTGTAAAGATGCTTTGTGTGTGGATAAAATAGAGCGTCTGCTTTTTGTATGTGCCAATACTCCATGAGCTGTTTATTTTGGATTTTTCCTGAATTTTCCAGAACATGGTCTAACTTAATACCTCCAGGTATTGCATCATTAAGGTTTGCAGTACATTCAAAGCTGTAGTACATTCTAGACCTGTTTAAATGTTGCATCCGTTTAGGTTTGATCAGCCTGAGTCACGGACAAATAATATACATACTGGTGTTGGTTTGTCTGTGATGCTTGGTGATGGAATAGAAAATGCAAGTTGTTTAAGATTGTAGTTGGCAGAAGAAGTAACCTATTTCAGTATTTGTCTAAAATATGTATTGCATGCTTCATTTCTACCCGTTAAAGTGTAAAATAAATGAACTTTATCTCTAAATTATTTTTTAGAATTATTGTCTTTGTATATAAAGGCAACATTTAAACTCTCCTCGGTATGTATTTCAAATGTTATATAAATTGTGATTCAAGATTTGAAATAAGACTTATTAGCAAAATAGTTTGTGCCACTGCAGAGAAAAATGTTATAGTATAAAAATAGGCAACGTTACCAGGGGATTGATGACTCGCTGGTCATTCATATCAAAATCAGACCTGTTGTATGTTATACACCTCCTATTTTTCGGATTTATTTCAGCATCTGTGGCATCAATCCCCTTTTGAATAGGTTCAGAAATACATATTATCTCTCTGTATTCCCTTAATGTTTGGGAGATCGGTATCTGATATATAGTATAAAACCAATACTTCATAGCCCCATTGCTTTCTATGTTAAATTTTGCAATTTCAAGCATTAATGTCTACTTTGTCTCAAGTTCAAATAAAGTTGCAGTCATTTCATGTCAAAACAATACTTGACCTATCCTGGCTTGTGCTGAAAAATTCAACATACCGTAATTGCATATTAAAGCGTTCTGGTGTCCGGAAGTTTGATAGTACAAAAACTGGTACTTATGATATGAACAACAGGATCAAAAGTGAAATCACAGAAATACTGAACTCCGAAGGGAATTCAAAACGGAAAGTTCCTAATCAAATGGCAAAATCAATAACTCAAACACATCAAACGAATGGATAACAACTGTCATATTCCTGACTTGGTACAGGCATTTTATTATGTAGAAAATGGTGGATTGAACCTGATTTTATAGCTAGCTTAACCTCTTACTTGTATGACAGTCGCACCAAATTTCATTATATTGACAACGATGTGTGAACAAAACAAACATACATAAGAGGTAAAAAATATCATGAATGCGGGTATAACAGTCAACATTGTGTTATAATCTGAATCACTATAAAAGCAATCAAAACATTAACAAAGAAGCACAAAAAGGCATATAGACAAAGCACATTAGCAAAATGAAAGACAAGAATATACAAATTATCATAGAACAAATTATCATAGAACATATTATCATAGAACAGTAACACAATGACGGGATGTATAAGTACAGAGTCACGTCAAATGGATATCACCAAAACAGACTAAACAGTAAAAGTAAAATTCGTAAAGATAAATAAAATAATACTATAACACGTTATTAAGATGATAAACAACGACAGTACCCATAATTTATACTTCAAGACTATCGTGTATTTTTTGTGAGTTTAATACAGAATATTTATCAACAAGGTCTCGGTCCCTTCCAATGAAGTCTGCGTAGGAGCTGCAAGCTCTTGCATACCGAATAAGTTGGGAAATGTATATCCAATATGCATGTGAAGTTGGTTTATTGCTACTAAGGTAGGGAGGAAATGATAATTTCAAAATTAATTCGTCTCGTTTTGTCTTCGATCTTGGTACTGAGATGACTATGCATGTCAAATTCGAGGTATAGGTCTAAAAATGAGGCGGAGGAAGCCGTGTCTGTTGTTTCTTTAATTTCTTGTTGTTGGAAGGATAACAGGATGGAACCCAAACAGAAAGTTGGGAATTTCAATGGAAAGAACATCATAAATATATCGGAATGTGAAAATAAATAACCTGGAAAATGTGCCCTCCTATTATAATTAAGATATTTTGCTGTTTAAAAAAAACTTTTAACAAGAGTCCTACAGTGACGACAAGTCCCAAAGTTTTCATTTGATACCAACACTATCCAAATATTTCACCTCTTGACAAAGCTATGGACTATTTTGTTATATATATTTTATAAATATGTACCACTTTCTTGTTCTTTCCGACCGGGCCCGAATAAGTGGTTTTATACAAAAGTCATATAACAGCATCAAACTTGTTATATTGACTTCTGCTTTACCTAATGTCCTTCCACGATCTATTACTAGCATAGAAAAACACATAAAGCATTAGCCAAAACACTATATCACTGAATTGAAGCTCAAATTGGACTGGTAGTAACATATGCGTTTTAAAAAGAAAACTCTACAGGGATACTAAATAGTGACAGATATAAGACTTTTTGAATTGAACCAGTTCTTATTTGCTTTGTTTATATCTACTCAAATGACACTGTTCTTTTCTATTTGTCGTTTTTTTATTAGATATTGTTCCTTGAATATAAACATAGTAGTCCAAACATAACATATCATTGATAATTTTGTTCCCCCTTTTTTCTACATGTTGAAAAAGGAGAGTGATTTGGTAAAAACAATTGTTTTATGAATAAGAATAAGTATAAGAATAAGAATAGTTTTATCTGTCAATCAAGACGCCCATGAAGAGCAGAATAAAAAATACAAATTATGATATATACAAATGATTAACATTGATTTTGTTGATTACAGTGATGAAAAAAAAAATACAAAAAAAACAAAAACACTTGTTATGGTCTATAAAAGACTTAAAATCTTATGCAATGTCCTGTGTCAGTGACTTAATTTTTGGATATGTATGCACAACCCAGTCTTCTTTGTTATTATAGACTGAATAATTTATATCTAATAAAATTAACATACATAATAATTTTAAAGAATTTGACATCTAATTTCAACCAGAGATGTCTGGAGTCAGTAAAGTTTTTTTTTTCTCACATTCTAAATCAAAAATTAGATTATGTATTTTCTTATGAACATATTTATCTTAACATGACATAGACCAAATAAATTTTGACTTCAGATCAAGGTTTTTTTAGTTGACATATTTTTTTTCAAGTTCAAAAATTATATCTTTTCTTTTGTTTTCTAAAGTTAGGCACTGTAATAAAAATGTAATTCATCCTCTATATCTCTTTTACATAATTGACATATTCTCTCTTGTACCTGAAGCCCCTTATAGCGTCCAATTTCTATTTCTAATTTATGAGCACTAATTCTGAATTTTCTTAACAATTGTCTTTGATTACAATTTGCACATAAAAGATAACTCTTAAATGTTCCTGTAAATATACTTTAAAATAACCTATATGTTCTCAATTTGTTTCCATGTTTCAAATTTACTCTCTCATCAAGTATATCATTTTCCGTATTTTATTGTATTTTAACTTGAGCTTATTAAAAAGAACAGGTTTTAACTTATTCTTTAAAGTTAAAATGTTATTTAAATCAACATCTAAATATTTTGCCAAACTAGCAATACATCCAAACCAACATTTTTTATTCTGAGTAAAAAGGGATTGAGATTGTGAGTGCTTCAGTTCTGCCATAACAGCTAAATTTGCTACCCTTTTATTTACTCCCAGGGAGGATTTACAAAATTTTAAATGTAGTTTTTCTGCTGTTAATTCTTAACATAACTTATTTAAGTATTTATCCCCTCCAGCTGCTAGTTTGTCAGACTCAAAAGCACTCCACACCTCACTACCATATAACAAGACTGGCTTAACAGTATGATGAAAAATATGGAATAATGTTTTAAGTTTAGGAAGGTTTCCACTAAAACATTTTTTTAAATTTGAATGATGCTTATAAACCCCGGTTATACAAATCTTGTTTAGCATTTGTAAAACTGCCATTTATTGTGAATACTAGTCCTAAATATTTATATTGTTTTGCTCTCTCAATAGGAATATTATTAAAATTAAACAGAGTATCATTTAACCTACCAGTTTTTTTTTTTTTAAATTTAGTTTTTTTAACATTTAGTTCTAGTTTATATGTAAAAGCATGGACCAACAAGAGCGATTTATGTATCTCCTAGCTAGAAAACTTTCTAAACTGGTTATAATTTGCATTACAATTGAGATTTTTGAATTCATGTATAAGTCTACACCAATTTGCTTTGAAATAAATGATACACTAAGAAATCCAATAAGACATGAACTTGATAATTTGACCAAAAACTATATTTATACTATAAACCAGTCACAATATACATGTTTTATTGGTTTCAGTCTCATATAATGCAAAAATTTAAACTTCAGATAAATGCTTAACTGTATGCTAGATAAATGACCCAAAAAGGCTGATATACCCTATTTTAGCAATTGCAGGGCTGTTATTTGACACCAACATAATTGTAACATAAAAAAATAATGCAACATGACAACTAACAACAAATGTGAAAAATTTTCATTGTAAAAGGTATGATTTCTAAAATTTGAATTTCAGTAATAGGTATAAAATCAAAAATACATAGCCCGCATTGATGGCTACTTTGTCTCAAGTTCAAATAAAGTGGCAGTCATTTTATGTCAAAACTGTACCTTATCCTTACTTTTGCTGAAGAACTCTACATACCTTTAATTGCATATAAGAGTGTACTGGTTTCCGGAAGTTTGATATTACAAAAAAGGTACTTCTGATATGCACAACAAGGTAAATGTGCCCTCCATTTTTTTTATTCAAAAGAAACTTTTAATAAGGGTTCTACAGTGACCCCAAGTCCTTGTACTATTTAACTTCCGTATACTACAAAAACAGGTACTTCTGATCTGACCAACAGGGAAAATGTGCCCTCCTATTATAATGTTTATTCTTTGTTATTCTAAAGAAACTTTTTACAAGGTAGCTTCGGTGACAACAAGTCCCCAATCTTTTATTTGATACCAACACTATCCAAATATTCACCTATTGACAAAGATACAGCTATGCGTATATAGGAACTATGTTGTTTATGATAGGTACTACTTTCTTGTAAGTTCTTTCCGACCGGGCAAGCATTAGCGGTTTTATACCTTATCAAGATGAACTCTTAACTCAAATGTGGAATAGTAACCCTCCGTGTAATTTGATAGCCGGATGAAAACCTCAATGTTTTGACTTGCAAGACATACATGTACATATCTAGCTAAAAAATATATCACCATCAATCGCCAATATCGAGACTTAATGTGACGTTTTCAACCAGTACGATGCATACCATGCACGAGGATTACGATCTTTATTGACAGGCATTAATGAAGTTCTATTTATATCGCAAATCAATTAAGCCTCGATACACATTAATAGGTATTATAAACAAGGAAGTTATTTACACGATCGGTAGAACGGGAAATAAGGTAGGTAAATATAACTTGATTTAAAATGTCTTTTGTTTCCAGTCAAGATATAAGTTCAAGTTCGTCATTAAGTTAATGAAGTATGTATCGCATGTACTGATGATACTACCGGTAGTTGTTTTTTGGCATTGTATGAGTATTAATTTTAATATGACTGAGAAGTGTGGTCTAAAAGATTTTTGGAAATTGTGCATTGGTTTTGGAAATATGTAGTATCATTATGCAATCAAAACTTTCAAATGCTAAATACAAATTTAAAAGAATTCAAAAGCTTTCTTGATTACTTTTCTTTGTTTGGGTGCAATTTGTCCATTGCATTTCAAGAAAATGATAATGTAACAAATATATTTTTGTTCCAAACATTATAGATATGGCATAGGTGTTGGCTGTACCGGGACATGTAAGACATGGATTTTCGTATATGGGCCAATTCAACTATGATTTTGGACGGATTACTGGAATAGCAGCTACAATAAAGGGAAACATTTTGTTATGCGACTATGGTATAAAAAATCTGATATTACTTGATCCTCTTGGAAATTATTTAAAGAAGCTTGACTTAGACAGTGAACCATATGATGTTGCTATTACGAGTCAAAATATAGGCTATATTACACAACCTAACTCCAGATCTATTTTACAAATTGACCCTAATAGAATGATAGTTCTCTTCAAGGCAACATGCAATGAACTAAGCACTATTGTGTTTAGTGTGTCAGCAGTCCCAAATACTGGACGGGATTTTTCAGGGAAGGTGTCATATTTCTTTGCGTTAAAATACAGGGTTGGTTGTATGGAGTTCCTGTCTATTACGACCAAATGTGAGAATTTTTCTTCAATAAGTATTTATAATGTCATTTTTCTAAAGCAGTTTTATTCATAAAGAATGTCATATTTCACAATTTTAGCAATATTGTATTCTTTTACATGTATAAAAAGATTATGCAATAATCATAAATGGTCAGAATAAAGTATGACTTTGATAAATAAACATGACGCACTCATTGACTCGAGAGTTTTAAAAAACCTATTTCTCCATCTTAAGTTAAGAAACAGCTGGTCAACGTTTTCTAAAGAATGCCAACAAAACTGTACAAGATTAAAATGATATTGTGTAATATTCAATAGTTAGATCGAACGTAAGTTCAGAAACCAAAATAGTTCAATACTCACTTGTTTACCTATACGGATATAATGCACGGGCCATAATTTTATGGTGTGTCTTGAGATTTATTCAAAAAGATTGCCTTTCATACAATGGAGAACAATTGCCTTGAGAAAGTTAAATGTTGTAAAACTATGCATGATAAATCTTTTACTTCCATATAAAATTAAGATGTGGTATGATTCCAATGAGACAACTTTTCACAAGCGACCAAATGACTAAGAAATCAACACCGTACGGCCATAGTCAACTATAAAAGGCATGACAAATGTTAAACAATTGAAACGAAAAAACCTATAACGGCCTTATTCATGTACAAAATAATGAAAGACAAAAAAATATATTACACGGCAACAAACAAGCACTGAATGACAAGTTCCTGACTTGGGACATACATAATGTGGCAGGGTTCAACTAATTTGAGGGCGCCAACCCGTCCCCTTACCTGGGACAGTGGTGTAACGGTACAACATAAGAATAAATTCTATGAAATCGGTTAAAAAATTAACTCATCAGAGGGATACAATATAATCAATTATCCGGAGGGAGAGTGGCTTGCTTTTGATACTGTGTAAATAAACTACATCAAGCTTGCAGGTCATCTATTAACGAAAAGAACATGTCATAAATACATATTGTTGTGAGTTGCCGATGGTAAATAGTTTGAAGGTAACATATTTATTGAAAGCTGACTCAATAATGTTGAGTATCAAACTGTATAACCGTTGAAATTTAAATGAAAGAAGACTTTTAGGACTTGACTTAAATAGAACCTTTACAAATAAGACTGTTTGGTATGGTGCGAATAAGACAACTATACGCAACTAAAACAATTAACAAACAGAATACAAGATATCACAGAAACGGCAACCAACGACAATCAATGAGTTACAGGATCCTGGCTATGGACATACACATAGAAAATGTAGCGAAGTCGATCATATATGTAAGAACCATACATCCTGCCAGCTTTTTTAAACCCTGTCCATATGTTTATCAGTAAAACATTTAGAACTAAATAAAATCAGTTGAAAATGATTTGACACGTTAAAGCTACACGAAGCACAAAATACAACTTACATTACTCATTTAACAGTTAAAGAATGTTGTAAAAGCATTTTTTAAAACAATATCATGAATGTCGTCTGATTTAATACTTTATCAGGTAAGCAAATCAGTCTTAAAATGATTTCATTGTTGCTGTTTTTAGAAGCATTTCAGACATAAATAAAAATGGAAACGAAATTGGTTCATGTGTTGTAAGGCTTCATATAGTTGGAGAACAGTCTTGGTTATCGTGTATAGGAGGTCAGAATTATATCACCTATAAAGAAAGATTTGGGAATAAAGAAAAGATTTATACTTAGTCTAATGCAACCATAGAATATGTTCTGACAACTACGGTCACATCTACGTAAGTGGACAGGGATCGAACAACATACACAGACTAGAAGGGCATTTGAAAAAAATTGATAGGACAAATAGAATGGAACCTGATTGGAAAGTATTATACATACCATTGGATTCACAACATGGAATCACGGAACCTGTCGCCTTGTGTTTCAACAAAGACTATAGTAAACTGTATATTGTTAATGAATGGGGGAAATCAGTTTTGGGTTTTGATGTTATTAGATCATAATAAATGTTTTTCAACGAGCCAAATATATTTAGTCAAAGTGTTTGGTACCATTTTGGATTTATATTAACTGTACTTTTTTTGTTATAACAATTCCAACAAAATTATATGTGTGATATATAAACAGTTTATATGTGCTGTGTGATCAAAATCTAGCAAATAGAAGAGTTTAAACTGGTGAAATGGCCGTCTTACACTTACAGTGAGATGACGAATTAGAACTTATGTTTAACATGTTTAAACACTAACTCTAATATGTACTTTTCACATGTTAATAGAGATTTTGCGTCATTAATTGATACAAAATACTTTTTCCAAACGATTCCGTCATACCACATATTATTTTGTTTACATGTATCACTCTCTGTAAAGTTTTAATAGAAAAACCAGTAATTCTTATTACTTCTAATTGTTAAAATTAGAAGGAAGAATCTTTTATTCATTTTTCGAATCAGACTGAATTACGACTGGTCAGTATTTGTTATTAATTATATGGTATTAAACTATAAAATGATCTGAGAGAGGTATAATAAGTTGGCACTAATACTACTACACCATTTACAAATATATAAGTTTGGCAGTCTCAGATTGGCATTTTGTATTGCTACTTAGATTTATTCTTGTATACCTCCATAAGCATGATTAGTATTGTGTAGTTAAGTTGTGTTTTTAATATTAATATCGTTATGCATATCTATACTATTAAGACATAGGGGTCCAATTTGTTAGCCAGTTTGACTTACAAATGACGAATCAAAGAATTCAACTTTTTATATAACTTATACAGGACAATGGTGTTATTTGAAAATGACACCATTCCATGCCCCATTATTTTCCACAGAATTAATATTATCAATAGTTAACAAGTTCCGAGTAAAACCCGATATCAATATCAATATATATAAATATGTCACATGTAGTTTTCGGTTGTCCAGTTACCTGTTATTCTATAAATTCCTCCTCACTCAGAAGAACCTGGATTTCTTCCATTGAATTGTTGTAAATCTTAATATATTATGTTGTATACACTATAGTACATGTACACTATTTAATAAGTCAGTTTTTCCCACTTCATTACGTATAACTATATGTTTTGATTAATCAATTAAAAAATTAAAATTCAGTTTATAGTAAGTATATTGTAGTACAAAAACATGAACGTGATCAAATAAACAGATTTTGAAAGCAGAGACAGTGTGCACCTAACAATCAGTATGACTTTTCAGATGACAATGCCAATGCTAATAAACTTTAAACACAAAGACATTTACATATTAGGAATACGAAAATGTGGTTTGAGTGTCAATGAGACAACTCTCCATCCAAGTTACAAGTTATAAAAGTAAACAATTATAGGTCAAAGTACGGTCTCCAATACGGAGCCTTTGCTCACATCGAACAGCAAGCTATGCATGGACCCAACATGACTAGTGTAAAACCATTCAAACGGGAAAACCGACGGTCTTATCTATGTAAAAAACAAAAAAGTTGAACCACAACAACAAACGGCAACTACTGAACTTCAGATTTTTATTCTTCTGAGAATGTTGCAAGTCAGTTTCTTCTTGCTAATATATAACATTTTGATATTGTAATTAATTATACTACTTTACTTTGATCCTCATTCATTAGTAAAAATGATTCAATTGTTGTCATGGTTTATATGCTATGCATGTTATATAGGTTGATGATTGTTAACATATTTTTACAGGTGTCATATACAGGAACTTCTAAAACCTTCTCCAAACAAAGGTATTCAATTCAAATTGAAAACGACCCATTAAAAGTATCAGAGCGTCACTGATGAGTCTTTTGTAGACGAAACGCGCGTCTGGCGTAAACACAAAATTTAAATCTTGGTATATATGAAGAGTTTATCTATCAGATCGGTTTTGTCAAATATTATACTATAAGTACTTACTTCTGCAGAACACCGAAGTTGTATCTATAAGTTTTGTTTCACAACTTCAACACACAAAGAAAAAGAGTATATATCACTCTTCGTCATCAATTGCAACAAGATCACTTCCTCGGTGTATATTCGGAACGCTTGCTTTCCGATTCAATCGACAGTAACGCTTGATTTACGATAAGCGTAACGCTTGCCTTCAGATTTATGTTGACGACGATGCAGGAGAAACGAGTGGAGGATGTACGATACTTAAGTTAGATGGTAATTGGTGTTCTCTCTCTAGAAATATTTTCCTTGATAACATCAATGCATGTCATCATAAAAATGTGTAATCAGGTCGTAAACGGTCCCTAAAATGTAACACTATAAACGATTGACCACAAGAATGCATTTCTTTTGTATGAAACTGATCAATCATTTAAAATTTACTCAGGTTTCAAATCCTTTATTGACTTTCTTTTTATTAATACTCTTCCGTTACTCAAAATCCTTTTCATCTAACATTAAATGTTCTTTGAAAAAACACAGGAAACGCTGTCTTTCAGATTGTTTACCTTCAGCGTCATTCTGGAAAACGATTGCTTTCCGATTTTTCAGGAAACGACTTATTTCAAATGTATTTTATAATGACAATAATTTATTATTAACCATAGAATAGACATTTAATCCAGAAATGTTGACCAACTTTGGCAAATTTTGGGAATCTATATATCAGTAATTGTTAACCGAAACCACACTTATGCTAAAGAAAAGTAATGTACTGTTTTTTGTTTTTTTTTTACATATAATGGTAAGCAGTATTATTCGATGCAAAGTTTTGCCCTTAACATGCATGAAATATTTGCCACTAGACGTTAAGCAACCAATAATCAATCAATCAATGGATGAACAATGTAGCGCTGTATAACACGTTGATTTGATAGGAAGTAAGTAAAATTTGTTGAAAACATATTTAAAATATATTAAATAGACTGTATATGAATCAACAGTTACTTACATCTTGGGGAGGCGGGCTTACTTTCATCAAGTTGTAGAGCTGAGCCGTTGACATACGTCACTATTTCAAGTTTCCTGATGTATATGTTAAGGTCGACAAATCATATGTAATTTATGGCAAACCCTCCTTAACACTGATATGTCTGTAGTCTTTGAAACATTGCGTATTAAAATAAAACGATTTTCTGCAATGAAATAGGTAACATGCTTAATAATTAAAACCATATTTGACTGAACTTGCACCCTTTAATCTTAAAAGTAAGCGTTTCCTGAATTTCAAAGTAAGAGTTACACATCGATTTTCAGAAAACGGTTACTAAACACAATAACCTCATGTGTGATTTTAAAGTTTGTATGACAATGGCATATCAACAAAAGTAAGATAAAACTGCGTTTTAAATTTAAATTAATGTGGATGAAAATTTTAAGTTTTGGATATGTTTGGCTAAAAGTCTATTTTACAAGAAAATTCAGCACTGTTCTAAACGAAATCACATTGATTCATCATTGTAAAAAAACAATAAAATATGAAACTGGATACCTGTATTTTTTTGTATTTCGTCAATTTTTGTTTCATTCAAGAAAATTAATAATTCATTGTTTTTTAATATTGTACAATAGTTTATATCAAACCGGAAGCAATACAGCTTATATGTATATCATAAATATATGTATACATGTATATCATAACAGAATATTTGAATTCAATCAGAGGCAAAACTACAAAGTATAAATTATTCAAAGGATTGTCATGAAAATTTCATATCTGTGGTTTATTTCAAATTTTTTTCGAAATTACACAATTCCGATACATTCTTTGTTGACAATAACTGAACTGATGCGTTTCTATAATAATACCTTTTAATATACAATGTTCTTATATTGTCATATTTTGGACATTTCAAAATGAAAATAAAACTCATTCTCAATATCACCATGGTAACATACAATACATAATCTTTTATTTCTTGCTCTCTTTATGAATCTACCATATTCAATATTTAATTTGTGTGAACACAGTCTATACTTAGTTAAAAATCTAATACATTGTGGACTTAATTATTGTAATGCTTTTTTGTAATTTAATGTTCACTTATTTAGTGTTATATGTCGTCTCTCTATTTTAAATATATACCAGCTTTGATTAGTGTTTGGTATGACTATGAATTTTCAATTATGTTCTCGGACTATGATCAATAAAATTATTTATTTTGTAAAAATGTGTCTGTTCTCCATTACTGTACACCTTAAAACAAAAATTATTTTCATGAATCTTTGTACATTATTCGATTTGGCGGCATTTTCTTCAAGGTTATTGTTGTCTTTCTGAAATTGTGCAACATTTCGCCCCTTATTATATTACTGATTTTGTTTTTACATTGTGTCATAGATCAAATGTATTCGTTCAGTGTATATTCATTTGTTTGTGTTAATATGTCTTTTGATTGAGTTAAGCCATTTCAATTGATATTTCATAGTGTGTCTTTGTATGTTGTGATGTTACACTATTGTTTAAGGTAAGGTAAAGGTTGGTACTATTAAATTATTTAAACCCGATGCAATTGTTTGCCCCTATCCTAAGTCAGGAACCTGATGTTCAGTGGTTGTCGTTTGTTGATGGGGTTCATAAGTGTTTATCGTTTCTCCTTTTTTTATATAAAGTACACCGATTGTTTTCCCGTTTGAATGGTTTTACACTTTCTAGTCATTTTTGGGGCCCTTTATAGCTTGCCTTTCTCTGCGAGCCAAGTCTCTGTGTTGAGGGCCGTACTTTGACCTGTTATGGTTTACCTTTACAATTGTGACTTGGATGGCGAGTTGTCTCATTGGCATGCATACCACATAATCTTACATCCAACTTTTTGTCAAATAAAACTGCAACTGAAAATTTATAACAAGATGTTTATAAATAGTACATTTTGATGGCGAATCGAAAAACAAATATTTCTCTCCTGAAGAAAATGGTAAATAAGTCTTTGTTTGAATAAATTTAGAAAAGAACTTCCTCGCATACAACATTCTGTCTGCGACTTTTACACTAACGGGACTGGAAACTGAACGATCTGTTGAGATTTCATTGTCCCGATAACGGATTATTATTGATTTTTTTTATTTTGATTGACAGCTTATCGTGTCACGTGGTTAATTAGCCTTCGGTACATGTAAACAATAGATTTTGGCGAACAAGTCAGCATATAGAATACCGTTAAAATTTGTGGATTTGAAATTAAAAAAAAAATAATTAGATGCAAAAACAAAAATATATGTCATTGAATAATAAAAATATTTTAACAAATGAACATGATGAAATAAAATTACTTGTAATGTTTTTACACGGGGATGAACTAATGCTGGTCGAAACTTGAACTATTAAACTAAGTTCTTCGAATAACTATAAAATAAAAAAACAAATCACAGAAATTACAAGATCAAGGCACGCTGTCACTGTCAAAACAATATGGCGTATCGATAAATCGTGCAAATAGAGAACTGTTCTAACGACCGTGATGTTGTGTATTATTAAACTTATTGGTATAACGGTTTCCTGTTCTAGTAGTATAATAGTCCCAGATTCTGTGTAAATTCAAACATGCCCAAAACCTAAGCTAAGTAACAAACATTTAACATTGTAGCAACCTACCTTTCTACTCTCTAATTTTCTAACACAAAATTTAAAATTTAAAACAGTGAAGCAATATGTTTTCTTCAGTGTAATTCGAAGTCAGGCCAACGACAAATCTACAGAAATTTAGATTCTCTATGACAAGCCACTCATAACTTTCAATGACGTAAATATAAAGATTTAGCCGTGAAAGCGATTGAAAATTTCAATAGCAAATATCAAATACCACTTATTTATGTTTTAAAGAAAAATACATAGATTCTGATAAATTTTCACAAACCAGCAAATATAGTGCATGTAGCAACCAATAAGTTAACGCAGTGTCTGTCTATATGATTAGAACATATATGTTTCCCCTTTAAAAAAATATGTGCCACTTTTATGCATTTGTTTCAGCAATAATTTTATTTTCCTAATCTATCTGAATATTAAATATATTTGATAGATTAAATAGTTTTAATCCAAGAAATAAAGTTTACTGTTTTTTTTCAAAGAGGCCCTAGCGAAACATTTCTATCAGTGCTTCCATCTGCCAAAAAAGCGTAAATATGTGTACAAACATGTCATTTCAGATATATCTACGACAAACATATGACTCTACATTTGACTTAAGTGTTCAGAGTGATTGGTGTATCAATAAAAATAACGTAATGTTTCTAACTTGTTTACTTCACAAATTTAGCTTTTAATTAACATGTTTAGTAAGAAAACAGATATGTCCTAATGTAAATAAAACACTGACGTCGACACATATCAACATTCATACTGTTTTTCCAACTCTGATACATAAGCTGCATCCAGTCTGTTAATTGAATTGCCTAAATAGATGAATCGAACAATAAGTAATGTTGTGTTCCCGACTCCGATTTACTGACAGTAAGATGATTATTATGTCTTATATCTATATACATAGTTATATCTATTTCAAACAAAGGCCTCGATAAACATTGATAGTTATAGTTATCAAGGAAGTCACGTGATTCGTAACACGACAACAAAGGTATGTTAATAGAACTTAAAATTAAAATGTACCGTTGTTTCTCTTCTTCATATAAGTTGATGTCATTTACTGTAGAAAGTATGAGAAGTTTTTGTTGAGGAAGGGGGTTATTAACAAGAATAAATAGTATAATTTCACCTTTTTTTTTTATCTGTAACTACTTTTAACAACTTCAATTTGAAGAAATATTCCAAAGCTATTATAATAGCCTTATAGCTTATCATGCAATTTATTCATCAAATCTTAACAAAACTTAACTTTTAGAGGAACATATATCTGTGGCAAGATTTAATCTAGTTATTACACTACCTTGTACTACATGTACATATCGTTATGAGATCATAATAACAAAATTACAATCTGATATTTCTTTCTAATTATTTAAGACATGGCACAGATGTTGGCAGTACCAGGACATGTTAGACATGGATTTTCTAACATAGGCCAATTCAACCATGACTTCGGTCGAATTACTGTGACAGCAGCTACAATAAAGGGGAATATTTTGTTATGTGACTATCATAAAAAGAATCTGATATTAGTAGACCCTCTTGGAACTTTTTTGAAGAAGCTTAACGTAGACAGTGAACCATATGGTGTGGCTATCACAAGTCAAAATATAAGATTTATTACACTTCTTAACTCAAGATCTGTCCTACAAATTGATCCTGACATAATGATTGTACTCTTCAAGGCAACTTGCGACGAACTAAATACTACCGTGTTTTGTGTTTCAGCGCTCCACAATACTGGAAGGGATTTTTCAGGAACATGTCCATGTTTTCTTGGCGTGAAAAAAAGATGGTTGTTTTAATGCAGGTGCGGTCAATGACGAGCAAATGTAAGTTTCTATATCCAATAAGTACTCTACCTGTAGACTTCTTTCTTCACGAATAATATAGTACTACATATACATTTGTATATATATGAATATGAATTTCCAATCAAATAACGCAACAATCATTTATATTTATAAAGTATGTGATTGCAAGAATACAATGCGTTCAAACAGCTTCAAATAACACGATGTACCGAAGAACTCAAAAGATTTGTTAAGCTTATATGTCTTTATTAGGTGACGAATCCGTCATTCTACGGTTCGTAAAGAATTTAAACAAAATAAATATCCAGAATAAAATTAATAGTGTGAAATATTTGAAGTTATGATTATACCTTATTACACTTCAATATACAAGATATTCAAGATGTTATATTTTAACAGTATAGTTGATCTGAAAGCAATGAATGACAACCTATGAATTTCAGACTTGGGACAGGCAAATACAATTGGTTGCGAAATAAATCATGTTGGTAAGCTCAAACCCCCTCTGCATTCCATATTTTCGTATTCTCAGACAGGGGTGAATTAGAAAAACATTAAAACGACTACAAAAAGCTGTTTAGACGGTTTAAAACCTGTTGTTACAAGTTTAAAACAAATCACTTCTTTTTCAAATTATCAATCAATACACAGCAAGCATCTAAAGCGTTATCAACAGTCTGCGAAAAAAACACGACTTTGTGAAATGCTACACTTTAAGTATCGACAGGAAGTATCCATAACTGAATAAAAATACATATGCATTAGTCTTAAAACAAAATGAATGAAAGACCTAAGCAGGATAATATCTGCAACTGTGTTCATTTTCTGTTCAATTTAATACTATACCATGTAAATATAAATTGGCTATTTGTTAATTATGGTTTGAATCAAAAAAAAAAAAAAACATTCGTTGTAATAGTACCCGCAAAACAATATGTTTGATATATCAACAATGAGTATTGCTGTGTGATCGATATCTATCAAATAAAATCTCTCAAACCGGTGGGAAGATTCGTCTTTGACCAGCAGTGAACTGAGAAATATGGTTTAATGTTTTAGGCCTAACTTTAGATACAGAAGAATAAATAAAAAAAATGTCCCATGATATTGCTTTTTTCATATGAATAGTGAGTTTGCGTCATGATAGTTATCATAACTATAGTTATAGTTAAAATACCAGGATTATAATTTCACACGCCAGACGCGCGTTTCGTCTACATAAGACTCATCAGTGACGCTTAGATCAAAATAGTAATAAAGCCAAAAAGGTTGTGCCAAATACGGCTAAGGTAATTTATTCCTGGGATATGAAAATCCTCAGTTTTTCGAAAAATTTAAAGTTTTGTAAACACGAAATTTATAATAAAAAATGACCATATAATTGATAGTCATGTCAACACCAAAGTGCTGACTACTGGGCTGGTGATACCCTCGGGGACGAACGTCCACCATCAGTGACATCGACCCAGTGATGTATATATATTTATCAAAGGTACCAGGATTATAATCTAATACGCCAGACGCCAACCTTTTTAAAGTATATCAATCTTTGCGAATAGAGAAACTAGTGCTCCTAATTGCCCTCAATTGTCGTAATTAGCCAAACATCATGGAATTTGATGCGACTGTCATTCAAGTGAGAGGTTAAGCGTTATCCTACATACAAAAACTGTCTGTACCAAGTCAGGAATATGACAGTGGTTGTCCATTCGTTTGATGTGTTTCTTCTGTTGATTTTGCCATTTGATTAGGGACTTTCCGTTATGAATTTTCCGCGGAGTTCAGTATTTTTGTGATTTTTCATTTTATTGAATGATCGCACTGAACTAGGACTGGATGATATGTATTAATTGTTGATTATGCTGTATTCCAAAAAAAAATGATTCGGAAGATGTGTTATATGTTCTCCATTGGCATTTCGACAGCTAGTGGTTAATTTGTGTTTCTCATATTTGAAAAAAAATCATGCAAATAATACATTATTGTAATACATAGGATATTTAATTCAGCATACATATGAACTTCAAATTCATTTAACGTTTTTTCTTTGTAGTATATATGTTATACGTGCAAGGATAAGCGAATATTACTATCTTTGCGAATTTAAGTGTCGTATAAGAGTCCTTTTCAAATTTACCTGCTACTGACAAAGCTATCTAATTGAGATTGAAATCAGTCCTTTAAAATTATAAATTAAGACGACAGTAGTTTACCAATATTTAAATCTCATTAACCGGTAATGAACAGTGCACGATTTTCTCATCTTTAAAATGAAACTTGGTTATCTATGGTTATGAATCGCAGTTAATAGTTAAGACTATAAGAAGAATCGGATAAAGATTTTATGTGCTGTTGTGATGTTTTTGCTTTAGATAATCAAGATTCTTTTACTAAGGTAATTTACATCAAACAATTTGATGATATATGAACAAAATAAATGTCCGTTTCATGATTTTTATATTTTGTTGTATACGGAAAAATCAGAACTGTAAATAGCAGGAGGTTCTTTCTCTACTTATCCAATGCCTGTGCCATTTTGAAATTAAATAGAGGTAGTTGGGTACAAGAGGGACGAAAGATACCAGAGGGACAGTCAAACTCATAGATCGAAAACAAACTGACAACGTCATGGCCAAAAATAAATAAATAAATAAGTATCAGGTTATTACGCCAGGGTTTACGTTTCATAATTTAGTACTTATTAATACGTCTTTCGTGAATGCGAGAGGTTTAGTGTGGATGCTTCGCTGTGGTTTCTGAACTCTTGTTACGAAATGATGGTACATCCAGGCGATGTTGTTTATTTTGCCTTTCTGGTCTTTGAGGAATGATCCTTATAAATGATAACTCCTTCGGAATTGTGGTGAGATGTTGAATGTTTTCTTTGTTGGTATTGACATTTGCTTTTTGTTTGTTTATGGTATGACAAGTGTTGAGTTAAGCTGAGGTCGGTGGTTTTTTCCGGGCACTCCGGCTTCTTCCACCAAAAAAAAACTGGCCGCCACGAAATAGCCCAAAAGTGGTGCTAACAATTGGCGATAAAACACCAACAACCAATAGTTCAATGCTAAACTACGGTCATCTCAATACTTGTATTTTGTACTAGGACACGATTTGGATGTAATAACCAAATGTATGTCTAGGTATACTAACTTGAATTGCAGTCTTGATATGTACAGTTTATTTGTTGGGTTACATTTTGTTTTTGTAACAAATCGTGTGAGTCATGAATTTTTCAGTTTATTTTCGTGTCGTGTCGTGTCGTGTTGTGTTGTGTTGTGTTGTGTTGTGTTGTTGCACCAGTAATACTGGGGTATGAGCACTCAAATTTAATATACTGGGATACGAGGACTCACAAAAATGACTCAACACAAAGCATTCTTTGTCTTTATTTAGCAAGTTTCGGTCATTATGAAAGTTATACGATGCCCGTATATTTTTGACATTTTACTAATTTGGTCTTTATGGATACACTTACTTAAATCATTGGAAATTATATTTTATTAGCATTCCCATAATTCCTTAAGAGTGATGTTACAACAAATCAGAAGAACATTATCATTAATATTGGGTGTAACAGGCTTCATTCATCTCATCCGTACAAAGCACAAAAAGTACTGAGCTTCCTTGACTATATGCGTTTGCTCCATGGAATTTGGTTACATCTCTTTTAAAAAAAAAACTAGTTTATCATAACCAAATAACGCAAATTATTTTTTTCTTTTAATTTTTGTGTGCATCTTCAACCGAACATTTTGTTCTTTCACATAGCCTCTTGATAAATGGCATATATATGTAGCACCTCCGGGTGATGTGGTATGTACCATATAACATATAGAATGTCGCCTTTTTTCATGACGTCACAATAGGAATTTCAGAGGAAAGCAAGAAATTTGACGTCATAATCGAATGTTGACCAATAAACAACTGAGATCAAATGAATCACACGTTGATTAAATAAAAAATAATCAACAGGGCAGGAAAAAGATAAATCGAGTAAGAATTAGAGAAATTTTATCTATTACCCAGATTATAAATAACACTTAATTGCAAAATAGTATGTGTCACTCTAGAGAAAAAAATAATTGTGTATTATAACCAGATGTTACGACCATGGGATTCAAACTGACAGAAGTCATCTTTTTCGTGTTTTGCCAGAAATTTTACATAACAATCGTATTTTGTTACATCTGCTGTTTCCCTGACATTGGTTTCTTTCAAACATCCCAGATTAATTTCAGCATCTTTTGCATCATTCCTCTTTTGAATAAGTTCCATTATGCATATTGTCTCACGTTTTACCCCATTTTTTTTATTGGGGGGAAGATCAGAATCTGCTTGATCAGGATACATTCTTATAAAATGTTGAATTGTAACAATCCGAGTAATTTTTTTAAATACCTTAAATTTAGATAGCCGACTGTTTGGTCTTCACCATTATTGATGCAAACCATTTTGTTGCCAACTGGTATCATGTTGTATTTTAACTGCCATTATTTTACTGTATAAGCTTTTGTCGTTAATCAAAAGCCATTCCAATATCATAGAATGCTCATTGTTTTCGTCTGCAAAGGATATTTCTTTAGTTTAATGATTTTTTTTCTCTCCTCGAATTCGATACACAATTCAAGAAAGAGAGAGACGGCTTCAATATGATGACTGGAACAATAAACTCAATGTTTTGATTTGCAAGATATATATTTAGCTAAACATATGACCATCAATCATCAGTAGAGTTCAGATACAAAAACTGTAAAATATCACTTAATGTGACGTTTTCGTTCCATACAATGCATCCCATGCACGATTATATGGTCTGTATCGACTGGCATAAATTAAGTTCTATTTATATCACCAAAAAGATAAGCCTCCATACACATTTTAATATGTATTATTAACAAGGAAGTAATTTACACGATCGGTAGCACTACAAATAAGGTAAGAAAATATAACTTGGTTCAAAATGTCCTTTTGTTTCCAGTCAGCATATAAGTTCAAGTGCATGTCATTAAGTTACTGTAGTACGTATCACAAGCACTGATAGTACTAACGCGGTAGTTGTATATTTGGCATTGTATGAGTATTGACAAATATATGATTGAAAAGGGTGTTCTTGAAAATTGCTTGAATGTTTGGGAAATATAATATTAAAGTATCATTATCCAATCAAAATTTTCAAATGTTTAATACAAATTCATCTTGAAAAAGGAGTGTAAAAGCTTTGTTAATTACTTATCTTTGTTTACGGTGCAGTTTGTCTATGTCAAGGAAACGCTAATATAACAAAAATAGTTTCTTTCCAAACAGTATAGATATGGCACAGGTGTTGGCACTAACAGGACATGTAACGCATGGATTTTCTTACATAGGCCAATTCAACCCTGACTTTAGCAGGATTACTGGAATATCAGCAACAATAAAAGGGAATAGTTTGTTATGTGACTATGATAAAAAGAATCTGATTTTAGTTGATCCTCTTGGAAATTATTTAAAGAAGCTTAACGTAGACAGTGAACCATATGATGTTGCTATAAAGAGTCAAAATATAGGCTATATTACACAACCTAACTCCAGATCTGTCCTACAAATTGACCCTGACAGAATGATGGTACTCTTTAAAGCAACATGCAACGAACCTAGTACTACTGTGTTTTGTTTTTCAGCAATCCCAAATACCGTACGAGATTTTTCAGAGAAAGCATCAGGTTTTCTTGGCGTTAAAAAAGACGGTTTTTCGTACGCAGTTGCTGTCAAGCACGATCAATTGTAAGTTTGTATCTACATTCATGTCAAACAATTTCATATAATATGAAGAATGTTATAATCAACGATTTATTAACAATTAACTAAACAATAATTTTATTTTGTTTAAAAAATTTCATGAATGAAATGTGTTCAAATGTCTAGAATCATATTGGGAGTATACATATGACGTCACATTGTTAAGATACTAAAGACGATGCAACAGTTTCGCGGACTTTTTCAGTTAAGTTTCTATGCTTATTTTGACAAAACTGAACCAAACTGACTATTAGAAGCGAATTTTTATTTAACTTTTTCACTTTCAATAATGATTGAACAAGAAATACAATATTTTTTATCTTTTCTTATATTTCGTTACCCCTTTAAATGCTTATCTTTCCATGTAAATTTAAGAACTGGTTATTCGATAATTGGCAAAGCATTAAAACAAAATGCCCTGGACGAAAAGAATGATGTGAAATATTCAAAGATTAGATCAAACGCTATATACATTCCAGTGAGAAAAAAAAATCAAGTCAGGAGTAAATCTAAATGAATACACCGTCAGAGCCTTACTTTTGGATATGTAAAAAAGCAGTACACAATCGGTCTAGTTCTTTGTATAAATCTGTACCTTTTGAGACAGATTTGCAGTTTAGGTGAAAGACTGATAATTTGAATAAAGATAAAATGATTTATTGCATTTTTTTTTTCAGACTGTGTAGCAAAAACCAAATATTTGTTTTTGTTTGAATCAATTGTTCAACTTGGCCATGTAATTAAAGACAACTTCAATTGTAAAAATTTATAAAAGAGTAAAAATATAATTTTCATTTATAACTTCTAGCAATAAACAAATTATGTGACACTTTTTTTTTCTGATAATATTTATCTATTTATGATCTTCTATTTGTAATAAGATTTCTTCAAGAACTGCCGAACATATAAACAAAAAGGTTTTTTTCTTATCTATTACTGATTTATAGTAACGTAATCCCTGTCTGACTACTTTATCAGTTTTGATAGTATTTTTGTTAATTTCAGTAGCCTCACAGACTTGCAAAAAACTGGACAAACACTTGGTTTGTTTGTGGTAAAGTTTCATACAGTTAATGAAAAGTCGTGGTTTTTCCTGTATAGGCGGTCAAAATTATATCATGTATTATAATTATGGCGAACCATGAGGATACGCCCACTGACATATGCTCTGACGACAACGGACACATCTACGTCAGTGGACAGGGATCGAACATCATACACAGACTAAAAGGGTATATACAAGAGTCATGGGACGAACCTGTAACGACTAATTGGAAAGTATTAGACATACCACTGGATTCATCTCATGAAGTCAAGGAACCTCTCGCCTTGTGCTTTAACAAAGACTACAGTAAACATGGTAAACTGTATATTGTCAACGAATGGGGGAAATCAGTTTTGGTTTTTGATGTTATTTGATTATTGAATAAAAAAATATGTATTTTATTATTTTTCGTGGAGTACCATTTTTGTGAATTTCGTTGGTAGAGGTAAACCATACTAAAATCTGCTATTCAAAATAAATTTTGTCTATGTTTTAGAGAACTTTTTGATTCAGTTTTCTCTATTTATTATTCTACATTTTGATAGTGCTATGTAATAATACTGCTTTCCTTTTTTTTCGCAATACATCGTTAATATGATCAAAGTGTTGTTGTAGTGAACATGTTATACATGTTATAACATGTATAAGGATTGACCCATTTTCCACTTTTGTACCATCGGCAATAACATCATCAACATTTAGTCTACAGAACAAAAACGTTATAATTGAATGTCACATTTAAATTTATCACAAATCACTATTTAGAGCTAGCTATGTGTTTTGGACAGTTTCCAAATTTAAGTTGTCCTATGAAAGATGTTTGTAAAGATTTTAATTCTAAAACAAGTATACTACCATACATTTCTCTAGGAAATCACCGTGTTACATAACATAAAAAAAAACATCAATACTTGGATTCATTAAACTTTCATTTTTGATTTCATATATTCCTCAATTAACAATATACAATGTATGTGAGTATAAACATATTTTGAAACAGCTAAAGCAATATGAACAAATGTCTAGTTTAAAATAACTTCAGTATTGATGTTTAGCATTCATACTTTAAACGCCGAAGTGTTCACTTATATACACGGATGCATGTATAAATTAAAACATAATTTACATTGTTTGATGTCTTCAAGGTTAGATTTTAAACACCACTATATTTAGAAAATATAATTCTTTGGAAGTATTAGAAAGATGATGTACATGTCAGCCTGTCGAGACGTTCTTTTTTCTCGTTAAAAACAATTCTAAGTAAGTTCATACGTTTCTTCCTACAGCTTTCAATTTGCAGACGTGACACGTTTATTTCCAGTGGAAATTTCTCAATACTGTGGCATCATTTCCAGCCCTAGGTCATCCAATAAAGTCATAAAGGACAATCAAGTCTACATCCTTCAAACTGTTAAATAAGTCAATAGGATATAGCTCAAACATTTTTATGCATCAGGATTACCATGCATAATATTTCATTTCGAACAATGTTGCTTATAAATAGAATAACTAAGATAAAAGATGATGTATCTAAAAAAATACTATGCCTTATGACATTAATACCTTTATCTTGTAACCTTATATATCGCTCTCTATTTTGTACAACAGCCGTTGTCCATCTTCTGACAGCATCCTCTGTCGAGGACATTGTGACTCAAAATTATCATTAATGGATCTGTTTGCTTCTATTGGATAAATGTACCTTAAATATTCACTAACTTTTAAAATATTTTAAATGTGTAACAAATAAAAATCTATCAGTACAGTACACCATTACAAAACTAAACATAATACCCAATTCAGGCAGATATGTTTTTGATATTTTCTCTGTAGTCAAACAAACCATTGCTAAATAAATAAATTAAATAAATCTATCGCAGGCATCTGCACTCGTTTTTTCTTAAGGGGCGACCATTTGATTTACATTTTCTCCATATTCCTGAATTAGTACAGCCATTTTCCGACAAAAATGCGGGTTAAACCTGGAATTTAGCTGGCAAAAATCTCCAATGCATGACAGCTGTACATTATTCCATTATTTTGAAAACATTTAGTGATCAACCCAAACAGACTTAATTTGTAAATTTGGAAATAACCTGGAATTAGCAGCTAGATATGTGTAACTATACATAACACAACAAATCAAAAAATCAAACAAACATACAAAAACATATGACACAGACGAAAAAAACACGTTATGTTAGTTGATAGTAGATATGACAAAAAACATACACAAACATTTTTGTTGTTGATAGGACATACAGTTAACACAAACTTTATGTTATACTAGTATGCACTTTAAATACTGAAAAGCCCTCTTGCGACCGAATTGCACCTTTGGACCCACGAATATCAGAAACGACTAAAGCAAAAAACTCGATAGATGGATGCACAAAAACAGAGTCAAATCAAAAGTAATATAATCAAAGGGAATATAATATCACAAATTTAATTTTTCAAAAGGAGAACTGCGATATTTTTTTTGTTCATCTTAGTAGTTTTGCTTCGCATTGTTTATATTTAATATTTGATACTTCTTAAATGTTTTGTTTTCTTTATAATGGATGTGTTTGTAGCTAAGACTCGGATTTTAATAAAATATATATTTCCATTTCTAAACAACCTTTTACTGCAAGAATAAAGATATCATAAATAAGTCAAGACTTTCATTAAATCTTAATACAACATATATAGTGATCTATTGCGGATACATGATTCAACTTGCAGGGATTAAATGAGAATTGACATCACACGTCAAGTTTGTTATGTTATAATTAAGTATTAATTTAGGAATTATTCTTCAAACATGTAAGTTATGTCTTTTTGGCTTAATAGGCTTATTGATACATTTTATAATTATATTCTTGTTATTTAAACACTTTTGTAAGGATTTTTGCCATTCCTGAATTTTGATTTTGAAGCAGTACTATTATTGATCAAGTACAATAAGATGTAATATTGTTGATATATTTAACTGATCATTCATTGAAATGAACTAATCAAAGGGGAATGTTTCATCCATATAAAGTGCAAGAAGACATGATATCGAATCATAATGTGATGAAATTGGAAGCTCATGCTTGCGTTTACATGTTTTTGATATTTTTATATGTTTAGTGAATTATGTGTCGATGGCAGATCTTTTATTGTTTTTGGTAACTTTTTCACATGTTTTGTAAACTCTAGAAAAAATTGAGAGATTCATAAAAAGTAAGACAAACTGTCCGTTTTTTATTTATTATCATATTCATTACACATAAGCGTTGATATGATTTTTTGAATCTGCCAACTGTTTTTGTGACATTTTAAAGCAAATTGTTTCATACGATATCATGTGAATGCCATATTGGTAACGAAGACCCCCTTGAATATCAAATGGTTATTCCTTTAATTCAAATGAGTGTACGTGTTTTTGTCTTTCAAGTTTAGAGGATTTTACCATTTCATTCACATTGATTTTGTATCTTATTGATGTTTAAAATGTAAACATACTTAAATTTACGGTGGCTGTTTATTTAAAGTAAAGTATCTGCAAATTTTATAAAATATTCAAAAAGGCAAATGTTTTCTATGCTGGATAACTATGAAATTTAATGTAGTTTTGGCGCCATCTTGAAACGTATCGTCTGCCCTTAGTTGTTCTATTTCCTGAACCAGTTTAATCGGTACGAACGATAATGGAAACAAACCTTGTTGATTACAACTGTAAAGGTTGTTTTTCAAAGGCATATGTTTTTTTCTTTAAAAGGTCTTCAGACGCTCAGCTTCTAATATGCAAGGCTTTTCTAGTAGGATGCACTTTTGACATTGGTAAGCCAACGCCTTTTATAGCTGACTAAGCAGTATTGGCTTTGCTCATTGTTGAAGGCCGTACGGTAACCTATAGTTGTTAATTTCTGTGTCATTTGGTCTCTAGTGGAGAGTTGTCTCATTGGCAATCATACCACATCTTCTTTTTTTTATACTCTCTTTACAAACATATGTTTGCACTTACTGTTGTGTGGACATCTCAAAGACAAACCACTGCTCTATCGTGTCTACATTCTGCATCTTTCACATGTTTTATATGTAATTGTACATCAGCTTATTTTGTTAACTTCCAATCTCAGATTACCTGTTATTTCTTTTACAATGTATGTTTAAGGTAAGGTGGCTTTAATTAATTTTTGAACAGGTACGAACATACATACACCTATATCCACCAACTTCTTTTTTTTTTTTCTTAAATTAGATATGTGATCATGATTTGCTATTATTCATTACTAATAATAAAATTCTTTAAAATTTCTAGTTATGTTAAAACTACATTGTAGGCATTTTTTGTATATGATACAGTTGGCATCACCAATACTGCATTAAACTTTACAGGAAATATTATTTTCCTTGTCTCTTTTTTTTGACAAATCATTGTGTGAATAAAAAAAAATCATGTTATTGGCAACCATGCATGGTTTGTTGTACTCGTTATTTTATTTTGCAATTTTTTCCTCTAGTTTAGCACGTATTGTTCTCATCTCCACGCGATGCTTAATACTATTTTTTTTCAGAATTTAAAGTTTTATTTCTAAAACAGTGCGCATGCAAGATGTAGAGACGGCTTAATTTGTGACTAAACATTTTTTGCTTTGTCATACAACACGAACAAGAAAATATCTGTTTGTTTTTTATTAAACCTGGATAATCTTGATAGACACAACATCCAAAACTTTACCGCCATTTTATCCCATTTTGCAACAATAAGGTATGGTTCACAAAGGTTCAGATTATTAGATTTAAACACTAAACACTAAAATTTCATCACAAAAGTCTTCAATAGATTTACCATGTTTAGGTCATGTACTAACAGTTGTCTATCTTAAAACCAATAACACAAACTCTATTTCAACTGCAGCTGCTTTTGTTTGTGAAAAGATGAGGAATGCAATATCTACAGATTCTGTTTTTACAAGCTTTGGCAGAGTTGAAGAATTTCAGATTCCATGCCTTTTACTAGAACAAATGAAGAATTTTGATTCTATAAGTACGTCAATGTCATCCTCTGCCAAAAAAAATCATTCATTGGTAGTTAGTAACAAATCAACATAACACCATAATGTGCGATATAATGGCGTTTTAATCGCAAATGAACAAGAGGGACTCATCATTTGTGTCATTCAACAATCAGAACAAAGTTTGCATTGGAAGGATTGCATTCTTAATACAACATAATTTCCCCAGTGAACAATCTCGTTATTGGGCAGTTGTAAATAAGTTACAAAACTGTTCATTGGAAAGTGGACTTTGGAAAGGTCAAGGATTTTCTGCTTCAGAGTTTATTATTCCATTGCACACTCTCAGCACCCCACTAGTTACATCAAAATTCAATGGATACATCTATGTACTGAATTTGAAGTCATGAAACCGAAGAATGGATATTTGATGACATTGTGCCAAGCTGCTCAGCTTGAACAGTTCTAAATTTGTTCTCATCATCCATTATCCATATACAGTTGAATATAAATTTCATGACATGAAAGTGTATATATTTATTTTAAATAACCGAGAACAATATATTTTTCCTGATGTTATTTTTTGCTTTTAGCTGTCTCTCTATTTTATGATTACTTTTATCATGTTTATGGTATATAACCATGATAACTCTTCAAAGAAAAGTTCTTAAGCTTTTTTGTTGACTAACATTGAATGCACTTATTATTGTGTTGAATGTGATACCAAGTTATGCATTGACTTATTTCAAGTAGGTTTTTCCTTATATTAATTGTTGTATATATCATGTGTATATTAAATAGAATATGTTTCAATCTTTTGAAAATAAAAGAAAGATTTCAATTTGTATATGTGGTAGGCTCTTGAATAGAGTGTTACAATATATTTTTATAGACATTGTAAGATATTTTGCTAAAAAAATGTGTAAAGGATTATATTTCATTAAAACAGGTTTATTAAGAGGAAAGGGACATTACTCATAAAACTTGATCCAGATTGCATTAGTCTATGAATATGGTGGTTAAGAAAATGTAAATTATTTTTTTCCTTCAAGCAATCCCAACAGCCAAGGTTTGTAAAACTTTAATTTGATTATCTATCGTGACAACTTCATTGAAACAAATCTTTTAAAAAAGCATATTGCATCGAGGGGGATTGTGTACATTTATGTTTATTTTGGAGATTGTAAAGTAAAAAAAATAGTGCTGTGTATTTTTGAAATTGAATTTTTGGTTTTTTTTTCTTTCCTTCTTTTATTTTTTATGAATGATTTATAGTTGGCATTTTAATTATAATTAATGTTTATGATCAGCAGGATTGTGTTGGTATGTACAAATGTATATATTGAATATGTATTTATTCTTCCAAATATACATGTTATAGGTTTCTGTATTATTGATAACAATTAAGAGATGTAGGGGGAAAAAAGATGACTATATCATATTTTGATAGCAACATTTACATGTTGTATAATAAATAATAGCATCAATGAGTCTTTGTCTATGTTATTATTTATGCAGTCATTACAAAAAAATCCACGAATACCAAATTTATGTAATTATGAACATTCCTTATTAATACATAAAACAAGAACACTACTTAGTCTGAAGTTACAAGGTCTGGTGATCTTAATATTTACTGTTGGTCAAATAGTTATTATGCAAGCAAAAAGATCAAGATCTTTAAAGCATGAACATGCCTAAATGTAGATGTTATGACAAAACACACACCATTAAATAAGCAAAAAGTTGTATGTACACATTTTATGAAACTTGGTTTAATTTAATGGAAGAAAGTTCCTGATCAGTTGTTCTATAAAATGAAATAAGGAGATGTGGTATGATTTCTGATGAAATAACTATTGAAATGATGTAGATGGTAGCAACTTTGGGACACCTTATGGCCTTCAACAATGAGCAAAACTTGTCGTGCTTATGGCAAGGCAAGCTAGATTATGACTAAACAGTATGACAAATGTAAAATCATTTAAATTAGAAAACAAACATCCTGATTTATGTACAAAACAAAAACAATAATCATGATATAGCAAATACTGAATTACAGACTCCTGACTTTGGACATGCATATACAGAGAGAAAAGCGGGGATAAAATATGTTTTTATGTATGCACCCGACACTCCAATAATCTGGGATAGTGTCCATGGTGTAACATCATGACTTGAGAACAAACTTTAAAATTCAGTTGAAAAGGGGTCAACTCATCAGATTGATACAATGTACTTAAAAAACTAACAAAAAAGATTATGACAAAATGTATGAAGACACAAAGTACAGATCTGAAAGTACTCACAGTTACTGAAAGCTAGTTCAAAGCATTTATCAACTTAAAAATATGTTTTTCATTACAAAACATCATTCACCCCCAGTTTTTGGTGGGGTTCGTGTTGCTTAGTCTTTAGTTTTATATGTTGTGTCATCTGTACTATTATTTGTCTGTTTGTCTTTTTAATTTTTAGCCATGGCGTTGTCAGTTTGTTTTTAATCTATGAGTGTGACTGTCCCATTGGTAACTTTCGTCCCTCTTTCAGAACTCATCAGATGGATTTAGTGAAGAAACGTCATAAACATTCTAGGAAGACATCACTGTGTGTAATTACAAATAAAAAATCTACTTTAAATTATATGCTGTACTTTGGATTGGAAAATGTAATCTGTTTTGATTTGAACATTTTCTAGCAGGCAGCAGAAGAGTTATTTGTTTTAAATTTTACAATAATTTTAAATTTTAATTATTCTTTTATGTCGCACATTAATTTTAGTAGAGTGTACCCACATCTCCTTTTATTAGGCCAAACAAAAATAGGGTAGGTAGGTCGGTATTTCCATTTTAGTTTTTGTGACTTGATTTTGAGTCGTGCTGTTTCATCTTGTCATGGTCTGAGTTGATCATGGGCTGATTTTACCCGTTATTTTAATGATTGGATTATTTCCCTTGGTAATTGGTTGGAAAAAATGACGGCAAAGTGTTTATATCATCACACGAGTCGTGAATTTCCATAAAACAGCTGTCATATTCACAATTGTGAACATTGGGATGTATCAGGCAATTGATTTATATTATTGGCAACACTAACTTTGCTTTTAACACGAGTTCAATTTATTTTTCACTTTACAACGGAAATAAAATGACTTAGGGTCGGTGCTCAAAAGTAGGGTCGGTCGGGTAACCGTAAACAGACATATATATTTTTTAAGCACATGAAGGGGAAAGATATCAAACTCATTAGTAGTAAAAAAAATTGACGTGAGAGAGCTGTCTACATATTCCATTATCATGACTAGTGTATTTTCTGTGTCATTTGGTCTCTTGTGGAGAGTTGTCTCATTTGCAATCATACCACATCTTCTTTTTTATATTGACAACCCCATGGCTAAAAAGAAAAAAAGACCAACAAACAATAGTACACAGAACCCAACAATGATAACTAAAGACTAACCCCATCAACCCCCACCAATAACTGCGCGTGATCTCAGGTTCTCCTAAGCAGATATGTTCCACAAGTGGCACCCGTTGTGTTGCTCATGTTAGTACAAACAAGTAGTTTTTCCAATTTATTATCTTTGTTTTATTCATAGAAATTGACAGGGTTAAACGCGGACCTCACAGACGACCCTAAAAAGAACTGTTACGAAAAAAGTAAATTAGTACCGCTCAAATTCACGCTCAAGATAAAAAAAGAATAACAGGAGGCTATATTATTCCCTAGGACAGTGCTCCACTACTAAAGGAGGAATATACAGGAAACTTTCTAAACTGTACAAGTACAAATAAAGATTTCGAAACAAGCATTTTGAGGGTGTCCTATCGATCTTCGCTGTCATTTCACCCGAACAATTCAGTCGTTTTATTCCTCTAAATATTGATGATAATAAGTCCATGACCATGCATATTCAGGACCAGAAAAGAATTACTCTGAAAGGAAATACCTTCAATCATTTTGATAAAAAAAACAAAACCCGTTCGAACTCTGTATACCATCTGTGATTTACATTTTAATTTTTTTTACAGTAATGGTCAATTTTGAATGAAATAATTGGATTTGACAAATCATGAAATCCTCAGTAAATTAATTATCATTGAAGGACTATTTTCATATTTCCGACTCCGGATTGTATAATGTTTAGACAGCTTACCTACTCTGTCTGGTTCTCGGTCAAGAAATGTAAGAGCAACTAAAATAAGGAAAATCTAACTATCGTTGCAAAATTGGTAATAAATAACTGTTTTCCTATGATTGTGTCGTTAATAGAAAATATTTAGCTGATTTCCCTCCGAAATTGGGAAAAGGGAACTTGGGTTTGAAACGTGAAATTGAAAACAAAAACTGCGGAAATTTGTTTTTTTTTTCTAGTCTGCTCCGTTTACTTTCTTATAGTTTAACTTTTGCGTATATATATATATTTTCTCTTTAATTTAACGTAATTTTTGTACATTGCTGTTTTAAAAATGTTTATTATTTCTTGGCAAATGATGCTAACATGAAACTGGTCTACAGTACGTATGATTGACCGTCATTATATGAAGTTATCAGATTTGAAATTAAAACTTGACACTAAATTGACATCATACATGTATCTTAACTGTTTATTCGGACTCGACGCTTTCACACCTATGATTAATCGGTTCCATTATTTGAAAGGTTGTCATTGCAAAAAAAAAAAATAAAGGCGAAAATGTGTAATGTAACAGTAAATTGGTTATACACAGATTTCAGAAAAATGTCGATTAAGTGGGACTTTTTTTCACATGAATTATCCAGGCATTATAACACTATAAACAGGGACTCATTTGAAATATATTTAAATATTGCATCTAGCTAATTCTGGCTCAGAAATAGTCCAAAAGAGAGGCAAGGTAATTGGGTACTATAAAATAAGTAAATAAATGAAACGCATAAATAAATTAATTGATAAGTTGTGAATTGCAAACGTCCAGTGGCAAATGTTTTAATATATTAACATCTTTACAAGCAGCTTACATTAAAATCTAGTTATTAAATGGTTGTGATATATTTTGTTTGGAAACTCCTTTAAATGTAGTGATTGTTTTATGACCAGTTCAGTCTTTCCAGGACTGTCACAGTCATTTTTTATCTGTCACAATTAATCAGCGTTTTAACACAATTTTGATGACTGTCTAACCGTTTTTGGAAGTTTGAACAGTTATTAATTGACTGTTAAAACACTTTGATAGTTGTATCAGGTATATTATAACTGTGACAACTTTTTCGGCGTTGGTACAGTTTCTAATTGTCTGTAGCAACGATGTTCGCGTTGAGACAGTTATAAATTTACTGTTACAACTTTCAAATGGTTGCAGCAGTCATATTATAACTATGACAACCTTGTCGGCGTTTAAACAGTCCATGTATGACTGTTGCAACGTTTTAAGAGTTGGGACAGTTATAATTTAACTGTTACAACTTAAAAATAGTTGAATCAGTTATATTTTAACTGTGACAACCTTTTGAAGCGTTGTTACAATGAATTTATGTTTGAAACAAACACTTTTAGAGTTGGGGCAGTTACAAAATAACTGACACAGTAGAATTTATTAACTGTTACAATTTTAATAGATATTATCAGTCGTAAAACGACTGTTACTGATATGGACAATTGTTTTTTTTGTCCAGTAGTGTAATATGAGACATGACATCGGGGAACATAGAACAAAATCACTGCATATGGAATTGATATGGTATTGATCGGACAAGCGACTTTAAGAAAAAAATAATATCCATTATTGAATACTCTGAAGGTTCCGAAAAATATTTTGATTCTGCTTTGTCCATTTGATTTAGAAACTAAAGCAACTTATCATTAGTTCGTAAAACCACTGCTTTTTATACATGTTATATTGGCCACTCCTTTACAACAAGTACACACGAAGTGAAAAACACTGTTCATTAAACATGACGTCTGACAAACAATGCCATATATCTTTTCAACTATTTTCAATTTACATAAGAAAATATTAAACAATACCAGCGATAAAACCAATAGCCCGATTTTTGATAAATAAAAATATACACAAATCAATCATGACACAGCAGCCAACAATAAACAATGAAACGCAGGCTACTGGCTTAGAACGGGCACACACTGAATATAGCAGGGTTAAAAAATATTGCGAACGTGTAATCCTCCCGTTGCCTTGGAAAGTGACAACAGCATAGCGTAAGAAAACAAAGTGGTATGAATCACAACAAAAAGAAAAGTACCGATATCAATTAGATATTTATTTTCATGTTCATCAAAGAAATTATTATTTACAAGATTTATTACTAAAATCATGTTTATTTATCTTTTAACCATAAATCATATTTCTTAAAAAACAAAGTTATTTTTTCTAGAACAAAGAAGATATGAATATAAAAAGCTATTATTACTATCAGTAATAAACAAAATTGATGTTTTTAGGGTCAGCGAAATAAAGAAATTAGAAATCAGTATATTGTCATTTTATTGTGGACATCAATATTCGATTTTAGTGTCACGAATTGAGATTTCCTCAGTCGGAAACCGGATATTATATATACCTTTTTGTAAACTATGTCTATTAAATGAATTGCATAATTATTATTTAAATTAACTAAAAAAAATACCAAAAGGTAAATTTCCTCTAACGATGTACAGACCGTGAGATTATTTTAGCCTTTCTTTACAGTCATTACTTTGAGTTTATTCATATCATATAAAAGGCCTCCATTTACATCAATAGTTATAAATAAACAAGGAAGTAGTCTACACGATCTGTGACGCAACAAATCAGGTATGTTAGTATTACAACATATTTCTGAATGTCCCTTTGGTTCTAGCGTAGATATAAGTTCAATTTCATATCAGAATGTATCACAATTAATGAGGGCATTTACAATATTGTTATTAGGCATTGTTCGAGTATTGAATTAAATCTTATTTAAAAATGGTGGTGTTTAAATATGTCTGTGACTTTGTACAGTGATTCGGGAATAACGAAACTATATAGATGTCTTGGTATATTGAATTTGTCTGCAACTTTAAATCTTTACGTTAGATGTTTTCATATAAGAATAGTGGAAATATTAATCTGAATCATGTTATCTAACTTATAGCTACAAGCACAATGTGTTACTATTTTGACATATGTAATTCTTAATTCACGAACCATTATAACATGAATTAGCAGAATTACCAGTACAACAGACATATCCCACCAATCATCAACTCTTCAGAATCGATTTACATACAAACAAAGAATACCAAGAACAACGAATAACCAATTTTCCTTTTTTATGGATAGTCTGACAATAAATGCGGTAGAGATAAACGTTTACTTTGGGTGGAAAACACCCTATTAAAAGACCATATTTCTTAAAAATAAAATATTTACTCAATATATAAAAAGGTTCAGCACTGCAAATACTTTTTTTATTTATTTTTTTCGGAGAAGCTCCTGTTAAAAGTTCTCAGTTAATAAGGAAAGAGGAGCACTGTTGGTTCAAATAGGAACACATATTGTTTGTCTTAAAACAAGATAAATGTATCTACAGTGGGCGATATAGTTTGCCATCTGGATTTCTTTTTATTTTCACTTATTTTTATTAATATACTAGTAATTATAAGATTGTAATTCGTATGACACAAAAAGAAATAAGCATACTAAAGTAGTGCGAACATGCATTTCAAAGGCTCCTATGAATAAGGTCTAGCTGTCACGGCCAAATATTTGCTGTTTTCAACGGGTTGCTGGCAAAATCCTGCATTATTGACCATCACATTTCAATTGAAAGCAGCAACTCTTGGATAAACATTTTTTATTATTCCTTTTCTTTTGAAAGAAAATATATAATTAACTTTTAAAAATGTAAACCTTATAAAGATAAACATTGTGTATAATCTTATTTTTAATTACAAAAGCACCATTTTTCATTTACATATGTCGTGATGAGTTCCATTAACCATGTTAATCTTCAACTGTGACATTCCAGCTTCCATCTTATATTTGAGGGAAAACGGTACTATTTTTTCTGCCATAGGCGACAATACTAATATTTTAAAAATTTACCACTTTTTATAATAAAAACCTGGATAAAACAGTTATGTGTGGTGTTAGTACTTTATTATTCTGTTCTAAAAATTAAAGCCAAATAGTATCATTACCAACTTCCAACGGAGCTTGTTTATGTTATCCATGCCCATCGTCATTTCACACCAAATTTATGAAATTTTGGAAGTCTTTTCCAATAATTCTCTAGAAAATATTTCAATAGGTTTCAAAACTTATATTATAAATATACACACTGCAGTTATTTATAGATAAATAAAAAATATATTGTACCCTTACATCCAATCACAGCGCTCCTAAGTTGACTTCCTTCACCTGCCTTGGGTACACAAAAGGCCAACCTTGGTAAAATGTAATAGTACTGTTTTTTCTTGAATGTATCTCCAATTGTTCACTTGTGAGGCATACACATAATATAACGGTGGTGTTTTTTCAAATTGGTTTGGCATCAAGTGTGCTGTTCAATTCGATAAAAAAAAATGAACGGATATGAAACAGTCGTCAATATAAGCAATTTACAAAAGAAATTTAGTGGTCGATGAAAGCAACTTACAAAATAAATTTAGTGGTTGGTCAATACGTAAGCAACTTACAAAAGAAATCAAGTGGTCAACATGTGATCTTCTATAATACATAGTTTAACTATTTCTCCATCGCTAAGAGTTAAAAACTAGGAGATAAAATTTACCAGTAATTCCTTTCTTTCATTGGATAAGATTTTTCCATGTTTTGTATGAGTTGCATAAAATTCTAGAATTGCGACTCAATATGAACATGCGTACTCGTTATTAAAGGACAAGGTATGATAAGGGGCATTTTTGGCCCCCTCTTCAAATGACTTCATATTCAATCCATCATTAGTCTATGCATAGTGACTTAAAAAAATGTTGAACATTTTGTGTGTATGTGATTGTTTGGTTGCCTAGCAACGGGTTTTATAAAATGAACTATAATTTTCATCTTTAATGCAGTTGCCCTAGGAAAAGACTTCTGAATCCATTACAAATTAAATGTCAATGAAAGATAATGTGTTACCAAACACTTAAATGTTTATTATTGTTGGATCTATCATTTTAAGAAGTTCCAAACAGCAACCTAGCAACCACAATGTTGCCTAGTGACCACACAACGGGCTTTTTTATCCAATGTTATCCATAAAAAAAGTGAAAAAACTCATATTAAGTCGACTCCTATATTGATATATTTAGTAACCATGTTTGCATTAAAGAACAATTTAATTTTGTATCTATTTAACCCGTCATATCAATCCGAGTTTTCCTTAGCAACGCATAGTTAATTTTAAGTTAACAGTTGAAAAACATTTCAAAAGGTGTTTTAGTATCACTGAGTGTAATCTTTAAGCTTGAAACGTGGAACTAAAGGATATTTATCAGTAGCTTTAGTGCAGATGTGTAATTCAAATATAATTCTTAATTCAATGTTTCCATGGTAACACAGCAACGTATCCATGATATAATATTTTGCTTAGCAACCATCGCAAATCAGATATATTTATATTAATATATATCTAAGTATGTATTTTCAAATAAAAGAGAGACAGCAGATACACTTAACTGCGGCCAAGCTTAGCGAAAGGCCGTGCGACATAATCAGTCAAACTATGGAAGTATTATATTGACAATATAAGACTTCCATGGTCAAACAAACTTTATTAGAACGACATGTTAAGGAACGATCGTTGTCATTGGTCAATTCAAACCTCAAATAAACGTTCAAGCCCCGCCCAAGCACACCTGCGAAAATAGAACACGCGTACAATAACCGATCGAAAGTTGAATGGACTGATCACGTACAGGATTGTGTACTTGATTATCTCATGGCAATTTTAGCTTATACACGTGCAAAATTTATTTATATTATTTATAATATAATTTTGTGCAATAGTTCTCATAAGGTTCTTTCTTTAAATGTTTTGAAATTGATAACGAAGACTCTTTAATACTGACGGGTTTCCCGGCAAAATATTGAATTCAACTGTCTCCTCTCGAATAGTTCTAGACTAACCCCGTGTATCTTTTCTATCTGTTAATTTACATTATTATGTGTTTGCAGTGTTAACAAATAGGAAATATCAGTGGCGGATCAAGGGGGGGGGGGGGGGGGGGGGGGGGGTCCAGGGGTTGGACCCCCCTTTTTATTGGCCGATCAATGCATTTGAATGGGGACATATGGTTGGAACCCCCCCCCCCCCCCTCCCACTTTCTCCTGGGTTGGGAACCCCCCCTTTTTAAAATGGCTCGATCCGCCACTGGATATGAATGAAATTGCTCGGATGATGTTGGATTAACGCAAATAAGACCGTAACTTCAAAATAGTCAAATTACACTATGATGTACATAATAAAGATATTGCATGAATTTACAGTAAATAGGGTTGTGAAATAAACTGTTCATTGTTCATATTCTGTCGTCAGTATATCAAACCCCTCTCCTCGACCCTAAAACTATGCTCGCTTATACAAAACCTTTTCTTATAAATATGTAACTACATAGAAATAAAAAAATGGAATCCCAATGACTAGTTATAAATGACAACTAACTTAAATTTACATCATTGCATGGCATAATCCAGTAACTTTTTAAACGCAGGGAAGCTTGTGGTTTTAGGGTTTCGACTTGAGATAGTGTGATTTTTTTTCTGATTCAGTTTACTTTTTAAAAAATCCCTAAGTTCTATGTAAATTCAGAGCAGGTAACCATGCTTTGTTTGGAGATGACAAAACTTTGGCCGCAGTGAAAGGAAATGTACTTTATGTAACTCCGGCGATATAGGTTATGATTTTTTTTAATTCATGATCTATATTGCGGTTCTCAGTTGAAAAAAAAGAACGTAAATTATATAATATAAATGTTTACATACTGTGGATTCATTATTATTCGTTGGATACCAATTTTCGTGGATTTCGTGGTTACCAGTTAACCACGAAATTAAATGTTCAACGAATAACAAAATGTCTATAGGCTTGTTAGCAGACTTCGGTAAAACCACGAAATTAAATTTCCACAAACATGTAAGTTTTCCTTAATCCACGAAAATTGCTACCCACGAAAATAAATGAATCCACAGTAGACCAAGTATTATTTCAATTAACTCACTGTTTGGTAATAAAAACAATCAGTTTAAAAATGTGTTTATTATTAAATGCCTTAAATTTATAAAAAAAAAGGGGGAGCCGAGTCCCTCCTTGTACAAGTATTTTGTCATCCTTAATTTCTAAATATTTCGTTTAACAGTTTATTATAACTCATTGGTATAAGTTTACTGAGAAACATAAAATATCAATAAAATATAATAAGATTGAATGTAAACAAATTCAGTATATATAAAAATAAGAGACGTGGTATGATTGCCAATGAGACAACTATCCACCAAAGTGATATGTAGTATGCTTATTTAAAATGAAGTCACAATGTTATCAAGAAGAAGTATTTAAAAAAATAATTCATTAGCGGATTCAGATGTAGGATACTGGTATCTTTCTATATGTACTTGTAATGATGTTATTTTTCGATCCTTTTACACAAACATTTTATTTTCGTAGTAACCATGACAGTACCTTAATATACATCTATGACAGTACCATATACATCTATGATAGTACATTTCATACTACGTCAATTGTGTTCGTTCACTTGCACAATACGATCATTGATGTTTTGTTTCTACCGTTCGGTGAATGAATGGGACAATGTGCTACCAAACGCTTAGCTTCTGTATGTTCGTTTTTTATAGCATGAAAACAAAAAACGAGAAATGTGCAACCCATCATAAATTCATTATTATGAGATCCGAAAATTAAAAGTTTTCTTGTATTCATCCGTATAAAAGTGGCCCATGTGTTTATCGTTATTATAAGGCTTGTATTTTTTTTTTTTCATTATCCAGTACATGATAACTGTGTTGTTGCATAAAGAACATTACTAAATAAAAAATATCAAAAGTATAATATTTCGACCCCACTATTTGAAAATCAGGCGACAACACAGATTTTTTTTAATTCTTTTTACGTTCGTAGTAACATATAGTACATTCCATTGTCTGTCACCTGTGTCAATTCACGTGCACACTACGATTGTTGTTGTATTTAAATCTTTCGGCCAATGAAATGGGACGTTACAAGTTGTTTGTTTGTGATACGCCAGAATGTTATCAATGAATTATCAAACGCTAAATTTGACTGCATATCAGTATACCTTTTTTTTAGTTTTGAAAACTGTATAATAATCTAAGATTTTCTTTGCTGCTAACAACAGCCTTATGACATGATACCCCACCCCCTGTTTTCTCAATGTTTATTTTTTTCTCTATTGTTGTTTGCTAAGAAATGTTTGTTTCAATTGTGCATGATCTGATGAATAGACAATGTTATTCATGGCTATAAGGTTTTAATTAATTTCCTTATTTTTTTTTCGCCCACAGATTGAGTAATTTAGCTTATTAATAAATAAATGGAGAATGTTTCCATAGTGACACAGTTGATGCTCCCGCTAACATATAAAGTTATAGAGATATATAAAAGTGACGCTACCAAAATTTGAACTTAAACTTTTATGGCAATAATCATTATATATTCATTTCATAACATGTAGTTGAGAAAAACTTAATTAGAGATCAGAAACAAAAAATTCAGCAATTTTTCCATTAGTAAAGGAGCATAACCCTAGAACAGAACAAAAAAGCATCACCAAAATTCATACTTGGCCTGTATTTTGTGGTAATATAAGCATTGTGTATAAGTTTCATATCACTTGGTTGAAGAAAACTAAAGTTAGAGAACGGAAACGAAAAATTCAGCAATTTTTCCTTTGGTAAAAGGGGCATAACTCTTGAACTGGAAAAGTGGCGCCACCAAAATTCAAACTCTATCTGTGTTTTGTTGTATGACCAATGTGTATATAAATTTCATATCATTTGGTAGAGACAAACTAAAGTTAGAAAACGGAAAAGAAAAATTCAGCATTTTTTCCTTTGTAAAAGAGTATAACTCTAGGATGGTAAAAGTGATGCCACCAAAATCGAACTTGACCCGTGTTTAGTGGTAATAAGCATTGGGTATAAGTTTCATAACATTTGGTTGAGGCAAACTAAAGTTAGAGATCGGAAACCAATTTTGGAACGTACAGACGGACGGGCGTACGTACGTATGTATAGACTGACAAGGGTACAATCTAATTACCGCTCCGCTACAGCGGGGGTATACAAATCAATGGACGGATGCATGCCTTATACCTCTGACGCGGGGGGGGCACCAAGAAAAAAGTTGAAAATTATTAGAATAAAATTATTGATGTGTAAACTTGGCTGCTGACTTTCAAACTTTTTAACTGGGCCGAGAGGATATGGGGGCGGTGACTTTGCGTTCTTTTACATTTTTTATTTTTATCTTAGACAAAAGATGAATATATCATGAAAAATAGAATATAATAACATATTTATCTTTGGGCAATCCGGAAAAATGATAGGAGTCTAGTGGTTTTAGTCATTTTGTTCAATGAATTAATTATAAAAAAGAAGATGTGGTATAATTGCCAAAGAGACAACTCTCCACAAAAGACCAAAATGACACAGAAATGAACAACTATAGGTCATCGTAGAGCCTTCAACAATAAGCAAAGCCCATACCGCATGGTCAGCTATAAAAGGCCCCGAAATAACAATGTAAAACATTTCAAGCGAGAAAACCAACGGCCTAATCTATGCACAAAAAATGAACGAAAAACAAATATGTAACACATAAACAAACGACAACCACTTAAATACTGGCTCCTTACTAGTGACAGGCACATGCATACAGAATGTGGCGGGGTTAAACATGTTAGCGGGATCCCAACCCTCCCTAACCTAGAACAGTGGTGTAACAGTACAACATAAGAACGAACTATAAAAATCAGTTGAAAAAGGCTTAACTCATCAGATTGATAAAAATACGAATACTTCAGAAAAGTGGACGTTGCCTGGTACTTGTACATCCCAACTACAAAAAGACACCAAACCTATTTGTTCGGTCCATTGTGTGCAGCTTTTAAGTAAAGAAATGTCTTTTCTACATCCCTTCATTAGATACTAGTACACAAAATACAAGTTTAATATCCATTGTCTAAAATTGGAATGAACTGAATAGGGAATGTGTCAAGAAGACAATTTATTTCTTTAACAAAAATTAGTTACATTATCATTTTATGGATTATCAAGTCACATATAGCCACTTTTTTTTTTATTAGAGAAAAGATTCTAAAAAAGAAAAGAGAAAAGATATAAAATAGAATAAAATAGTCGCAGAAAAGATAGTATTATTATTTTTTTCTTTCTGAAACTTCTATCATGTTGTGATGTCAGCTTTTTGCAATCAACAGCTGATGAGCTTATATACGAGTAAACAAATGCATTTTCGTTGAATTTAATGAAGCATGCATCTGCAATGTATCTTCGGATCTTGTAAGTCGGGCAATGTTGAGATTAATATATATAGTATTATATTTGACTTTGTATTTTTCCAAAGGTTTACAATATTTGCATACACTTTATTAAAGTTTCAAATTTGTATCTAAACCTTACATCATTTCTTTTTAAGACATGTTATATATTTAGAATATATATCATTTATTTAATGAGTTCAGATTTCTTATCTTTAAAATTATCTAAAAAGAAGTATTTGAAATAATTTCCTTTAAAATCCATTAACAGGGGAGGTAATCTCGGTTCTAAATTTTGTTTCCACGTGAAGTCGATTTAAATTTCCAGTTGCATTTCATTTACGTATGTACACGTATACAAGGGTTATATATAATTTGATATGGTCTACATTCATATAATTTTGTTAAATGTACAGTTTGCTGGTTGTTCGTTTGCAACATTGGCAGTGTCACTTTAAAAAATGTTGCAAAATCACATGTTCCTTTTCTTATCCCGACTTCAAAAATAACATAAACATGATAAAGAAGAAAAAACTTTTTTTCTTCGCGGCATTGAAGTTTTGTAACTCAATCAAGATCACCTGAGTTAGAATAAGAGACTCGAGCAGATTCGGAAATGCAAGTTCGTTCCGGTCCTTGGTTCACATATTATCGATTTATTAGTAAAATCAAGGAATTTTCAGTGTAGAATTATTGAATTTTGAACATGAGCGGACGCGAGTACCACAAATATATTTTAAACAGTAAATTATTTCCTTACAACAAACAACACATTGAAATATCTTCGTGGTACTCGCGTCCGCTCATAGTTAAAAATTCAATAATAAATTTCAAGAGAAAGAGAGGGGTATTTAATAATTTTCACACACGGAAAAAGAAAAGTTATGTTGATTTTTTGTAAGAAGAGACACTATAATTTTTAGAAATAGCCATGTTTCTTGGATATTATTCATTTTAATTTCAACGAAAATAGGGGGCCAGTTGCAATAGCTTATCGTACCTTGTCCTTTATACTACAATACTTCGTTGTACTCAACCTCAACAACAAAAACAACAACAAAATGTACTAATACTATAAAGTGTCTTTGTTCAGTGAACCATGAAATCTGTGTCGTACGTGTAATTATGTATATGATTTAAAAGGTCATTATGATTAGCTGGTTTTCTTTATTCAAATATCCTTATAAAGTCTGATTTTGTTAAAAATGCAATTGCAGCTTAATATTTGAAATAAATTCTGACGAGTTTTAAGCTTAAAGAAACCCCAAAAAATGATATCTCTTATTTTTTTTATTTGGACCATTATTTTGGTGTCTCTGTTTTTTTTTTATGTTGGTTTGTTTTTGTTTGGGTGTTTCGTTTCGATTTTTTGTTTTTTTTTTTAGGTTGGGGTGTCTATGTTTTTGTAATTTAGCTGGGGATGGGGACGGGTTCTTAAACAAAATTGATAGTATAATTGTCCAACCATTAAGGGTATTTACTTAAAACAACTACAATTTGGAAATATATTCCAAAACTTTTACAAGTGACTTTTTTTGCTTACGATGCACTTTATTCGTCAATTCCTTTTTTTTTTTTTTATCTTTATATTTATTAAACCTCAATTCTACTTACAACAAGTTTCACATATTATCACAGAAAACATAGAGTCCCTATACTACCATTCTGCAGCATTCATTCACCTTACAACCAATAAAAATCACACAAATCCTAAATTTACTTCATGATATTTCACAGTATATAGATATATTGTATTCAACAATTATTTTAACTGTCTATTCAAAAATTCAACAATGTTCATTTGTAGCGTTTGCGGATTGATTCCATTCCTGAAAACGCATTCAACGTTGTCATAGTTTCATACATAACACAAAAAAAATAGCTAGCAACTAAGCATGTACAGCAAAACAATATAAATGAATAGAATCACTCACAGAATTATACAAAACTTCACGCAAACCTATCACACAAAAGACTTATCAATGACTTCAGTATAATGCTGACAATTTATTACATTTCACATAGTTAATCATCAGTTAAATTGCTTCCTTCGCTTTTTCCGAATAAAAATCAGTCTCTGTTATATCATCATACTGCTTAAAAGGTAATCGCAAATAATGTTCATACAGTATCTTGCATCCCGGTTATCAACCGCTTCAACAGATTTTCTAGTTATATTACATGTAACTATAAGGTTCATATTAATGATCATTCCGATTAAAACATCACCACTTGTAAGACTTCTTTTACAAACAATTTTCTCAAATTCTTCATGTTTCGATTCTATAGAATCTTTATCACATAACGTATTACTTTGTTCTTTTAATTCAATTTCTTTACTATGTGTACGTTTCACTATTTGCTTACGTTTTTCTTTACACTCTATTGTCTCTCCTACAGGTAAATTCCTGCCGCTATTAATAACCAGTTTACGGGTATATCAACAGTAACTGGTTTATGAAATGTACATCGTTCTATATTCTCATCCACGTGTTCAATTGGAATACTATGTGTGAATAAAGAGGATTCCAAAAGGGGAATGTCTGTATTCATTGTACGTTCTTCGCATTCATCCACGTTACATGCATCAAAGTTTATATTATCAATATCAATACTTTCATTATTGTCTCTCTTTCTTGCCAATTCAGATTTACGTTTTACTTGCTTATTTGTATCAGTGTTCGAAAACATAATCAAAATTCTTGTATTGTCATTATCACCATATACGATATAATTCCATATTCCTCACATGCACATTCTACTGACTTTATTAGAAATTTAGGTAATCTATCCATAACGAGAAGTCACAGTTTTCATAAATGAAACAAAATATACCAAGGGTGCCTCTGATCATGTGCGATACACAATATATCCATCAAAATAGTTATTTTAATCAATTTTTCTCTTAAAAATAGAAGAATTGACTTACTGCATACACGATCCGATAATGGTACACATTTCTCTGCTTGGAATTCCGAGCTTAACCTTGCAAAGATAATCAAAATATCCTGCTCTCAAAAGACGTGCATACACTTCAAAACACTGACCGGAAGACCTTCGTCAATTCTTAACAAAACTTATCCTTTAGCGGAAAATATAAGCGTAGGATTAAATCCAATGGTAACATTATCGTGTGGTACATATTATTCTGAGATATAATAACAAAGCTAAAATAACTTGTATTTCTTTCTAAATATTTTAGATATGGCACAGGTGTTGGCAGTACCAGGTGATGTCAGACATGGATTTTCGTATGTAAGCCAATTCAACCACAACTTCGGCCGGATTACTGGAATAGCAGCTACATTAAAGGGGAACATTTTGTTATGCGACTATGATAAAAAGAATCTGATATTAGTTGATCCTCTTGGAAATTATTTAAAGAAGCTTAACGTAGACAGTGAACCGTATGATATTGCTATAACAAGTCAAAATATAGGCTATATTACACAACCAAATTCCCGATCCGTCCTACAAATTGACCCTGACAGAATGGTTGAACTCTTCCATGCAACATGCAACGAACTAAGTACTACTGTGTTTTGTGTTTCAGCAGTCCCAAATACTGGAAGGGATTATTCAGGCAAAGTTCCTTGTTTCTTTGGTGTTAATATACATGGTTTGATGTACGCTGTTTCTGTCAATTACGAGAAGATGTAAGTTTATCTCTACATTTATCATTATACGTGTAGACAACAAACGATGCTACGTGAAACGAATGTCTTATTTGAGAACTTCCGATCTAATATATAAGCAATAACTTATATTTTTAAAAGGTGCATGAGACTATGGTGTAATGTTCATAGGTAACCAGAGTAAAGTATAACTTCGAATAATAAACATGACGCACTCAAAGTCAATCTAGGGCTAAAAGGTGTATAAAGCCTATTTAGCCTAAGTTTGTTAGCAGTCATTCTACGTTTTATGTAGAATCAAAAACACAAATGTCAAGAATTAAAATGATGATGTAAAATATCCAAAGTCTATATCGAACATTATATACAAGTTGTCATGATTCACTGGTTAACATTTAGGAAAATACGCAAAGAACCAACATGCAATGGATTAAGTCTTTCTGGATTTATTTTACGAGGATCCATAACCATGGTAATTTCTTCTTTGAATTTCTAAATGATTTGATTCGATCGTCAATGATGCGCCTTATGTAGAAAAAATATTAAGCCTGGTATTCCTGAGTTTTAACCAGCTTATTTGGTCTGACTGTTTAAATCTGGTAGAATCAATATTCTAGCGGGGTAGGCATGTATTAAATACTGTGTAAATTAAATAATGTATCACTTATCGAAAATGCTACTTTATCAACAACTTTTGAATACTTTGATTTTTCTATTATATCGTTTAATATAAACAATTAGCTTTTACGAGTCGCTGGTTTATCATTTAGATCTGACTCAATATCGTTGAGCAATAGTTTTTTTTTACATTTAAAGTTTAAAATAAATTTCAATGCTTAAGGTAGTTCGGGGGTTTAAATTTTCGCGCCGTCTGCGCATACAGTTGCGCAATGATGTCGTAAGTCATGCGTATTGTCGTAATTTGCAATCACAATAATATTTGATTATTAAAATAATATTTTTTATTTAATTACATTGATAAAGAGTTGAATAACTATTAACTGCAATTTCAAAACCTAATAAAGTTTATTGGTACAATTTTCATTGTCGCAATAGTACTTCCGTTCTCAAAATATGGAGCATGTTCTTGACGTCGGAGAAGAGAGAAAAACAATTATAACTCATAATAATCAAACACGTGAACTGCTTTTCATGAATACTGTAATGCAGATCGAAAATTATAGATAAAGATCTTCATTTTGGTAGCTTATGAAGCAGTTTCACCCTGTCTTACACTAGAAAAGGTCCGACAAATATGCGAAAGACGCATGTAAACAAATCATGAAAAGGGGGAAATCTGTTAATACGTACTAATGAATTGAATATAAATGCTCAAAGAGCGATTCACGACCCCTGAAAATAATTTGCAAGCGTAAAATTAGCGGAAATTATATGAAAACAAAATCAGTGAACATGGTGAATAACAAAACAATGAATGATTTCACAAAACAACCTTTCTTTACTGATGGTCTGGATGGAGGGTCTTTCATTTCTTTCTTCTCTAATTCTTTATACCATTTATCTCTATGATTTTATTTTGTTCTTTCCATTTTTCTGTATTTCTTATAATTTAACACCTTAATAAGTTAATAATTCTCATTGTTATGTCTATTTTCTTATTTTCTTTATTTATAGTGCACATTACATGCATTATTCTCTATTCTTTAAAGCTTATCCAGACCTTCCTATGTGATCCTGCAGAACCTTCATGTTATAAAAAAAAACGTTTACTTCCTAACATGCTAACAGGAAAACCTGTCTTGTCATAAATTTATTTTTTTTAATTTTTAAAGCTTATTATGCCTCTTTCATAAATTAATATTGCTGTTGACTGGTCAGCAATAGGCACGAGAACACAGTTATTTCATAGTGTATTTCTTTAAGACAATTAATGAAAATTTAAAAAGTTGCACCTGCGCTGTCTTAATAATATTTTTACAGTGTATTTACTACTTTTGGAACAATTTATATCAAATTTATAGGAAACTTCATTAGCTTTAACTCAAAATATGGACAAGTTTATGTTAAGAGGGTCTTGAAATCTTTTGACAACTTCAGACATCCTAATTTTTTACCTTTTTCAGCTGAACCATTCATGACCCAAAGTTTATTTACAGTGTAATTTCATCTCCTTACTTCCTCTTTATTAGGCATAAATCTTTTGAAAGGCGTATGAAAATGTTCACACTAGAGTCTAATTGTAGACAAATAAAAAAATCAAAGGACGATAACTATGTTCCTATCTGATAGGATAGAAAGACTTAACCGATCTTAACAAAACTTGGTGTGACCAAAGCTTACTTAATTAAAAGACTGTTGACCAAGTTTCATAGCAATAAGATATATATGATAGACAAAATGACTACTTTTATATTCAAATTTGGGTGTTAAATTTTGACGTTAAAATTAAAAAATGTTAACTATCAACATTTGGGGCTTTAAACATTTAAATATTGCGAACAAAAATACCTTTTAAATGCCTTACTATTAAATGTGTTCTGTATTTAAAGCAATAGAATACTCATTTGATGTATCAGATGTATAAAAATTATTCCTAAGTCAAAACAACAAAATCACAAAAATGTATGAGCATATATGTGCCTTAAAAATTAAAGTTTGCGAATGGAGGAGGAGGAGGGGGGAAGGGGGGGGGGGGGCTTGCATGAAGATGTAAGATTTTCCAGAAATTTAAAATTTGTGAAGTGTAAATAATCCTTTCATATCTACAAAATGTACTTTTAAATAGAAAGAAAATTACGAATAACATATCATATTAGTATCAAATAACACTTGAAATAATTCAGGGTCAATTTAGGCCGTATCACATTGAATTTACATTTAAAAGTTCATAATAAAGCTATAGTTATAAAATTTTTTTTTTTTTTTTTTTTGCTAATTTCTATTGAACGTATTTCTAGTCTCAAAAAGCATATATTTGAACCACTTACTATCATACAGTAGAAGAGAAAGATAGTATGTGAAATGCAGCAGTTACAAAAGACATTGTAAAATGCAAAAATAAGTGAAATTTTTATGATGGACTTTTATGTACAAAGCTCCTTACATTTCACTTGCTTCATAAAGGCTGTTAGACGAGCACTATTCATACAACACATTTTACACATTTTTTCTGTAATTATATACTTTTCTCTAGATTCAGAGTTCACAAATGAATAATTCAACTTGATAAAAGCCTTCCATATGTTGTACCATTACACCACTGTCCTAGGTTAGGGGAGGGTTGACACGTTTAAACATTAACCCCAACACATTCTGTATGTTCCAGTCCCAAGTCAGGAACATGTAATTCAGTGGTTGTTTTTTGTTGCTGTGTTACATATTTGTTTTTGTTCATCATTTTGTACATAAATTAGCGGGTAAGGCCGTCAGTTTTCTCATTCGTTTTACATTAGTCATTTCGGGTCGGGGCCTTTTATAGCTGAATATGCGGTAAAGGCTTTTGACCTATACATATAGTTGTTAATTTCTGTGTCATTCGGTCACTTGTGGAGAGTTGTCTCATAAGCAATTATACCACATCCTGTTTGAAACAAAAATATTGACACACAAAAACCAGTCAGATAGAAAGTCAGAATGCCACTTATGCATAAAAACCTTGCAGACTCTCAGCTCACACTTAATATTTGTCGTCACATTCATGGTGTAAGCACAGTTATACAATGTTCTTCATGACTGAATTCACGTTGCCTAATTAATAGTACATGTGTAATTGATAAAATTATACATGTAACAGTATGTGTTTTACTAGACTAGTATAGTTCACTCTTCATGGACAGATTTAATAACGTCTACAAACTAGATTAATTAAAAGCAGGCTATGCAAAAAAATCAGATTGACAAATAGTCATGATTATAGTTCTCATACAATAAAAATATATTTTTATCTTAAATTGCAAACTATAATTTGGTACACAAATTACTTCTTCACACACTGAATGTATTTTTAACATGAAAAAAAAAAATGCATGTACATGTAGCATTAAACAGAGACATTATGTGGCAAACCAGTCAATCAGGCCATTATACAGGATTCATAAGAATTTAAAAAAATATAAACAAAGATACATCATGAAAAGTGAAAGTTAGTACTTCCTGGTGTTGGAATCCTCACTTTTTTAACGATCAATGCTTTTGAATTGAGACGTATGGTTGGAACCCCCCTTAAAAAATGGCTGGATCCGCCCCTGACTAAAATATTCGACAATTGCTAAAATATCTGACAATTGCACTTAAATAATGTAAATATCCCAGTGAGTGGAACTTATAAATATCTGCAGTTTACTCTTAATATTTACTAGTGAATCAAAAATTCACATTTATATACAAGTATACTATTTTGGAGAATAACATCTGAGATATTACTGATGCACATATGTCTATGGCAAAGGTTTTTATACGACCTCAAAAAAAATGTTGCGTTGTATATTGCTATGATGTCGTTGTCCGCGTCAGCGTCGTCCGAAAACACGTTTGGTTTTCCGACAATAATCTTAGTTTTAGTAAATTGATCTCTATGAAATTAAACAGAAGGTTCAATACCTCAAAAGGAAGATTATGATTGATTTTGGGGTTATGGTACCAACAGTTTAGGAAAAAAGGGCCAAAAACAAGCATGTTTGTAGTTTCAGGAAATAACTTGTTTAAGTAGATATAAGAAGATGTGGTATGCGTGCCAATGAGACAACTCTCCATCCAAGTCAAAATGTATAAATTTCTCTGAAATTGTACCACAAGGTTCAATATCACAAAGGGAAAGCTGGGTTTGAGTTTTGGGGTAATTCCCCCCAACGTTCAGGAATTAGTGGCAAAAAAGGGGCCAAAATCAAGCATTTTTCCCAGTTCCAGACAATAACTTGTGTTTGAGTGTATGCATCTCTCTAAAATTGTACTACAAGGTTCCATACCACAAAGGGAAGGCTGGGATTGGGTTCGGGGTAATTACTCTAAAAGGGGCGGGGGTGGAGGGGTCCCAAATATTTTGGGTATTGTTAGTTAATTTTTCGGAACGGTGAGCTTTTGCCATCACTTGGCATCCGTCGTCGTCGTCCGTCTTCGTCCGTCCGGTGTAAACTATTTCAAGCATCTTTTACTCTGAAACTACTGAACCAATTCCAACCAAACTTAAGTTGAATGATCTTTAGGGTATATAGAAGAAAATTTGTGTTTTATTTTTGTTTCATCAAATTACATTGCCGCCATGGCTAAAACTATAACATAGGGGTAAAATGCAGTTTTTGGCTTATATCTCAAAATTTATGGGAGGCTCTATTTTGAATTTAATATTCAAATTAGATGAAAATATAGCAGGGAACTTGACATCGCGGCTGTTTATTCCTACCAAAAATGATTAAAGTGCCACCCCCTACACATACGCAAAAACATAATTGAAAGGTAGTTAACCATCTGTTAGTTAGAACCATCACAGCCTAGCTACTAAACTGGATACTCGAATGCTAACACTAATCTATGCCTGTTTCATGTACGAAATCTCTTATTTAAACCATATCGCATGGTGTTACTCCTTAAAAAGGAGACTCATAAGGTACACATAAAATCAGTTAAGTCCTTGTTTTACCATAATTGACCACAAAGTCAGTTTGGTAAAAAAAAAATCTATATGCTATTTGTATATCTACAAATGATACTTAAAATAATCCTTTGAAGTTTTAATTAATTCTTACAAATAGAAATTGAAAGCGACATGTTGATGACATTTGAAATAGAATAATGGTTTAGTCCGTGTTTTACCATGGGAAACCCCTTCAATGAACTTTTTTTTTTTGAAATAGTACCTAATTACCCTTCCCTTGGAAATTTTCAAAGATATGTTGATTTCAAACTTCTTCATTCATAAAAATAGTTTTTTTTTTTTATGAACTGTTACTTTTAGTCCGTTTCCATGGTAAGTCAGTCATCAAAAATAAATGATTTTTTTTTTTTATATTGCCAGTGACCCAGTTTCGTAAATTAGAGACATCAAGCTTTTCAGTAATCTTTGTCATTTTTTTTGCAGTGGAAATTTAATCAAAGAAGTTTTAAGTTCATTTTTCCTCTATTTACCCTTTTTGCACTCCTTTTCAGAGGTCAAAAAATCTCTTGGTTGGCCAATGACCCCCAAATTTTTTTTTAAATTTCATAAAATACAGACTTCAAGCTTTTCAGTATGAAAAAATGAACATCTTCTGTCATGTATTTTTTGCACTGAAAATTCAATCAAAGAGGTTTAAAGTACGTTTTCACTATATTAAGCCCTTTTGCACTCATTTTAAGAGGTCAAAATATCTCTTGGATGGCCTATAAGCCCCAAATTTTATTCCAATTTCATAAAAAAGAAACATTAAGCTTTTCAGTATGAAAAAATGAGCAACTTCTGTCGTTTTTTACTGTGAAAATTCAATTAAAGAGGTTTTATGTCCATTTTCCCGATATTTAGCCCTTTTGCACTCATTTTCAGAAGTTAACATATCTCTAGGATTGCCGGTGACCCCCAAATTGTATTCCAATTTCATAAAAAAGAAACATTAAGCTTTTCAATATGAAAAAATAATCAACTTCTGTCGTTTTTTGCTGTGAAAATTCAATTAAAGAGGTTGTATGTACATTTTCCCTACATTTAGCCCTTTTGCACTCATTTTCAGAGGTAAAAAAATCTCTTGGATGGCCGGTGACCCCTAAATTTTATTACAATTTCATAAAAAAGAGACTTAAAGCTTTTTTAATTTATTAAAATAATCATCTTCTGTTTTTTTGTTCAGTGAAAATTCAGTCAAAGAGGTTTTATGTCCATTTTCCCTATATTTAGCCTATTTGCACTCATTTTCAGAGTTCAAAATATCTTTTGGATGGCATGTGACCCACAAATTTTATTCCAATTTCATAAAAAAGAGACTTCAAGCTTTTCAGTATGAAAAAAGGAGCATCTTCTGTCATTTTTTATGCTATAAAAATTCAAACAAAGAGGTTTTATGATGTTTACCGTATATTTAGCCTATTTGCACTCATTTTCAGAGGTCAACACATCTCTTGGATGGCCGGTGACCCCCAAATCTTATTGCAATTTCGTAAAATAGAGACATCAAGCTTTTCAGTAATCTTCTGTAATTTTTTTGCAGTGAAAATTCAATCAAAGAAGTTTTAAGTCCATTTTTCCTATATTTGGCCTTTTTGCATTCTATTTCAGAAATCAAAAAATCTGTTGGATGGCCAGTGACCCCCAAATTATATTAAGATTTCATAAAATAGAGACATCAAGCTTTCCAGTATGAAAAAAATGAGGATCTTCTGTCATTTTGTTTGCAGTGAAAATTCAATCAAAGAGGTTTTATGTACATTTCCCCTATATTTAGCCTTTTTGCACTAATTTTCAGAGGTCAAAATATCTCTTGGATAGCATGTGACCCCCAAATTTTATTCCAATTTAAATAAAAATGACTTCAAGCATTTCAGTATGAAAAAATGAGCAATTTCTGTCATTGTTTGCTGTGAAAATTGAGTGAAAGAGGTTGTATGTACATTTTCCCTATATTTAGCCCTTTTGCACTCATTTTCACAGGTCAACAAATCTCTTGGATGGCCGGTGACCCCCAAATCTTATTGCAATTTCGTAAAATAGAGACATCAAGCTGTTCAGTAATCTTCTGTAATTTTTGTGCAGTGAAAATTCATCCAAAGAGGTTTTAAGTCCATTTTTCCTTCATTAAGCCTTTTTGCACACTATTTCAGAAATCAAAAAATCTCTCGGATGGCCAGTGACCCCCAAATTATATTGAGATTTCATAAAATAGAGACATCAAGCTTTCCAGTATGAAAAAAATGAGGATCTTTTCGTTCTTTTTGTTTGCAGTGAAAATTCTATCAAAGAGGTTTTATGTACATTTTCCCTATATTAAGCCTTTTTGCACTAATTTTCAGAGGTCAAAATATCTCTTGGATAGCATGTGACCCCCAAATATTCCAATTCAATTAAAAATGACTTCAAGCTTTTCAGTATGAAAAAATGAGCATCTTCTGTCATTTTTTGCTGTGAAAATTCAATTAAAGAGGTATTATGTCCATTTGGCCTATATTTAGCCCTTTTGCACTCATTTTCAGAGGTCAAAAAATCTCTTGGATGGCCGGTGACCCCCAAATTTTATTCAAATTTTATACGATAGAGAAATCAAGCTTTTTAGTATGAAAAAATGAGCAACTTCTGTCCATGTTTGCTGTAAAAATTGAGTTAAAGAGGTTTTATGTACATTTTCCCTATATTTAGCCCTTTTGCACTCATTTTCAGAGGTAAAACAATCTCTTTGATGGCCGGTGACTCCCAAATTTTATTACAATTTCATAAAAAAGAGACTTCAAGCTTTTTTAATTTATTAAAATAATCATCTTCTGTTTTTTTGTTCAGTGAAAATTCAATCAAAGAGGTTTTATGTACATTTTCACTTTATTTAGCCTATTTGCACTCATTTTCAGAGGTCAAAATATCTTTTGGATGGCATGTGACCCACAAATTTTATTCCAATTTCATAAAAAAGAGACTTCAAGCTTTTCAGTATGAAAAAAGGAGCATCTTCTGTCATTTTTTATGCTATAAAAATTCAAACAAAGAGGTTTTATGATGTTTACCGTATATTTAGCCTATTTGCACTCATTTTCAGAGGTCAACACATCTCTTGGATGGCCGGTGACCCCCAAATCTTATTGCAATTTCGTAAAATAGAGACATCAAGCTTTTCAGTAATCTTCTGTAATTTTTTTGCAGTGAAAATTCAATCAAAGAAGTTTTAAGTCCATTTTTCCTATATTTGGCCTTTTTGCATTCTATTTCAGAAATCAAAAAATCTGTTGGATGGCCAGTGACCCCCAAATTATATTAAGATTTCATAAAATAGAGACATCAAGCTTTCCAGTATGAAAAAAATGAGGATCTTCTGTCATTTTGTTTGCAGTGAAAATTCAATCAAAGAGGTTTTATGTACATTTCCCCTATATTTAGCCTTTTAGCACAAATTTTCAGAGGTCAAAATATCTCTTGGATAGCATGTGACCCCCAAATTTTATTCCAATTTAAATAAAAATGACTTCAAGCTTTTCAGTATGAAAAAATGAGCAATTTCTGTCATTGTTTGCTGTGAAAATTGAGTGAAAGAGGTTGTATGTACATTTTCCCTATATTTAGCCCTTTACACTCATTTTCACAGGTCAACAAATCTCTTGGATGGCCGGTGACCCCCAAATCTTATTGCAATTTCGTAAAATAGAGACATCAAGCTGTTCAGTAATCTTCTGTAATTTTTGTGCAGTGAAAATTCATCCAAAGAGGTTTTAAGTCCATTTTCCCTTCATTAAGCCTTTTTGCACTCTATTTCAGAAATCAAAAAATCTCTCGGATGGCCAGTGACCCCCAAATTATATTGAGATTTCATAAAATAGAGACATCAAGCTTTCCAGTATGAAAAAAATGAGGATCTTTTCGTTCTTTTTGTTTGCAGTAAAAATTCTATCAAAGAGGTTTTATGTACATTTTCCCTATATTAAGCCTTTTTGCACTAATTTTCAGAGGTCAAAATATCTCTTGGATAGCATGTGACCCCCAAATATTACAATTTAATTAAAAATGACTTCAAGCTTTTCAGTATGAAAAAATGAGCATCTTCTGTCATTTTTTGCTGTGAAAATTTAATTAAAGAGGTATTATGTCCATTTGACCTATATTTAGCCCTTTTGCACTCATTTTCAGAGGTCAAAAAATCTCTTGGATGGCCGGTGACCCCCAAATTTTATTCAAATTTTATACGATAGAGAAATCAAGCTTTTTAGTATGAAAAAATGAGCAACGTCTGTCCATGTTTGCTGTAAAAATTGAGTTAAAGAGGTTTTATGTACATTTTCCCTATATTTAGCCCTTTTGCACTCATTTTCAGAGGTAAAACAATCTCTTTGATGGCCGGTGACTCCCAAATTTTTTTACAATTTCATAAAAAAGAGACTTCAAGCTTTTTAATTTATTAAAATAATCATCGTCTGTTTATTTTTCATTGAAAATTCAATCAAAGAGGTTTTATGTACATTTTCCCTATATTTAGCCTATTTGCACTCATTTTCAGAGGTCAACAAATCTTTTTGGATGGCATGTGACCCACAAATTTTATCCCAATTTCATAAAAAAGAGACTTCAATCTTTTCAGTATAAAAAAAATGAGCATCTTCTGTAATTTTTTGCTGTGAAAATTAAATTAAAGAGGTTTTATGTCCATTTGCTCTATATTTAGTCCGTTTGCACTAATTTTCAGAGGTCAACAAATCCCTTCGATGGCCGGTGACCCCCAAATCTTATTGCAATTTCGTAAAATAGAGACATCAAGCTTTTCAGTAATCTTCTGTAATTTTTTTGCAGTGAAAATTCAATCAAAGAGGTTTTAAGTCCATTTTTCCTATATTTCGCCCTTTGGCACTCATTTTCAGAGATCAAAAAATATCTCGGATGGCCAGTGACCCCCAAATTATATTAAGATTTCATAAAAAAGAGACATCAAGCTTTCCAGTATGGAAAAATGAACATCTTCTGTCATTTTGTTTGCAGTGAAAATTCAATCAAAGAGGTTTTATGTACTACTTTTTAGAGGTCAAAATATCTCTTGGATAGCATGTGACCCCCAAATGTTATTCCAATTTAATTAAAAATGACTCCAAGCTTTTCAGTATGAAAAAAGAGCATGTTCTGTCATTTTCTGCTGTGAAAATTCAATTAAAAAGGTATTATAATAAAATTGAGAATGGAAATGGGGAATGTGTCAAAGAAACAACAACCCGATTATAGAACAGACAACAGCAGAAGGTTACCAACAGGTCTTCAATGCAGCGAAAAATTCCCGCACCCGGAGGCGTCCTTCAGCTGGCCCCTAAACAAATATATATACTAGTTCAGTGATAATGAACGCCATACTAAACTCCAAATTGTACACAAGAAACTAAAATTGAAAATAATACAAGACTGACAAAGGCTAGAGGCTCCTGACTTGGGACAGGCGCAAACATGTGGCGGGGTTAAACATGTTTATGAGATCTCAACCCTCCCCCTATACCTCTAGCCAATGTAGAAAAGTAAACGCATAACAATACGCACATTAAAATTCAGTTCAAGAGAAGTCCGAGTCTGATGTCAGAAGATGTAACTAAAGAAAATAAACAAAATGACAATAATACATAAATAACAGCAGACTACTAGCAGTTAACTGACATGCCAGCTCCAGACTTCAATTATACTGATTGAAAGATTATGTCTTCATCATATGAATATCAGGCACTATCCTTCCCGTTAGGGGTTTTGTATCATACCATCATAACATATATGAGAAGGACATAACCCGTGTCATGCCAACAACTGGTTTTTAAATAAATGTGTTTAGTGCCGATGCAAAGACCCTATAACTGAATAAATATTAACGCCAAAATATGCAATCTTTAATGACCTGACAACAGTATCGTAACTATATCCCTTCTTAATAAGTCTATTTAAAGGTTTTGTTAGCTTCAGAGGTGAATACTGACATTTCTGTGCTTTATAAAGAATATTTCCATAAAAAATTGGATGTGAAATACCTGAACGTATAAGAAGTCTGCATGTTGAGCTATATTTACGAATGATGTCCTTATACCGATGATAAAATTTAGTAAATGTTTTGACTAGTTTGTGATATCGAAAACCCTGGTGTAATAATTTTTCAGTAATACATAAATTTATCTCGTTAAAATATAAAACATTGTTACATACACGAGCGAATCGTACAAGTTGAGATATATAAACACCGTAAGATGGTGACAAGGGAACGTCACCGTCTAAAAATGGATAATTAACGATAGGAAATGAAAAATCATCTCTTTTATCATATATTTTAGTATTAAGCTTTCCGTTAATGATATAGATATCAAGATCGAGGAAAGGGCAGTGGTCATTGTTAGTATTAGCTTTATTTGAAGTAAGTTCAACAGAATAAATGTCTTTAGTATACATACTGAAGTCGTCATTATTGAGAGTAAAAATAGCATCCAAATATCTAAAAGTATTATTAAATTTCTGTATCAGATGTTGTTTCGATGGGTCTTTGCTGATTTTTGTCATAAATTGTAACTCATAGCAATACAAAAAAGGTCCGCAATAAGTGGTGCACAGTTAGTCCCCATTGGAATTCCGATAACCTGACGATATACGGAATCTCCAAAGCGAACAAAAATGTTATCTAGTAAAAATTCAAGGGCATATATAGTATCAAAGCATGTCCAATTGACATAGTTTTTTTGCTTATTGCTACTAAAAAATGACCTAAAAGATTTGAACATATATATTCACATTCTGACTTTTTAAATGCCCATTTGATTAGGTGTGTGAATTTTTTCTTAATGAGAATGTGAGGCAATGTGGTATATAGGGTAGAAAAATCAAAACTTTGAACAGATTCAAAATCACCAATATATGCATGCAATTTATCAAGTACTTCCAACGAGTTCTTGACACTCCAAAAGTAATTAATTCCACTATTTTCGAAGGCCTTATTTGAACAATTTATTATCAGGTTTTTGATTGTACCAAGTGTACTGGTAAGAAGAATAGACAATTTCGTAGTGGAACAATGGCTTGAAGACGAAATGAAACTATATTTGTAAGGTGTTTTGTGTAGCTTCGGAAGCCAATACATAGTTGGGACTTTCATTGTATTTGATTCTGCTTGTAAAGCGGTAGCTAAAAGTTTATGTTTGTTACAGATGTCGTTTTCTGAAAATGGAGTCAGTTGGAATGTTGGTGAATTGGTGATTTCTTTTTTCAGAACCTCAATGTAAAATTTACGTCAAACAAAAATAATATTATTAGCAGCTTTATCTGCCGGGACAAAAACAAATTCCTTGGCTAGTTCTTTTAGTTTATGTTTGATACGAGAAATAGGTTTATTGTGGTTATTGTGTCCATTTGCCCTATATTTAGCCCTTTTGCATTCATTTTCAGAGGTCAAAAAATCTCTTGGATGGCCGGTGACCCCCAAATTTTATTCTAATTTTATAAGATAGAGACATCAAGCTTGTCAGTATGAAAAAATGAGCAACTTCTGTCATTTTTTAGGCTGTGAAAATTCAAGCAAAGAGGTTTTATGTCTGTTTACCGTATATTTAGCCTATTTGCACTCTTTTTCAGAGGTCAACAAATCTCTTGGATGGACGGTGACCCTCAAATTTTATTCCAATTTCATAAAATAGAGACATCAAGCTTTTCAGTATGAAAAAATGAGCAACTTCTGTCATTTTTTTTTTTTTTTGCTGTGAAAATAGAATTAAAGAGATTTTATGTCTGTTTTCCCTATATTTAGCCTATTTGCACTCATTTTCAGAGGTCAACAAATCACTTGCATGGCCGGTGACCCCAAAACCTTATTCCAATTTCGTAAATTTGAGACATCAAGCTTTTCAGTAATCTTCTGTCATTTTTTTTTCAGTGAAAAATCAATCAAAGAAGTTTTAGTTACATTTTCCCTATATTTAATCTGTTTGCACTAATTTTCAGAGGTCAAAAATCTCTTGGCTGGCGGTTACCCCAAATTTTATTAAAATTTCATAAATTAGAGACTTTAAGCTTTTCAGTATTACAAAATGAGCAACTTCTGTCATTTTTTGCTGTGAAATTTTAATTAAGGAGGTTTTATGTCCATTTTTCCTATATTTAGTCTTTTTGCACTCTTTTTCAGAGGTCAAAAAATCTCTTGGATTGCCGGTGACCCCAAAATTATATTGAGATTTTATAAAATAGAGACATCAAGCTTTACAGTATGAAAAAATGAGCATCTTCTATAATTTTGTTTGCAGTGAAAATTCAATTAAAGATGTTTTATGTACATTTTCCCTATATTTAGCCTTTGTGCACTCATTTTCAGAGGTCAAAATATCTCTTGGATGGCCAATGACCCCCAAATTTATTAACATTTCATAAAATAGAGACTTCAAGCTTTTCAGTATGAAAAAATGAGCATCTTCTGTCATTTTATGCTCTGAAAATTCAATTAAAGAGGTTTTATGTTTGTTTTCACTATATTTAGCCTATTTGCACTCATTTTCAGAGGTCAACAAATCTCTTGGATGGCCGGAGACCCCAAAATCTTATTCCAATGTCGAAAAATAGAGACATCAAGGTTTTCAGAAATTTTAATTAAGGAGGTTTTATGTCCATTTTTCCTATATTTAGTCTTTTTGCACTCTTTTTCAGAGGTCGAAAAATCTCTTGGATTGCCGGTGACCCCAAAATTATATTAAGATTTTATAAAATAGAGACATCAAGCTTTACAGTATGAAAAAATGAGCATCTTCTATAATTTTGTTTGCAGTGAAAATTCAATTAAAGATGTTTTATGTACATTTTCCCTATATTTAGCCTTTGTGCACTCATTTTCAGAGAACAAAATATCTCTTGGATGGCCAATGACCCCCAAATTTATTAACATTTCATAAAATAGAGACTTCAAGCTTTTCAGTATGAAAAAATGAGCATCTTCTGTCATTTTTTGCTCTGAAAATTCAATTAAAGAGGTTTTATGTCTGTTTTCACTATATTTAGCCTATTTGCACTCATTTTCAGAGGTCAACAAATCTCTTGGATGGCCGGAGACCCCAAAATCTTATTCCAATGTCGAAAAATAGAGACATCAAGGTTTTCAGAAATTTTAATTAAGGAGGTTTTATGTCCATTTTTCCTATATTTAGTCTTTTTGCACTCTTTTTCAGAGGTCAAAAAATCTCTTGGATTGCCGGTGACCCCAAAATTATATTAAGATTTTATAAAATAGAGACATCAAGCTTTACAGTATGAAAAAATGAGCATCTTCTATAATTTTGTTTGCAGTGAAAATTCAATTAAAGATGTTTTATGTACATTTTCCCTATATTTAGCCTTTGTGCACTCATTTTCAGAGGTCAAAATATCTCTTGGATGGCCAATGACCCCCAAATTTATTAACATTTCATAAAATAGAGACTTCAAGCTTTTCAGTATGAAAAAATGAGCATCTTCTGTCATTTTTTGCTCTGAAAATTCAATTAAAGAGGTTTTATGTCTGTTTTCACTATATTTAGCCTATTTGCACTCATTTTCAGAGGTCAAAAAATCTCTTGGATTGCCGGTGACCCCCAAATTTAATTCCAATTTTATAAAATAGAGACCTCAAGCTTTTCAGTATGAAAAAATGAGCAACTTCTGTCCTGTTTTGTTTTTGCTGTGAAAATTCAATCAAAGAGGTTGTATGTCTGTTTTCTCTATATTTAGCCTATTTGCACTCATTTTCAGAGGTCAACAAGTCTCTTGGATGGCAGGTGACCCCCCAAATTCTGTTCAAATTTTATAAAATAAAGACAACAAGGTTTTTAGTATGAAAAAAATGAGCAACTTCTCTTATTTCTTTTGCTGTGAAAATTAAATCAAAGAGGTTTAACGTCCATGTTCCCTATATTTAGCACTTTTACACTCATTTTCAGAGGTAAAAAAATCTCTTGGATTGCCAGTGACCCCAAAATTATATTAGGATTTCATAATATAGAGACATCAAGCTTTACAGTATGAAAAAATGAGCATCTTCTATAATTTTGTTTGCAGTGAAAATTCAATTAAAGAGGTTTTATGTACATTTTCCCTATATTTAACCTTTTTGCACTCATTTTCAGAGGTCAAAATATCTATTGGTTGGCCAATGACCGCAAAATTTTATTAAAATTTCATAAAATAAAGACTTCAAGCTTTTCAATATGAAAACATGAGCATCTTCTGTCATTTTTTATGTTGTGAAAATTCATGCAAAGAGCTTTTATGTCTGTTTACCCTATATTTAGCCTATTTGCACTCAATTTGCAGAGGTCAACAAATCTCTTGGATGGCCGGTGACCCCCAAAACTTATTGCAATTTCGTAAAATAGAGACCTCAAGCTTTTCAGTATGAAAAAATGAGCATCTTCTGTCATATTTTGCTCTGAAAATTCAATCAATGAGGTTTTATGTCTGTTTTCCCTATGTTTAGCCTATTTGCAGTCATTTTCAGAGGTCAAAATATCTCTTGGATGGCCAATGACCCCCAAATTTTCATAAAATTTCATAAAAAAGAGACTTCAAGCTTTTCAGTATGAAAAAATGAGCATCTTCTGTCATATTTTGATCTGAAAATTCAATTAAAGAGGTTTTATGTCCATTTTCCCTATATTTAGCACTTTTGCACTCATTTTCAGAGGTCAAAAAATCTCTTGGATTGCCGGTGACCCCCAAACTTTATTTCAATTTTATAAAATAGAGACCTCAAGCTTTTCAGTATGAAAAAATGAGCAACTTCTGTCCTTTTTTGTTTTTGCTGTGAAAATTAAATCAAAGAGGTTTTATTTCCATTTTTTCTATATTTAGGCTTTTTGCACTCATTTTCAGAGGTCAAAAAATCTGTTGAATGGCGGGTGAACCCCAAATTTTATTCCAATATCACAAAAAAGAGACATCAATCTTTTGATTATGAAAACATGTGCAACTTTTGTCATTTCTTTTTGGTGTAAAAATTCAATCAAAGAAGTTGTATGTCCGTTTTCTGTATATTTAGCCTTTTTGCACTCATTTTCAGAGGTCAGAATATCTTTTAGATGGCATTTGACCCATAAATTTTATTCCAATTTCATAAAAAAGAGACTTCAAGCTTTTCAGTATGAAAAAATGAGCATCTTCTGTAATTTTTTGCTGTGAAACTTCAATTAAAGAGGTTTTATGTCCATTTGCTCTATATTTAGTCCTTTTGCACTCATTTTCAGAGGTCAAAAAATCTCTTGGATTGCCGGTTACCCAAAATATATTCCAATTTTATAAAATGAGGACCTCAACCTTTTCAGTATTAAAAAATGAGCATCTTCTGTAATTTTTTGCTGTGAAACTTCAATTAAAGAGGTTTTATGTCCATTTTCCCTATATTTGGCCTTTTTGCACTCTTTTTCAGAGGTCAAAAAATCTCTTGGATTGCCGGTGACCCCAAAATTATATTAGAATTCCATAAAATAGAGACATCAAGCTTTACAGTATGAACAAAATGAGCAACTTCTCTTATTTCTTTTGCTGTGAAAATTAAATCAAAGAGGTTTAACGTCCATTTTCCCTATATTTAGCACTTTTGCACTCATTTTCAGAGGTAAAAAAATCTCTTGGATTGCCAGTGACCCCAAAATTATATTAGGATTTCATAATATAGAGACATCAAGCTTTACAGTATGAAAAAATGAGCATCTTCTATAATTTTGTTTGCAGTGAAAATTCAATTAAAGAGGTTTTATGTACATTTTCCCTATATTTAACCTTTTTGCACTCATTTTCAGAGGTCAAAATATCTATTGGTTGGCCAATGACCGCAAAATTTTATTAAAATTTCATAAAAAAAGACTTCAAGCTTTTCAATATGAAAACATGAGCATCTTCTGTCATTTTTTATGTTGTGAAAATTCATGCAAAGAGCTTTTATGTCTGTTTACCCTATATTTAGCCTATTTGCACTCAATTTGCAGAGGTCAACAAATCTCTTGGATGGCCGGTGACCCCCAAAACGTATTGCAATTTCGTAAAATAGAGACCTCAAGCTTTTCAGTATGAAAAAATGAGCATCTTCTGTCATATTTTGCTCTGAAAATTCAATCAAAGAGGTTTTATGTCTGTTTTCCCTATATTTAGCCTATTTGCAGTCATTTTCAGAGGTCAAAATATCTCTTGGATGGCCAATGACCCCCAAATTTTCTTAAAGTTTCATAAAAAAGAGACTTCAAGCTTTTCAGTATGAAAAAATGAGCATCCTCTCATTTTTTGCTCTGAAAATTCAATTAAAGAGGTTTTATGTCCATTTTCCCTATATTTAGCACTTTTGCACTCATTTTCAGAGGTCAAAAAATCTCTTGGATTGCCGGTGACCCCCAAACTTTATTTCAATTTTATAAAATAGAGACCTCAAGCTTTTCAGTATGAAAAAATGAGCAACTTCTGTAATTTTGTGCTGTGAAACTTCAATTAAAGAGGTTTTATGTCCATTTGCTCTATATTTAGTCCTTTTCCACTCATTTTCAGAGGTCAGAATATCTTTTAGATGGCATTTGACCCATAAATTTTATTCCAATTTCATAAAAAAGAGACTTCAAGCTTTTCAGTATGAAAAAATGAGCATCTTCTGTAATTTTGTGCTGTGAAACTTCAATTAAAGAGGTTTTATGTCCATTTGCTCTATATTTAGTCCTTTTGCACTCATTTTCAGAGGTCAAAAAATCTCTTGGATTGCCGGTTACCCAAAATATATTCCAATTTTATAAAATGAGGACCTCAACCTTTTCAGTATTAAAAAATGAGCATCTTCTGTAATTTTTTGCTGTGAAACTTCAATTAAAGAGGTTTTATGTCCATTTTCCCTATATTTAGCCTTTTTGCACTCTTTTTCAGAGGTCAAAAAATCTCTTGGATTGCCGGTGACCCCAAAATTATATTAAGATTCCATAAAATAGAGACATCAAGCTTTACAGTATGAAAAAAATGAGCATCTTCTGTCATTTTGTTTGCAGTAAAAATTCAATCAAAGATGTTTTATGAACATTTTCCCTATATTTAGCCCTTTTGCATTCATTTTCAGAGGTCAACAAATCTCTTGGATGGCCGGTGATCCCCAAATTTTATTAAAATAGCATAAAAAAGAGATTTCAACCTTTTTAGTTTAAAAACAATTATCATCTCTGTCATTTTTTTTTAAGTGAAAATTAAATCAAAGATGTTTTATGTCCATTTTCAATATATTTAGTCTTTTAGCCATCATTTTCAGATGTCAAAATATCTCTTGGATGGCATGTGACCCCCAAATTTTATTCCAATTTCATAAAAAAGAGATATCAAGCTTTTCATTATGAAAAAATGAGCATCTTCTGTCATTTTTTATGCTGTGAAAATTCATGCAAAGAGCTTTTATGTCTGTTTACCCTATATTTAGCCTATTTGCACTCATTTTGCAGAGGTCAACAAATCTCTTGGATGGCCGGCACCACCAAAACTTATTGCAATTTCGTAAAATAGAGACTTCAAGCTTTTCAGTATGAAAAAATAAGCATCCTCTGTCATTTTTTGCTCTGAAAATTCAATCAAAGAGGTTTAATGTCTATTTTCACTATATTTAGCCTATTTGCACTCATTTTCAGAGGTCAACAAATCTCTTGGATGGCCGGAGACCCCAAAATCTTATTCCAATGTCGAAAAATAGAGACATCAAGGTTTTCAGAAATCTTCCTTCATTTTTTGTTTGCAGTGAAAATTCAATCAAAGAGGTTTTAGTTCCATTTTCTCTATATTTAATCTTTTTGCACTCATTTTCAGAGGTAAAAAATCTCTTGGATGGCGGTTACCCCCAAATTTTATTAAAATTTCATAAAACAGAGACTTCAAGCTTTTTAGTATTACAAAATAAGCAACTTCTGTCATTTTTTGCTGTGAAATTTCAATAAAAGAGGTTTTATGTCCATTTTCCCTATATTAAGCCTTTTTGCACTCTTTTTCAGAGGTCAAAAAATCTCTTGGATTGCCAGTGACCCCAAAATTATATTAGGATTTCATAAAATAGAAACATCAAGCTTTACAGTATGAAAAAATTAGCATCTTCTATAATTTTGTTTGCAGTGAAAATTCAATTAAAGAGGTTTTATGTCCATTTTCCCTATATCTAGCACTTTTGCACTCATTTTCAGAGGTCAAAAAATCTCTTGGATTGCCGGCGACCCCCAAATTTATTTCCAATTTTATAAAATAGAGACCTCAAGCTTTTCAGTATGAAAAAATGAGCAACTTCTGTCTTGTTTTGTTTTTGCTGTGAAAATTCAATCAAGGAGGTTGTATGTCTGTTTTCTCTATATTTAGCCTATTTGCACTCATTTTCGGAGGTCAACAAGTCTCTTGGATGGCAGGTGACCCCCCAAATTCTATTCAAATTTTATAAAATAAAGACAACAATGTTTTTAGTATGAAAAAATGAGCAACTTCTCTTATTTCTTTTGCTGTGAAAATTAAATCAAAGAGGTTTAACGTCCATTTTCCCTATATTTAGCACTTTTGCACTCATTTTCAGAGGTAAAAAAATCTCTTGGATTGCCAGTGACCCCAAAATTATATTAGAATTTCATAATATAGAGACATCAAGCTTTACAGTATGAAAAAATGAGCATCTTCTATAATTTTGTTTGCAGTGAAAATTCAATTAAAGAGGTTTTATGTACATTTTCCCTATATTTAACCTTTTTGCACTCATCTTCAGAGGTCAAAATATCTCTTGGTTGGCCAATGACCGCAAAATTTTATTAAAATTTCATAAAATAAAGACTTCAAGCTTTTCAATATGAAAACATGAGCATCTTCTGTCATTTTTTATGTTGTGAAAATTCATGCAAAGAGCTTTTATGTCTGTTTACCCTATTTTTAGCCTATTTGCACTCAATTTGCAGAGGTCAACAAATCTCTTGGATGGCCGGTGACCCCCAAAACTTATTGCAATTTCGTAAAATAGAGACCTCAAGCTTTTCAGTATGAAAAAATGAGCATCTTCTGTCATATTTTGCTCTGAAAATTTAAACAAAGAGGTTTTATGTCTGTTTTCCCTATATTTAGTCTATTTGCAGTCATTTTCAGAGGTCAAAATATCTCTTGGATGGCCAATGACCCCCAAATTTTCTTAAAATTTCATAAAAAAGAGACTTCAAGCTTTTCAGTATGAAAAAATGAGCATCCTCTGTCATTTTTTGCTCTGAAAATTCAATTAAAGAGGTTTTATGTCCATTTTCCCTATATTTAGCACTTTTGCACTCATTTTCAGAGGTCAAAAAATCTCTTGAATTGCAGGTGACCCCCAAACTGTATTTCAATTTTATAAAATAGAGACCTCAAGCTTTTCAGTATGAAAAAATGAGCAACTTCTGTCCTTTTTTGTTTTTGCTGTGAAAATTAAATCAAAGAGGTTTTTTTTCCATTTTTTCTATATTTAGGCTTTTTGCACTCATTTTCAGAGGTCAAAAAATCTCTTGAATGGCGGGTGAACCCCAAATTTTATTCCAATATCACAAAAAAGAAACATCAATCTTTTGATTATGAAAAAATGTGGAACTTTTGTCATTTTTTTTTTGGTGTAAAAATTCAATCAAAGAAGTTGTATCTCCGTTTTCTGTATATTTAGCCTTTTTGCACTCATTTTCAGAGGTCAGAATATCTTTTAGATGGCATTTGACCCATAAATTTTATTCCAATTTCATAAAAAAGAGACTTCAAGCTTTTCAGTATGAAAAAATGAGCTTCTTCTGTAATTTGTTGCTGTGAAACTTCAATTAAAGAGGTTTTATGTCCATTTGCTCTATATTTAGTCCCTTTGCACTCATTTTCAGAGGTCAAAAAATCTCTTGGATTGGCGGTTACCCAAAATATATTCCAATTTTATAAAATGAGGACCTCAACCTTTTCAGTATTAAAAAATGAGCATCTTCTGTAATTTTTTGCTGTGAAACTTCAATTAAAGAGGTTTTATGTCCATTTTCCCTATATTTAGCCTTTTTGCACTCTTTTACAGAGGTCAAAAAATCTCTTGGATTGCCGGTGACCCCAAAATTATATTAAGATTCCATAAAATAGAGACATCAAGCTTTACAGTATGAAAAAAATGAGCATCTTCTGTCATTTTGTTTGCAGTGAAAATTCAATCAAAGAGGTTTTATGAACATTTTCCCTATATTTAGCCCTTTTGCATTCATTTTCAGAGGTCAACAAATCTCTTGGATGGCCGGTGATCCCCAAATTTTATTAAAATATCATAAAAAAGAGACTTCAACCTTTTTAGTTTAAAAACAATTATCATCTCTGTCATTTTTTTTTTTAAGTGAAAATTAAATCAAAGATGTTTTATATCCATTTTCAATATATTTAGTCTTTTAGCCATCATTTTCAGAGCTCAAAATATCTCTTGGATGGCATGTGACCCCCAAATTTTATTCCAATTTCATAAAAAAGAGATATCAAGCTTTTCACTATGAAAAAATGAGCATCTTCTGTCATTTTTTATGCTGTGAAAATTCATGCAAAGAGCTTTTATGTCTGTTTACCCTATATTTAGCCTATTTGCACTCATTTTGCAGAGGTCAACAAATCTCTTGGATGGCCGGCACCACCAAAACTTATTGCAATTTCGTAAAATAGAGACTTCAAGCTTTTCAGTATGAAAAAATAAGCATCCTCTGTCATTTTTGGCTCTGAAAATTCAATCAAAGAGGTTTAATGTCTGTTTTCACTATATTTAGCCTATTTGCACTCATTTTCAGAGGTCAACAAATCTCTTGGATGGCCGGAGACCCCAAAATCTTATTCCAATGTCGTAAAATAGAGACATCAAGGTTTTCAGTAATCTTCCTTCATTTTTTGTTTGCAGTGAAAATTCAATCAAAGAGGTTATAGTTCCATTTTCTCTATATTTAATCTTTTTGCACTCATTTTCAGAGGTAAAAAATCTCTTGGATGGCGGTTACCCCCAAATTTTATTAAAATTTCATAAAACAGAGACTTCAAGCTTTTTAGTATTACAAAATAAGCAACTTCTGTCATTTTTTGCTGTGAAATTTCAATAAAAGAGGTTTTATGTCCATTTTCCCTATATTAAGCCTTTTTGCACTCTTTTTCAGAGGTCAAAAAATCTCTTGGATTGCCAGTGACCCCAAAATTATATTAGGATTTCATAAAATAGAGACATCAAGCTTTACAGTATGAAGAAATTAGCATCTTCTATAATTTTGTTTGCAGTGAAAATTCAATTAAAGAGGTTTTATGTCCATTTTCCCTATATTTAGCACTTTTGCACTCATTTTCAGAGGTCAAAAAATCTCTTGGATTGCCGGTGACCCCCAAATTTATTTCCAATTTTATAAAATAGAGACCTCAAGCTTTTCAGTATGAAAAAATGAGCAACTTCTGTCTTGTTTTGTTTTTGCTGTGAAAATTCAATCAAAGAGGTTGTATGTCTGTTTTCTCTATATTTAGCCTATTTGCACTCATTTTCGGAGGTCAACAAGTCTCTTGGATGGCAGGTGACCCCCCAAATTCTATTCACATTTTATAAAATAAAGACAAGGTTTTTAGTATGAAAAAATGAGCAACTTCTCTTATTTCTTTTGCTGTGAAAATTAAATCAAAGAGGTTTAACGTCCACTTTCCCTATATTTAGCACTTTTGCATTCATTTTCAGAGGTAAAAAAATCTCTTGGATTGCCAGTGACCCCAAAATTATATTAGGATTTCATAAAATAGAGACATCAAGCTTTACAGTATGAAAAAATGAGCATCTTCTATAATTTTATTTGCAGTGAAAATTCAATTAAAGAGGTTTTATGTACATTTTCCCTATATTTAACCTTTTTGCACTCATTTTTAGAAGTCAAAATATCTCTTGGTTGGCCAATGACCGCACAATTTTATTAAAATTTCATAAAATAAAGACTTCAAGCTTGTCAGTATGAAAAAATGAGCATCTTCTGTCATTTTTCATGTTGTGAAAATTCATGCAAAGAGCTTTTATGTCTGTTTACCCTATATTTAGCCTATTTGCACTCAATTTGCAGAGGTCAACAAATCTCTTGGATGGCCGGTGACCCCCAAAACTTATTGCAATTTCGTAAAATAGAGACCTCAAGCTTTTCAGTATGAAAAAATGAGCATCTTCTGTCATATTTTTGCTCTGAAAATTCAATCAAAGAGGTTTTATTTCCATTTTTTCTATATTTAGGCTTTTTGCACTAATTTTCAGAGGTCAAAAAATCTCTTGAATGGCTGGTGAACCCCAAATTTTATTCCAATATCACAAAAAAGAGACATCAATCTTTTGATTATGAAAAAATGTGCAACTTTTGTCATTTGTTTTTTGGTGTAAAAATTCAATCAAAGAAGTTGTATGTCCGTTTTCTGTATATTTAGCCTTTTTGCACTCATTTTCAGAGGTCAGAATATCTTTTAGATGGCATATGACCCATAAACTTTATTCCAATTTCATAAAAAAGAGACTTCAAGCTTTTCAGTATGAAAAAATGAGCATCTTCTGTAATTTTTTGCTGTGAAACTTCAATTAAAGAGGTTTTATGTCCATTTGCTCTATATTTAGTCCTTTTGCACTCATTTTCAGAGGTCAAAAAATCTCTTGGATTGCCGGTTACCCAAAATATATTCCAATTTTATCAAATGAGGACCTCAACCTTTTCAGTATTAAAAAATGAGCAATTTCTGTCATTTTTTTTTCTTTTTGCTGTGAAAATTCAATTAAAGAGGTTTTATGTCCATTTTCTCTATATTTAGCCTTTTTGCACTCATTTTCAGAGGTGACAAATTCTCTTGGATGGCCGTTGACCCCCAAATTTTATTAAAATTTCATAAAATAGAGACTTAAAGCTTTTTAGTTTAAAAAAAATAATCATTTTCTGTCATTTTTTTGTTCAGTGAAAATTCAATCAAAGATGTTTTATGTCTGTTTTCCCTACAGATGGATGCGGTCCTAACCTGTACAAAAGTTAACTTTGAGCAGACTTGTTGACTGCTTTTCAAGTTAACTTGGGAAATTTTAAGCAGACAAGCAAGTTAACTTTGTCGATGGTAGACCAGACCTACTGTCTGCTTTTTAGGACTGCTGCAGACCTATTGACAGGTCTGCTCCAGACCAGACCTGTGGACAAGTCTGCTTTTGACCAATCCTGTGGACAGGTCTGCTATTGACCAGACCTGGGAACAGGTCTGCTTATGACAGATAACCGTGTTTATGACTTTTGATATCAGACCTGAGCTTTTAATATGTAAACAATAATCGCATCGTTGTTTTTTCCCTGTATAGCAAATTTCTTTACTCGTTCGACGCTATCGATATTATACACATTAAAAACAAATTTTTTTCATTTCATGTATTCTTATATACATTAAACAATGGCTATAAAATTACACACTTGTGATCACATACAGCTATCATTAAAGAAAAGAAAGTTTTTATTTAATCAGAAGGCGGATAGAAAGGTTATCCAACGCATCGGAACAATATTTTTATGTCATGGGATATCAACATCTCATTTCTTTTGCTGTGAAAATTAAATCAAAGAGGTTTTACGTCCATTTTCCCTATATTTAGCACTTTTGCACCCATTTTCAGAGGTCAAAAAATCTCTTGGATTGCCAGTGACACCAACATTATATTAGGATTTCATAAAAAAAAAGACATCAAGCTTTACAGTATGAAAAAATGAGCATCTTCTATAATTTTGTTTGCAGTGAAAATTCAATTAAAGAGGTTTTATGTACATTTTCCTTATATTTAGCCTTTTTGGACTCATTTTCAGAAGTCATAATATCTCTTGGATGACCAATGACCCCCAAATTTTATTAAAATTTCATAAAATAGAGACTTCAAGCTTTTCAATATGAAAATATAAGCAACTTCAGTCCTTTTTTGGTTTTGCTGTGAAAATTCAATCAAAGAGGTTTTAAATCTGTTTTCCCTATATTTAGCCTTTTTGCACTCATTTTCAGAGGTCAACAAATATTTTGCATTGCGGGTGACCCCCAAATTTCATACCAATTTTATAAAATAGAGACCTTAAGCTTTTCAGTATGAAAAATGAGCAACTTCGGTCATTTTTTTTTTGCTGTGTAAATTCAATCAAAAAGGGTTTATGTTCATTTTTCAAATATTCAGCCTATTTGAATCAATTTTCGGAGGTCAACATATCTCTTGGATGGCCAATGACCCCCAAATTGTATTCTAATTTCATAAAATAGAGTCATGAAGCTTTTCAGTTTGAAAAAATGAGCAACTTCTGTCATTTGTTTTGCTGTGAAAATTAAATAAAATAGGTTTTATTTCCATTTTCCCTATATTTAGCCTTTTTCCACTTATTTTCAGAGGTCAAAAAATCTCTTTGATTGCCGGTAACCTCAAAATTATATTAAGATTTCATAAAATAGAGACATCAAGCTTTACAGTATGAAAAAAATAGCATCTTCTGTCATTTTGTTTGCAGTGAAAATTCAATCAAAGAGGTTTTATGAACATTTTCCCTATATTTAGCCCTTTTGCATTCATTTTCAGGGGTCAACAAATCTTTTGGATGGCCGGTGATCCCAAAATTTTATTAAGATGTCATAAAATAGAGACTTCAAGCTTTTTAGTTTAAAAAAAATAATCATCTCTGTCATTTTTTTTTTCTGTGTAATTAAATCAAAAAGGTTTTATGTACATTTTCCCTATCTTTAGCCTTTTTGCCATCATTTTAAAGGTCAAAATATCTCTGGGATGTCATGTGACCCCCAAATTTTAATCCAATTTTATAAAAAAAGAGATATCATGCTTTTCAGTATGAAAAAATGAGCATCTTCTGTCATTTTTTATGCTGTGAAAATTCATGCAAAGAGCTTTTATGTCTGTTCATCCTATATTTAGCGTATTTGCACTCATTTGCAGAGGTCAACAAATCTCTTGGATTGCCGTTGACCCCCAAAACTTTTTGCAATTTGGTAAAAAAGAGACATCAAGCTTTTCAGTAATCTTCTGTCATTTTTGTTGCAGTGAAAATTCAATCAAAGAGGTTTTAAGTCCAATTTTCCTATATTTAGCCTTTTTGCACTCTTTTTCAGAGGTCAAAAAATCTCTTGGATGGCCGGTGACCCCCAAATTATTTTAAGATTTCATAAAATAGAGACGTCAAGCTTGACAGTATGAAACAATGAGCATCTTCTGTAATTTTGTTTGCAGTGAAAATTCAATTAAAGAGGTTTTATGTCCATTTTCCCTATATTTAGCACTTTTGCACTCATTTTCAGAGGTCAAAAAATCTCTTGGATTGCCGGTGACCCCCAAATTTATTTCCAATTTTATAAAATAGAGACCTCAAGCTTTTCAGTATGAAAAAATGAGCAACTTCTGTCTTGTTTTGTTTTTGCTGTGAAAATTCAATCAAAGAGGTTGTATGTCTGTTTTCTCTATATTTAGCCTATTTGCACTCATTTTCGGAGGTCAACAAGACTCTTGGATGGCAGGTGACCCCCCAAATTCTATTCAAATTTTATAAAATAAAGACAAGGTTTTTAGTATGAAAAAATGAGCAACTTCTCTTATTTCTTTTGCTGTGAAAATTAAATCAAAGAGGTTTAACGTCCACTTTCCCTATATTTAGCACTTTTGCATTCATTTTCAGAGGTAAAAAAATCTCTTGGATTGCCAGTGACCCCAAAATTATATTAGGATTTCATAAAATAGAGACATCAAGCTTTACAGTATGAAAAAATGAGCATCTTCTATAATTTTATTTGCAGTGAAAATTCAATTAAAGAGGTTTTATGTACATTTTCCCTATATTTAACCTTTTTGCACTCATTTTTAGAAGTCAAAATATCTCTTGGTTGGCCAATGACCGCACAATTTTATTAAAATTTCATAAAATAAAGACTTCAAGCTTGTCAGTATGAAAAAATGAGCATCTTCTGTCATTTTTTATGTTGTGAAAATTCATGCAAAGAGCTTTTATGTCTGTTTACCCTATATTTAGCCTATTTGCACTCAATTTGCAGAGGTCAACAAATCTCTTGGATGGCCGGTGACCCCCAAAACTTATTGCAATTTCGTAAAATAGAGACCTCAAGCTTTTCAGTATGAAAAAATGAGCATCTTCTGTCATATTTTGCTCTGAAAATTCAATCAAAGAGGTTTTATTTCCATTTTTTCTATATTTAGGCTTTTTGCACTAATTTTCAGAGGTCAAAAAATCTCTTGAATGGCTGGTGAACCCCAAATTTTATTCCAATATCATAAAAAAGAGCCATCAATCTTTTGATTATGAAAAAATGTGCAACTTTTGTCATTTGTTTTTTGGTGTAAAAATTCAATCAAAGAAGTTGTATGTCCGTTTTCTGTATATTTAGCCTTTTTGCACTCATTTTCAGAGGTCAGAATATCTTTTAGATGGCATTTGACCCATAAACTTTATTCCAATTTCATAAAAAAGAGACTTCAAGCTTTTCAGTATGAAAAAATGAGCATCTTCTGTAATTTTTTGCTGTGAAACTTCAATTAAAGAGGTTTTATGTCCATTTGCTCTATATTTAGTCCTTTTGCACTCATTTTCAGAGGTCAAAAAATCTCTTGGATTGCCGGTTACCCAAAATATATTCCAATTTTATCAAATGAGGACCTCAACCTTTTCAGTATTAAAAAATGAGCAATTTCTGTCATTTTTTTTTTCTTTTTGCTGTGAAAATTCAATTAAAGAGGTTTTATGTCCATTTTCTCTATATTTTGCCTTTTTGCACTCATTTTCAGAGGTGACAAATTCTCTTGGATGGCCGTTGACCCCCAAATTTTATTAAAATTTCATATAATAGAGACTTAAAGCTTTTTAGTTTAAAAAAAATAATCATTTTCTGTCATTTTTTTGTTCAGTGAAAATTCAATCAAAGATGTTTTATGTCTGTTTTCCCTACAGATGGATGCGGTCCTAACCTGTACAAAAGTTAACTTTGAGCAGACTTGTTGACTGCTTTTCAAGTTAACTTGGGAAATTTTAAGCAGACAAGCAAGTTAACTTTGTCGATGGTAGACAAGACCTACGGTCTGCTTTTTAGGACTGCTGCAGACCTATTGACAGGTCTGCTCCAGACCAGACCTGTGGACAAGTCTGCTTTTGACCAGTCCTGTGGACAGGTCTGCTATTGACCAGACCTGGGAACAGGTCTGCTTATGACAGATTACCGTGTTTATGACTTTTGATATCAGACCTGAGCTTTTAATATGTAAACAATAATCGCATCGTTGTTTTTTCCCTGTATAGCAAATTTCTTTACTCGTTCGACTCTATCGATATTATACACATTAAAAACAATTTTTTTTCATTTCATGTATTCTTATATACATTAAACAATGGCTATAAAATTACACACTTGTGATCACATACAGCTATCATTAAAGAAAAGAAAGTTTTTATTTAATCAGAAGGCGGATAGAAAGGTTATCCAACGCATCGGAACAATATTTTTATGTCATGGGATATCAACATCTCATTTCTTTTGCTGTGAAAATTAAATCAAAGAGGTTTTACGTCCATTTTCCCTATATTTAGCACTTTTGCACCCATTTTCAGAGGTCAAAAAATCTCTTGGATTGCCAGTGACACCAAAATTATATTAGGATTTCATAAAAAAAAGACATCAAGCTTTACAGTATGAAAAAATGAGCATCTTCTATAATTTTGTTTGCAGTGATAATTCAATTAAAGAGGTTTTATGTACATTTTCCTTATATTTAGCCTTTTTGGACTCATTTTCAGAAGTCAAAATATCTCTTGGATGACCAATGACCCCCAAATTTTATTAAAATTTCATAAAATAGAGACTTCAAGCTTTTCAGTATGAAAAAATGAGCATCTTCTGTCATTTTTTGCTGTGAAATTTCAATTAAAATTATTTAGCACTTTTGCACTCATTTTCAGAGGTAAAAAAATCTCTTGGATTGCCGGTGACCCCCATATTTTATTCCAATTTTATAAAATAGAGACCTCAAGCTTTTCAATATGAAAATATGAGCAACTTCAGTCCTTTTTTGGTTTTGCTGTGAAAATTCAATCAAAGAGGTTTTATATCTGTTTTCCCTATATTTAGCCTTTTTGCACTCATTTTCAGAGGTCAACAAATCTTTTGCATTGCGAGTGACCCCCAAATTTCATACCAATTTTATAAAATAGAGACCTAAAGCTTTTCAGTATGAAAAAAAGTGCAACTTCGGTCATTTTTGTTTTTTGCTGTGTAAATTCAATCAAAAAGGTTTTATGTCCATTTTTCAAATATTCAGCCTATTTGGACCAATTTTCGGAGGTCAACATATCTCTTGGATGGCCAATGACCCCTAAATTGTATTCTAATTTCATAAAATAAAGTCATCAAGCTTTTCAGTTTGAAAAAATGAGCAACTTCTGTTTTGCTGTGAAAATTAAATAAAAGAGGTTTTATTTCCATTTTCCCTATATTTAGCCTTTTTCCACTTATTTTCAGAGGTCAACAAATCTTTTGGATGGCCGGTGATCCCCAAATTTTATTAAGATGTCATAAAATAGAGACTTCAAGCTTTTTAGTTTAAAAAAAAATAATCATCTGTCTTTTTTTTCTGTGTAAATTAAATCAAAAAGGTTTTATGTACATTTTCTCTATCTTTTGCCTTTTTGCCATCATTTTAAGAGGTCAAAATATCTCTGAGATGTCATGTGACCCCCACATTTTATTCCAATTTCATAAAAAAGAGATATCATGCTTTTCAGTAGGAAAAAATGATCATCTTCTGTCATTTTTTTATGCTGTGAAAATTCATGCAAAGAGCTTTTATGTCTGTTTATCCTATATTTAGCGTATTTGCACTCATTTTCAGAGGTCAACAAATCTCTTGGATTGCCGGTGACCCCCAAAACTTATTGCAATTTGGGCAAATAACGACATCAACCTTTTCAGTAAACTTCTATCATTTTTGTTGCAGTGAAAATTCAATCAAAGAGGTTTTAAGTCCAATTTTCCTATATTTAGCCTTTTTGCACTCTTTTTCAGAGGTCAAAAAATCTCTTGGATGGCCGGTGACCCCCAAATTATTTTAAGATTTCATAAAATAGAGACATCAAGCTTGACAGTATGAAACAATTAGCATCTTCTGTCATTTGTTTTGCTGTGAAAATTAAATAAAAGAGGTTTTATTTCCAATTTCCCTATATTAAGCCCTTTTGCATTCATTTTCAGAGGTCAACAAATCTTTTGGATGGCCGGTGATCCCAAAATTTTGTTAAGATGTCATAAAATAGAGACTTCAAGCTTTTTAGTTAAAAAAAAAATAATCATCTCTGTCTTTTTTTTTCTGTGTAAATTAAATCAAAAAGGTTTTATGTACATTTTCTCTATCTTTAGCCTTTTTGCCATCATTTTAAGAGGTCAAAATATCTCTTAGATGTCATGTGCCCCAAATTTTTTTCCAATTTCATAAAAAAGAGATAGCATGCTTTTCAGTATGAAAAAATGAGCATCTTCTGTCATTTTTTATGCTGTGAAAATTCATGCAAAGAGCTTTTATGTCTGTTCATCTTATATTTAGCGTATTTACACTCTTTTTCAGAGGTCAAAAAATCTCTTGGATGGCCGGTGACCCCCAAATTATTTTAAGATTTCATAAAATAGAGACATCAAGCTTGACAGTATGAAACAATGAGTATCTTCTGTAATTTTGTTTGCTGTGAAAATTCAATTAAAGACGTTTTATGTCTGTTTTCCCTATATTTAGCCTTTTTGCACTCATTTTCAGAGATCAACAAATCTTTTGCATTGCGGTGACCCCCAAATTTCATACCAATTTTCTAAATAAGAGAGCTAAAGCTTTTCAGTATGAAAAATTAGCAACTTCGGTCATTTTTGTTTTTTGCTGTGTAAATTCAATCAAAAAGGTTTTAAGTCCATTTTTCAAATATTCAGCCTATTTGGACCAATTTTCGAAGGTCAACATATCTCTTGGATGGCCAATGACCCCCAAATTGTATTCTAATTTCATAAAATAGAGTCATCAAGCTTTTCAGTTTGAAAAAATGAGCAACTTCTGTCATTTGTTTTGCTGTGAAAATTAAATAAAAGAGGTTTTATTTCCATTTTCCCTATATTTAACCTTTTTCCACTTATTTTCAGAGGTCAAAAAATCTCTTGGATGGCCTGTGGATCCCAGATTTTATTCCAATTTCATAAAATAAAGACATCAAGCTTTTCAGTATTACAAAATGAGCAACTTCTGTCATTTTTTGCTGTAAAATTTCAATTAAAAAGGTTTTATGTCCATTTTCCCTATATTTAGCCTTTTTCCACTCTTTTTCAGAGGTCAAAACATCTCTTTGACTGCCGGTAACCCCAAAATTATATTAAGATTTCATAAAATACAGACATCAAGCTTTACAGTATGAAAAAATTAGCATCTTCTGTCATTTTGTTTGCAGTGAAAATTCAATCAAAGAGGTTTTATGAACATTTTCCCTATATTTAGCCCTTTTGCATTCATTTTCAGAGGTCAACAAATCTTTTGGACGGCCGGTGATCCCCAAATTTTATTAAGATGTCATAAAATAGAGACTTCAAGCTTTTTAGTTTAAAAAAAATAATCATCTCTGTCATTTTTTTTTTTCTGTGTAAATTAAATCAAAAAGGTTTTATGTACATTTTCTCTATCTTTAGCCTTTTTGCCATCATTTTCAGAGGTCAAAATATCTCTGAGATGTCATATGACCCCCAAATTTTATTCCAATTTCATAAAAAAGAGATATCATGCTTTTCAGTAGGAAAAAATGATAATCTTCTGTCATTTTTTATGCTGTGAAAATTCATGCAAAGAGCTTTTATGTCTGTTTATCCTATATTTAGCGTATTTGCACTCATTTTCAGAGGTCAACAAATCTCTTGGATTGCCGGTGACCCCCAAAACTTATTGCAATTTGGTAAAATAGAGACATCAAGCTTTTCAGTAAACTTCTATCATTTTTGTTGCAGTGAAAATTCAATCAAAGAGGTTTTAAGTCCAATTTTCCTATATTTAGCCTTTTTGCTCTCTTTTTCAGAGGTCAAAAAATCTCTTGGATGACCGGTGACCCCCAAATTATTTTAAGATTTCATAAAATAGAGACATCAAGCTTGACAGTATGATACAATTAGCATCTTCTGTAATTTTGTTTGCATTGAAAATTAAATGAAAGACGTTTTATGTCTGTTTTCCCTATATTTAGCCTTTTTGCACTCATTTTCAGAGGTCAACAAATCTTTTGGGTGGCCGGTGACCCCCACATTTTATTCCAATTTTATAAAAAAAGAGACCTCAAGCTTTTTAGTATGAAAAATGATCAACTTCTATCATTGTTTTTGCTGTGAAAATTCAATCCAAGAGGTTTTATGTTCCTTTTCAAAATATTTTGCATATTTGCACCAATTTTCAGAGGTAAAAAAATCTCTTGGATGGCCGATGATTTTCAGATTTTATTCAAATTTCATAAAATAGAGACACCAAGCTTTTCAGTATTAACAAATGAGCATCTTCTGTCATTTATTTTGCAGTGAAAATTCAATCAAAGACGTTTTATGTACATTTTCCCTATACTTAACCTTTTTGCACTCATTTTAAGACTTCTGTCATTGTTTTTGCTGTGAAAATTCAATCAAAGAGGTTTTATGTCTGTTTTCGAAATATTTAGCCTATTTGCACCAACTTTCAGAGGTCAAAAAATCTCTTGGATGGCCGATGACCACCAAATTTTTATTCCAATTTTATAAAATAGAGATATTAAGCTTTTCAGTATAAAAAAATGAGCATCTTCTGTCATTTTTTTTTTGCATTGAAAATTCAATCAAAAAGGTTTTAAGTCAATTTTCCCTATATTTAGCCTTTTTCCACTCATTTTCAGAGGTCCAAAAATTTCTCGGATGGCCAGTGACCCCCGAATTATATTGAAATTTCATAAAATAGAGACATCAAGCTTTTAAGTATGAACAAATGAGCATCTTCTGTCAGTTTTTGTTTTGCAGGAAAAATTCAATCAAAGAGGTTTTATTTCCATTTTCCCTATATTTAGCCTTTTTCCACTTATTTTCAGAGGTCAAAAAATCTCTTGGATGGCCAGTGACCCCAAGATTTTATTTCAATTTCATAAAAAATAGAGACATCATGCCTTTCAGTATGAACATATGAGCAATTACTGTTATTGTTTTTGCTGTGAAAATTCAATCAAAGAGTTTTTTTGTCCATTTTTTCAAATATTTAGCCTATTTGCACAAATTTTCAGAAGTCAAAAAGTCTCTTGGATGGCCGGTGACCCCCAAATTTTATTTCAATTTTATTAAATAGAGACATCAACCTTTTCAATATAAAAAAAATGAGCATCTTCTGTAATTTTTTTTTTTTTTGCAGTAAAAATTCAATCAAAGAGGTTTTATGTACATTTTCCCTATATTTATCCTTTTTGCACTCATTTTCAGAGGTCAAAAAATTTCTTGGATGGCCAGTGACCCCCAAAATATATTGAAATTTCATAAAATAGAGACATCATGCTTTTTGGTATGAAAATATGAGCAATTTATGTTATTGTTTTTGCTGTGAAAATTCAATCAAAGAGTTTTTATGTCCATTTTTTCAAATATTTACCCTATTTGCACCAATTTTGAGAGGTCAAAAAATCACTTGGATGGCCAGTGACCCCCAAATTTTATTACAATTTTATAAAATAGAGACATCAACCTTTTCAGTATCAAAAATGAGCATCTTCTGTCATTTTGTTTTGCTGTGAAAGTTCAATCAAAGACGTTTTATGTACATTTTCCCTATATATAGCCTTTTTGCACTCATTTTCAGAGGTCAAAAAAATCTCTTGGATGGCCGGTGACCCCTAAATTATATTAAAATTTTATAAAATAGAGACATCAAGCTTTTCAGAATGAAAAAAATTAGCATCTTCTGTCATTTTTTTTTTTTTTTTTTGCAGTGAAAATTCAATCAAAGAGGTTTTCTTTACATTTTCCCGATATTAAGCCTTTTCGCACTCATTTTCAGAGGTCAAAATATCTCTTGGATGCCCGGTGACCCCAAACTTTTTTTCCAATTTCATAAAAGAGAGACATCAAGCTTTTCAGTATTAATAAATGAGCATCTTTTGTCATTTTTTTTGCTGTCAAAATTCAATCAAAGACGTTTTATGTACATTTTCCTTATTTATAGCCTTTTTGCACTCATTTTCAGAAGCCAAAAAATATCTTGGATGGACGGTGTCCCCCCAATTATATTCCAATTTTATAAAATAGTGACATCACCGTTTTCAGTATGAAAAAAAGGGCATCATCTATCATTGTTTTGGATGTGCAAGTTCAATCAAAGAGGTTTTATGTACATTTTCCTTATATGTATCCTTTTTACACTCATTTTCAGAGGTCAAAAAATCTCTTGGATGGCCAGTGACCCCCAAATTATATAAAAAAATTAAAAAGTAGAGACATCAAGCTTTTCAGCATGAACAAAAGGGCATCATCTATCATTGTTTTGGATGTGCAAGTTCAATCAAAGAGGTTTTATGTTCCTTTTCCCTATATTTAGCCTTTTTGCACTCATTTTCAGAGTTCCAAAAAATCTCTTGGATGGCCATTGACCCCCAAATTATATAAAAAAAATTAAAAAGTAGAGACATCAAGCTTTTCAGCATGAAAAAAAGGGCATCATCTATCATTGTTTTGGATGTGCAAGTTCAATCAAAGAGGTTTTATGTTCCTTTTCCCTATATTTAGCCTTTTTGCACTCATTTTCAGAGGTCCAAAAATCTCTTGGATGGCCAGTGACCCCCATATTATATCACAATTTCATAAAATAGAGACATCAAGCTTTTAAGAATAAACAAATGAGCATCTTCTGTCATTTTTTTTTTTGCAGTGAAAATTCAATCAGTGTTTTTATGTTCATTTTTTTAAATATTTATCCTATTTGCACACATTTTCAGAGGTCAAAAAATCCTTTGGATGGCCAGTGACCCATAAATTTTATTCCAATTTCATAAAATAGAGACATCTTGCTTTTCAGTATGACAATATGAGCAATTTCTGTTATTGTTTTTGCTGTAAAAATTCAATCAAAGAGGTTTTATGTACATTTTCCCTATATTTATCCTTTTTGCACTCATTTTCAGAGGTCAAAAAATCTCTTGGATGGCCGGTGACCCCCAAATTATATTAAATTTTCATAAAATAGAGACATCAAGCTTTTCAGTGTCAAAATTTTTTTTTTTTTGGAGTGAAAATTCAATCAAAGAGGTTTTATGTATATTTTTCCAATATTAAACCTTTTTGCATTCATTTTCAGAGGTCAAAATATCTCTTGGATGGCCGGTGACCCCCAATTTTTATTCCAATTTCATAAAAGAGAGACATCAAGCTTTTCAGTATGAAAAAAATGAGCAATTTCTGTCATTGTTTTTGCTGTGAAAATTCAAACAAAGAAGTTTTATGTTCATTTTCTAAATATTTAGCCTATTTGCACCAATTTTCAGAGGTCAAAAAATATCTTGGATGGCCGATGACTTCCAAATCTTATACTAATTTTACAAAATAGAGACATTAGGCTTTTCAGTGTTAATGAATGAGCATCTTCTGTCATTTTTTTTTGCTGTGAAAATTCAATCAAAGACGTTTTATGTACATTTTCCCTATATATAGCCTTTTTGCACTCATTTTTAGAAGTCAAGAAATCTCTTAGATGGACGGTTTCTCCCCAATTATATTCCAATTTCATAAAATAGAGACATCAAGCTTTTAAGTATGAACAAATGAGCATCTTCTGTCAGTTTTTTTTTTGCAGGAAAAATTCAATCACAGAGGTTTTATTTCCATTTTCCATATATTTAGCCTTTTTCCACTTATTTTCAGAGGTCAAAAAATCTCTTGGATGGCCAGTGACCCCAAGAATTTATTTCAATTTCATAAAAAATAGAGACATCATGCCTTTCAGTATGAAAATATGAGCAATTACTGTTATTGTTTTTGCTGTGAAAATTCAATCAAAGAGTTTTTTTGTCCATTTTTTCAAATATTTAGCCTATTTGCACAAATTTTCAGAAGTCAAAAAGTCTCTTGGATGGCCTGTGACCCCCAAATTTTATTTCAATTTTATTAAATAGAGACATCAACCTTTTCAATATAAAAAAATGAGCATCTTCTGTAATTTTTTTTTTTTGCAGTAAAAATTCAATCAAAGAGGTTTTATGTACATTTTCCCTATATTTTATCCTTTTTGCACTCATTTTCAGAGGTCAAAAAATTTCTTGGATGGCCAGTGACCCCCAAAATATATTGAAATTTCATAAAATAGAGACATCATGCTTTTTGGTATGAAAATATGAGCAATTTATGTTATTGTTTTTGCTGTGAAAACTCAATCAAAGAGTTTTTATGTCCATTTTTTCAAATATTTACCCTATTTGCACCAATTTTTAGAAGTCAAAAAATCACTTGGATGGCCAGTGACCCCCAAATTTTATTACAATTTTATAAAATAGAGACATCAACCTTTTCAGTATCAAAAATGAGCATCTTCTGTCATTTTTTTTTGCTGTGAAAGTTCAATCAAAGACGTTTTATGTACATTTTCCCTATATATAGCCTTTTTGCACTCATTTTCAGAGGTCTAAAAAATCTCTTGGATGGCCGGTGACCCCTAAATTATATTAAAATTTTATAAAACAGAGACATCAAGCTTTTCAGAATGAAAAAATTAGCATCTTCTGTCATTTTTTTTTTTTTTTGGCAGTTAAAATTCAATCAAAGAGGTTTTATTTACATTTTCCCGATATTAAGCCTTTTCGCACTCATTTTCAGAGGTCAAAATATCTCTTGGATGCCCGGTGACCCCAAACTTTTTTTCCAATTTCATAAAAGAGAGACATCAAGCTTTTCAGTATTAATAAATGAGCATCTTTTGTCATTTTTTTTTTCCTGTCAAAATTCAATCAAAGACGTTTTATGTACATTTTCCTTATTTATAGCCTTTTTGCACTCATTTTCAGAAGCCAAAAAAATCTCTTGGATGGACGGTGTCCCCCCAATTATATTTCAATTTTATAAAATAGTGACATCACCGTTTTCAGTATGAAAAAAGGGCATCATCTATCATTGTTTTGGATGTGCAAGTTCAATCAAAGAGGTTTTATGTACATTTTCTCTATATGTATCCTTTTTACACTCATTTTCAGAGGTCAAAAAATCTCTTGGATGGCCAGTGACCCCCAAATTATATAAAAAAATTAAAAAGTAGAGACATCAAGCTTTTCAGCATGAAAACAAGGGCATCATCTATCATTGTTTTGGATGTGCAAGTTCAATCAAAGAGGTTTTATGTTCCTTTTCCCTATATTTAGCCTTTTTGCACTCATTTTCAGAGTTCCAAAAATCTCTTGGATGGCCAGTGACCCCCAAATTATATAAAAAAATTAAAAAGCAGAGACATCAAGCTTTTCAGCATGAAAAAAAGGGCATCATCTATCATTGTTTTGGATGTGCAAGTTCAATCATAGAGGTTTTATGTTCCTTTTCCCTATATTTAGCCTTTTTGCACTCATTTTCAGAGTTCCAAAAATCTCTTGGATGGCCAGTGACCCCCATATTATATCACAATTTCATAAAATAGAGACATCAAGCTTTTAAGAATAAACAAATGAGCATCTTCTGTCATTTTTTTTTTTGCAGTGAAAATTCAATCAGTGTTTTTATGTTCATTTTTTTAAATATTTATCCTATTTGCACACATTTTCAGAGGTCAAAAAATCCTTTGGATGGCCAGTGACCCATAAATTTTATTCCAATTTCATAAAATAGAGACATCTTGCTTTTCAGTATGACAATATGAGCAATTTCTGTTATTGTTTTTGCTGTAAAAATTCAATCAAAGAGGTTTTATGTACATTTTCCCTATATTTATCCTTTTTGCACTCATTTTCAGAGGTCAAAATATCTCTTGGATGGCCGGTGACCCCCAATTTTTATTCCAATTTCATAAAAGAGAGACATCAAGCTTTTCAGTATGAAACAAATGAGCAATTTCTGTCATTGTTTTTGCTGTGAAAATTCAATCAAAGAGGTTTTATGTCTGTTTTCGAAATATTTAGCCTATTTGCACCAACTTTCAGAGGTCAAAAAATCTCTTGGATGGCCGATGACCACCAAATTTTTATTCCAATTTTATAAAATAGAGATATTAAGCTTTTCAGTATAAAAAAATGAGCATCTTCTGTCATTTTTTTTTTGCATTGAAAATTCAATCAAAAAGGTTTTAAGTCAATTTTCCCTATATTTAGCCTTTTTCCACTCATTTTCAGAGGTCCAAAAATTTCTCGGATGGCCAGTGACCCCCGAATTATATTGAAATTTCATAAAATAGAGACATCAAGCTTTTAAGTATGAACAAATGAGCATCTTCTGTCAGTTTTTGTTTTGCAGGAAAAATTCAATCAAAGAGGTTTTATTTCCATTTTCCCTATATTTAGCCTTTTTCCACTTATTTTCAGAGGTCAAAAAATCTCTTGGATGGCCAGTGACCCCAAGATTTTATTTCAATTTCATAAAAAATAGAGACATCATGCCTTTCAGTATGAACATATGAGCAATTACTGTTATTGTTTTTGCTGTGAAAATTCAATCAAAGAGTTTTTTTGTCCATTTTTTCAAATATTTAGCCTATTTGCACAAATTTTCAGAAGTCAAAAAGTCTCTTGGATGGCCGGTGACCCCCAAATTTTATTTCAATTTTATTAAATAGAGACATCAACCTTTTCAATATAAAAAAAATGAGCATCTTCTGTAATTTTTTTTTTTTTGCAGTAAAAATTCAATCAAAGAGGTTTTATGTACATTTTCCCTATATTTATCCTTTTTGCACTCATTTTCAGAGGTCAAAAAATTTCTTGGATGGCCAGTGACCCCCAAAATATATTGAAATTTCATAAAATAGAGACATCATGCTTTTTGGTATGAAAATATGAGCAATTTATGTTATTGTTTTTGCTGTGAAAATTCAATCAAAGAGTTTTTATGTCCATTTTTTCAAATATTTACCCTATTTGCACCAATTTTGAGAGGTCAAAAAATCACTTGGATGGCCAGTGACCCCCAAATTTTATTACAATTTTATAAAATAGAGACATCAACCTTTTCAGTATCAAAAATGAGCATCTTCTGTCATTTTGTTTTGCTGTGAAAGTTCAATCAAAGACGTTTTATGTACATTTTCCCTATATATAGCCTTTTTGCACTCATTTTCAGAGGTCAAAAAAATCTCTTGGATGGCCGGTGACCCCTAAATTATATTAAAATTTTATAAAATAGAGACATCAAGCTTTTCAGAATGAAAAAAATTAGCATCTTCTGTCATTTTTTTTTTTTTTTTTGCAGTGAAAATTCAATCAAAGAGGTTTTCTTTACATTTTCCCGATATTAAGCCTTTTCGCACTCATTTTCAGAGGTCAAAATATCTCTTGGATGCCCGGTGACCCCAAACTTTTTTTCCAATTTCATAAAAGAGAGACATCAAGCTTTTCAGTATTAATAAATGAGCATCTTTTGTCATTTTTTTTGCTGTCAAAATTCAATCAAAGACGTTTTATGTACATTTTCCTTATTTATAGCCTTTTTGCACTCATTTTCAGAAGCCAAAAAATATCTTGGATGGACGGTGTCCCCCCAATTATATTCCAATTTTATAAAATAGTGACATCACCGTTTTCAGTATGAAAAAAAGGGCATCATCTATCATTGTTTTGGATGTGCAAGTTCAATCAAAGAGGTTTTATGTACATTTTCCTTATATGTATCCTTTTTACACTCATTTTCAGAGGTCAAAAAATCTCTTGGATGGCCAGTGACCCCCAAATTATATAAAAAAATTAAAAAGTAGAGACATCAAGCTTTTCAGCATGAACAAAAGGGCATCATCTATCATTGTTTTGGATGTGCAAGTTCAATCAAAGAGGTTTTATGTTCCTTTTCCCTATATTTAGCCTTTTTGCACTCATTTTCAGAGTTCCAAAAAATCTCTTGGATGGCCATTGACCCCCAAATTATATAAAAAAAATTAAAAAGTAGAGACATCAAGCTTTTCAGCATGAAAAAAAGGGCATCATCTATCATTGTTTTGGATGTGCAAGTTCAATCAAAGAGGTTTTATGTTCCTTTTCCCTATATTTAGCCTTTTTGCACTCATTTTCAGAGGTCCAAAAATCTCTTGGATGGCCAGTGACCCCCATATTATATCACAATTTCATAAAATAGAGACATCAAGCTTTTAAGAATAAACAAATGAGCATCTTCTGTCATTTTTTTTTTTGCAGTGAAAATTCAATCAGTGTTTTTATGTTCATTTTTTTAAATATTTATCCTATTTGCACACATTTTCAGAGGTCAAAAAATCCTTTGGATGGCCAGTGACCCATAAATTTTATTCCAATTTCATAAAATAGAGACATCTTGCTTTTCAGTATGACAATATGAGCAATTTCTGTTATTGTTTTTGCTGTAAAAATTCAATCAAAGAGGTTTTATGTACATTTTCCCTATATTTATCCTTTTTGCACTCATTTTCAGAGGTCAAAAAATCTCTTGGATGGCCGGTGACCCCCAAATTATATTAAATTTTCATAAAATAGAGACATCAAGCTTTTCAGTGTCAAAATTTTTTTTTTTTTGGAGTGAAAATTCAATCAAAGAGGTTTTATGTATATTTTTCCAATATTAAACCTTTTTGCATTCATTTTCAGAGGTCAAAATATCTCTTGGATGGCCGGTGACCCCCAATTTTTATTCCAATTTCATAAAAGAGAGACATCAAGCTTTTCAGTATGAAAAAAATGAGCAATTTCTGTCATTGTTTTTGCTGTGAAAATTCAAACAAAGAAGTTTTATGTTCATTTTCTAAATATTTAGCCTATTTGCACCAATTTTCAGAGGTCAAAAAATATCTTGGATGGCCGATGACTTCCAAATCTTATACTAATTTTACAAAATAGAGACATTAGGCTTTTCAGTGTTAATGAATGAGCATCTTCTGTCATTTTTTTTTGCTGTGAAAATTCAATCAAAGACGTTTTATGTACATTTTCCCTATATATAGCCTTTTTGCACTCATTTTTAGAAGTCAAGAAATCTCTTAGATGGACGGTTTCTCCCCAATTATATTCCAATTTCATAAAATAGAGACATCAAGCTTTTAAGTATGAACAAATGAGCATCTTCTGTCAGTTTTTTTTTTGCAGGAAAAATTCAATCACAGAGGTTTTATTTCCATTTTCCATATATTTAGCCTTTTTCCACTTATTTTCAGAGGTCAAAAAATCTCTTGGATGGCCAGTGACCCCAAGAATTTATTTCAATTTCATAAAAAATAGAGACATCATGCCTTTCAGTATGAAAATATGAGCAATTACTGTTATTGTTTTTGCTGTGAAAATTCAATCAAAGAGTTTTTTTGTCCATTTTTTCAAATATTTAGCCTATTTGCACAAATTTTCAGAAGTCAAAAAGTCTCTTGGATGGCCTGTGACCCCCAAATTTTATTTCAATTTTATTAAATAGAGACATCAACCTTTTCAATATAAAAAAATGAGCATCTTCTGTAATTTTTTTTTTTTGCAGTAAAAATTCAATCAAAGAGGTTTTATGTACATTTTCCCTATATTTTATCCTTTTTGCACTCATTTTCAGAGGTCAAAAAATTTCTTGGATGGCCAGTGACCCCCAAAATATATTGAAATTTCATAAAATAGAGACATCATGCTTTTTGGTATGAAAATATGAGCAATTTATGTTATTGTTTTTGCTGTGAAAACTCAATCAAAGAGTTTTTATGTCCATTTTTTCAAATATTTACCCTATTTGCACCAATTTTTAGAAGTCAAAAAATCACTTGGATGGCCAGTGACCCCCAAATTTTATTACAATTTTATAAAATAGAGACATCAACCTTTTCAGTATCAAAAATGAGCATCTTCTGTCATTTTTTTTTGCTGTGAAAGTTCAATCAAAGACGTTTTATGTACATTTTCCCTATATATAGCCTTTTTGCACTCATTTTCAGAGGTCTAAAAAATCTCTTGGATGGCCGGTGACCCCTAAATTATATTAAAATTTTATAAAACAGAGACATCAAGCTTTTCAGAATGAAAAAATTAGCATCTTCTGTCATTTTTTTTTTTTTTTTTGGCAGTTAAAATTCAATCAAAGAGGTTTTATTTACATTTTCCCGATATTAAGCCTTTTCGCACTCATTTTCAGAGGTCAAAATATCTCTTGGATGCCCGGTGACCCCAAACTTTTTTTCCAATTTCATAAAAGAGAGACATCAAGCTTTTCAGTATTAATAAATGAGCATCTTTTGTCATTTTTTTTTTCCTGTCAAAATTCAATCAAAGACGTTTTATGTACATTTTCCTTATTTATAGCCTTTTTGCACTCATTTTCAGAAGCCAAAAAAATCTCTTGGATGGACGGTGTCCCCCCAATTATATTTCAATTTTATAAAATAGTGACATCACCGTTTTCAGTATGAAAAAAGGGCATCATCTATCATTGTTTTGGATGTGCAAGTTCAATCAAAGAGGTTTTATGTACATTTTCTCTATATGTATCCTTTTTACACTCATTTTCAGAGGTCAAAAAATCTCTTGGATGGCCAGTGACCCCCAAATTATATAAAAAAATTAAAAAGTAGAGACATCAAGCTTTTCAGCATGAAAACAAGGGCATCATCTATCATTGTTTTGGATGTGCAAGTTCAATCAAAGAGGTTTTATGTTCCTTTTCCCTATATTTAGCCTTTTTGCACTCATTTTCAGAGTTCCAAAAATCTCTTGGATGGCCAGTGACCCCCAAATTATATAAAAAAATTAAAAAGCAGAGACATCAAGCTTTTCAGCATGAAAAAAAGGGCATCATCTATCATTGTTTTGGATGTGCAAGTTCAATCATAGAGGTTTTATGTTCCTTTTCCCTATATTTAGCCTTTTTGCACTCATTTTCAGAGTTCCAAAAATCTCTTGGATGGCCAGTGACCCCCATATTATATCACAATTTCATAAAATAGAGACATCAAGCTTTTAAGAATAAACAAATGAGCATCTTCTGTCATTTTTTTTTTTGCAGTGAAAATTCAATCAGTGTTTTTATGTTCATTTTTTTAAATATTTATCCTATTTGCACACATTTTCAGAGGTCAAAAAATCCTTTGGATGGCCAGTGACCCATAAATTTTATTCCAATTTCATAAAATAGAGACATCTTGCTTTTCAGTATGACAATATGAGCAATTTCTGTTATTGTTTTTGCTGTAAAAATTCAATCAAAGAGGTTTTATGTACATTTTCCCTATATTTATCCTTTTTGCACTCATTTTCAGAGGTCAAAATATCTCTTGGATGGCCGGTGACCCCCAATTTTTATTCCAATTTCATAAAAGAGAGACATCAAGCTTTTCAGTATGAAACAAATGAGCAATTTCTGTCATTGTTTTTGCTGTGAAAATTCAAACAAAGAAGTTTTATGTTCATTTTCTAAATATTTAGCCTATTTGCACCAATTTTCAGAGGTCAAAAAATATCTTGGATGGCCGATGACTTCCAAATCTTATACTAATTTTACAAAATAGAGACATTAGGCTTTTCAGTGTTAATGAATGAGCATCTTCTGTCATTTTTTTTTTTGCTGTGAAAATTCAATCAAAGACGTTTTATGTACATTTTCCCTATATATAGCCTTTTTGCACTCATTTTCAGAAGTCAAGAAATCTCTTGGATGGACGGTTTCTCCCCAATTATATTCCAATTTCATAAAATAGAGACATCAAGCTTTTAAGTATGAACAAATGAGCATCTTCTGTCAGTTTTTTTTTTGCAGGAAAAATTCAATCACAGAGGTTTTATTTCCATTTTCCCTATATTTAGCCTTTGTCCACTTATTTTCAGAGGTCAAAAAATCTCTTGGATGGCCAGTGACCCCCAGATTTTTTTTTAATTTCATAAAATAGAGACATCATGCTTTTCGGTATGAAAATATGAGCAATTTCTGTTATTGTTTTTGCTGGGAAAATTCAATCAAAGAGTATTTATGTCCATTTTTTCAAATATTTACTCTATTTGCACCAATTTTCAGAGGTTAAAAATCTCTTGGATGGCCAGTGACCCCCAAATTTTATTACAATTTTATAAAATAGAGACATCAACCTCTTCAGTATCAAAAATGAGCATCTTCTGTCATTTTTTTTTGGCACTGAAAATTCAATCAAAGAGGTTGTATGTACATTTTCCCTCTATTTATCCTTTTTGCACTCATTTTCAGAGGTCAAACAAATCTCTTGGATGGCCGGTGACCCCTAAATTATATTAAAATTTTATAAAATAGAGACATCAAGCTTTTCAGTATAAAAAAATGAGCATCTTCTGTCATTTTTTTTTTTTTTTTTTGCATTGAAAATTCAATCAAAGAGGTTTTATGTACATTTTCCCGATATTAAGACTTTTCGCACTCATTTTCAGAGATCAAAATATCTCTTGGATGCCCGGTGACCACAAAATTTTATTCCAATTTCATAAAAGAGAGACATCAAGCTTTTCAGTATTAATAAATGGGCATCTTTTGTAATTTTTTTTGCTGTCAAAATTCAATCAAAGCCGTTTTATGTACATTTTCCCTATTTATAGCCTTTTTGCACTCATTTTCAGAAGCCAAGAAATCCCTTGGATGGACGGTGTCCCCCCAATTATATTCCAATTTTATAAAATAGAGACATCACCCTTTTCAGTATGAAAACAAGGGTATCATCTATCATTGTTTTGGATGTGCAAGTTCAATCAAAGAGTTTTTATGTACATTTTCCCTCTTCTTAGCCTTTTTGCACTCATTTTCAGAGTTCCAAAAATCTCTTGGATGGCCAGTGACCCCCAAATTATATAAAAAAATTAAAAAGCAGAGACATCAAGCTTTTCAGCATGAAAAAAAGGGCATCATCTATCATTGTTTTGGATGTGCAAGTTCAATCATAGAGGTTTTATGTTCCTTTTCCCTATATTTAGCCTTTTTGCACTCATTTTCAGAGTTCCAAAAATCTCTTGGATGGCCAGTGACCCCCATATTATATCACAATTTCATAAAATAGAGACATCAAGCTTTTAAGAATAAACAAATGAGCATCTTCTGTCATTTTTTTTTTTGCAGTGAAAATTCAATCAGTGTTTTTATGTTCATTTTTTTAAATATTTATCCTATTTGCACACATTTTCAGAGGTCAAAAAATCCTTTGGATGGCCAGTGACCCATAAATTTTATTCCAATTTCATAAAATAGAGACATCTTGCTTTTCAGTATGACAATATGAGCAATTTCTGTTATTGTTTTTGCTGTAAAAATTCAATCAAAGAGGTTTTATGTACATTTTCCCTATATTTATCCTTTTTGCACTCATTTTCAGAGGTCAAAATATCTCTTGGATGGCCGGTGACCCCCAATTTTTATTCCAATTTCATAAAAGAGAGACATCAAGCTTTTCAGTATGAAACAAATGAGCAATTTCTGTCATTGTTTTTGCTGTGAAAATTCAAACAAAGAAGTTTTATGTTCATTTTCTAAATATTTAGCCTATTTGCACCAATTTTCAGAGGTCAAAAAATATCTTGGATGGCCGATGACTTCCAAATCTTATACTAATTTTACAAAATAGAGACATAAGGCTTTTCAGTGTTAATGAATGAGCATCTTCTGTCATTTTTTTTTTTTGCTGTGAAAATTCAATCAAAGACGTTCTATGTACATTTTCCCTATATATAGCCTTTTTGCACTCATTTTCAGAAGTCAAGAAATCTCTTGGATGGACGGTTTCTCCCCAATTATATTCCAATTTCATAAAATAGAGACATCAAGCTTTTAAGTATGAACAAATGAGCATCTTCTGTCAGTTTTTTTTTTGCAGGAAAAATTCAATCACAGAGGTTTTATTTCCATTTTCCCTATATTTAGCCTTTGTCCACTTATTTTCAGAGGTCAAAAAATCTCTTGGATGGCCAGTGACCCCCAGATTTTTTTTTAATTTCATAAAATAAAGACATCATGCTTTTCGGTATGAAAATATGAGCAATTTCTGTTATTGTTTTTGCTGGGAAAATTCAATCAAAGAGTATTTATGTCCATTTTTTCAAATATTTACTCTATTTGCACCAATTTTCAGAGGTTAAAAATCTCTTGGATGGCCAGTGACCCCCAAATTTTATTACAATTTTATAAAATAGAGACATCAACCTCTTCAGTATCAAAAATGAGCATCTTCTGTCATTTTTTTTTTGCACTGAAAATTCAATCAAAGAGGTTGTATGTACATTTTCCCTCTATTTATCCTTTTTGCACTCATTTTCAGAGGTCAAACAAATCTCTTGGATGGCCGGTGACCCCTAAATTATATTAAAATTTTATAAAATAGAGACATCAAGCTTTTCAGTATAAAAAAATGAGCATCTTCTGTCATTTTTTTTTTTTTTTTTTTGCATTGAAAATTCAATCAAAGAGGTTTTATGTACATTTTCCCGATATTAAGACTTTTCGCACTCATTTTCAGAGATCAAAATATCTCTTGGATGCCCGGTGACCCCAAAATTTTATTCCAATTTCATAAAAGAGAGACATCAAGCTTTTCAGTATTAATAAATGGGCATCTTTTGTAATTTTTTTTGCTGTCAAAATTCAATCAAAGCCGTTTTATGTACATTTTCCCTATTTATAGCCTTTTTGCACTCATTTTCAGAAGCCAAGAAATCCCTTGGATGGACGGTGTCCCCCCAATTATATTCCAATTTTATAAAATAGAGACATCACCCTTTTCAGTATGAAAACAAGGGCATCATCTATCATTGTTTTGGATGTGCAAGTTCAATCAAAGAGTTTTTATGTACATTTTCCCTCTTCTTAGCCTTTTTGCACTCATTTTCAGAGTTCAACAAATCTCTTGGATGGCCGGTGACCCCCAAATCTTATTCCAATTTCGTAAAATAGAGACATCGAGCTTTTCAGTAATCTTCTGTCATTTTTTTTTTTTGCAGTGAAAATTCAATCAAAGTAGTTTTAAGTCCAATTTACCTATATTTAGCCTTTTTGCACTCATTTTCAGAGATCAAAAAATCTCTAGGATGGCCGTTGACCACCAAATTATATTAAAATATCATAAAATAGAGACATCAAGCTTTTCAGTATGAAAAATGAGCAACTTCTGTCATTTTTATGCTGTGAAAATTCAATCAAAGAAGTTTTATGTTCCTTTTCCCTATATTTAGCCTTTTTGCACTCATTTTCAGAGTTCAACAAATCTCTTGGATGGCCGGTGACCCCCAAATCTTATTCCAATTTCGTAAAATAGAGACATCGAGCTTTTCAGTAATCTTCTGTCATTTTTTTTTTTTTTGCAGTGAAAATTCAATCAAAGTGGTTTTAAGTCCAATTTACCTATATTTAGCCTTTTTGCACTCATTTTCAGAAATCAAAAAATCTCTAGGATGGCCGTTGACCACCAAATTATATTAAAATATCATAAAATAGAGACATCAAGCTTTTCAGTATGAAAAATGAGCAATTTCTGTCATTTTTATGCTGTGAAAATTCAATCAAAGAGGTTTTATGTTCCTTTTCCCTATATTTAGCCTTTTTGCACTCATTTTCAGAGTTCCAAAAATCTCTTGGATGGCCAGTGACCCCCATATTATATCACAATTTCATAAAATAGAGACATCAAGCTTTTAAGTATAAACAAATGAGAATCTTCTGTCATTTTTTTTTTTGCTGTGAAAATTCAATCAAAGACGTTTTATGTACATTTTCCCTATATATAGCCTTTTTGCACTTATTTTCAGAGGTCAAAAAAATCTCTTGGATGGCCGGTGATCCCTAAATTATATTAAAATTTTATAAAATAGAGACATCAAGCTTTTCAGTGTCAAAAAATTAGCATCTTCTGTCATTTTTTTTTTTTTGCATTGAAAATTCAATCAAAGAGGTTTTATGTACATTTTCCCGATATTAAGCCTTTTCGCACTCATTTTCAGAGGTCAAAATATCTCTTGGATGCCCGGTGACCCCAAACTTTCATAAAAGAGAGACATCAAGTTTTTCAGTATTAATAAATGAGCATCTTTTGTCATTTTTGTTGCTGTCAAAATTCAATCAAAGACGTTTTATGTACTTTTTCCTTATTTATAGCCTTTTTGCACTCATTTTCAGAAGCCAAGAAATATCTTTGATGGACGGTGTCCCCCCAATTATATTCCAATTTTAAAAAATAGTGACATCACCGTTTTCAGTATGAAAAAAGGGCATCATCTATCATTGTTTTGGATGTGCAAGTTCAATCAAAGAGGTTTTATGTACATTTTCCCTATATGTATCCTTTTTACACTCATTTTCAGAGGTCAAAAAATCTCTTGGATGGCCGTCTTTTGTCATTTTTATTTTTTTTTTTTGCGTTGAAAATTCAATCAGAGAGGTTTTATGTACATTTTCCCTATATTTATCCTTTTTGCACTCATTTTCAGAGGTCAAAAAATCTCTTGGATGGCCGGTGACCCCTAAATTATATGAAAATTTCATAAAATAGAGACATCATGCTTTTCGGTATGAAAATATGAGCAATTTATGTTATTGTTTTTGCTGGGAAAATTCAATCAAAGAGTATTTATGTCCATTTTTTCAAATATTTACCCTATTTGCACCAATTTTCAGAGGTTTAAAATCTCTTGGATGGCCAGTGACCCCCAAATTTTATTACAATTTTATAAAATAGAGACATCAACCTTTTCAGTATCAAAAATGAGCATCTTCTGTCATTTTTTTTTTTTTGCACTGAAAATTCAATCAAAGAGGTTTTATGTACATTTTCCCTCTATTTATCCTTTTTGCACTCATTTTCAGAGGTCAAACAACTCTCTTGGATGGCCGGTGACCCCTAAATTATATTAAAATTTTATAAAATAGAGACATCAAGCTTTTCAGTATAAAAAATGAGCATCTTCTGTCATTTTTTTTTTTTTTTGCATTGAAAATTCAATCAAAGAGGTTTTATGTACATTTTCCCGATATTAAGACTTTTCGCACTCATTTTCAGAGGTCAAAATATCTCTTGGATGCCCGGTGACCCCAAAATTTTATTCCGATTTCATAAAAGAGAGACATCAAGCTTTTCAGTATTAATAAATGAGCATCTTTTGTCATTTTGTTTGCTGTCAATATTCAATCAAAGACGTTTTATGTACATTTTCCCTATTTATAGCCTTTTTGCACTCATTTTCAGAAGCCAAGAAATCTCTTGGATGGACGGTGTCCCCCCAAATATATTCCAATTTTATAAAATAGAGACATCACCCTTTTCAGTATGAAAAAAAGGGCATCATCTATCATTGTTTTGGATGTGCAAGTTTAATCAAAGAGGTTTTATGTACATTTTCTCTATATGTATCCTTTTTGCACTCATTTTCAGAGGTCAAAAAATCTCTTGGATGGCCGTTGACTCCCAAATTATATAAAAAAAATAAAAAATAGAGACATCAAGCTTTTCAGTATGAAAAAAATGAGCATCATCTGTCATTTGTTTGCAGTGAAAACTTAAGCAAAGAGGTTTTATGTACATTTTCCCTCTTCTTAGCCTTTTTGCACTCATTTTCAGAGTTCAACAAATCTCTTGGATGGCCGGTGACCCCCAAATCTTATTCCAATTTCGTAAAATAGAGACATCGAGCTTTTCAGTATGAAAAATGAGCAACTTCTGTCATTTTTATGCTGTGAAAATTCAATCAAAGAGGTTTTATGTTCCTTTTCCCTATATTTAGCCTTTTTGCACTCATTTTCAGAGTTCAACAAATCTCTTGGATGGCCGGTGACCCCCAAATCTTATTCCAATTTCGTAAAATAGAGACATCGAGCTTTTTAGTAATCTTCTGTCATTTTTTTTTTTGCAGTGAAAATTCAATCAAAGTGGTTTTAAGTCCAATTTACCTATATTTAGCCTTTTTGCACTCATTTTCAGAGATCAAAAAATCTCTAGGATGGCCGTTGACCACCAAACTATATTAAAATATCATAAAATAGAGACATCAAGCTTTTCAGTATGAAAAATGAGCAATTTCTGTCATTTTTATGCTGTGAAAATTCAATCAAAGAGGTTTTATGTTCCTTTTCCCTATATTTAGCCTTTTTGCACTCATTTTCAGAGTTCCAAAAATCTCTTGGATGGCCAGTGACCCCCATACTATATCACAATTTCATAAAATAGAGACATCAAGCTTTTAAGTATAAACAAATGAGCATCTTCTGTCATTTTTTTTTTTGCAGTGAAAATTCAATCAAAGAGGTTTTATGTACATTTTCCCTTTATTTAGCCTCATTGCACTAATTTTCAGACCTCAAAATATCTTTTGGATAGCCGGTGACCCCCAATTGATATTTCAATTTCATAAAATAGAGATATCAAGCTTTTCAGTATAAAAATATGAGCAATTTCTGTTATCGTTTTTGCTGTGAAAATTCAATCAAAGTGTTTTTATGTTAATTTTTTCAAATATTTAGCCTATTTGCACACATTTTCAGAGGTCAAAAAATCCTTTGGATGGCCAGTGACCCATACATTTTAGTCCAATTTCATCAAATAGAGACATCTTGCTTTTCAGTATGACAATATGAGCAATTTCTGTTATTGTTTTTGCTGTAAAAATGCAATCAGAAAGGTTTTATGTACATTTTCCCTATATTTATCCTTTTTGCACTCATTTTCAGAGGTCAAAAAATCTCTTGGATGGCCGGTGACCCCAAAATTATATTAAAATTTCATAAAATAGAGACATCAATCTTTTCAGTGTCAAAAAATGAGCATCTTTGTCATTTTTTTTTTTAGAGTAAAAATTCAATCAAAGAGGTTTTATGTACATTTTTCCAATATTATACCTTGTTGCACTCATTTTCAGAGGTCAAAATATCTCTTGGATGGCCGGTGACCCCCAATTTTTATTCCAATTTTATACAAGAGAGACATCAAGCTTTTCAGTATGAAAAAAATGAGCAATTTCTATCATTGTTTTTGCTGTGAAAATTCAAACAAAGAAGTTTTATGTTCATTTTCTAAATATTTAGCCTATTTGCACTAATTTTCAGAGGTAAAAAAAAATCTTGGATGGCCGATGACTTTTAGATCTTATACTAATTTTATAAAATAGAGACATTAGGCTTTTCAGTGTAAATGAATGAGCATCTTCTGTCATTTTTTTTTTTCTGTGAAAATTCAATCAAAGACGTTTTATGTACATTTTCCCTATATATAGCCTTTTTGCACTCATTTTCAGAAGTCAAGAAATCTCTTGGATGGACGGTTTCTCCCCAATTATATATTTAATTTTATAAAATAAAGACAGCAAGCTTTTCAGGATGAAAAAAAGGGCATCTTCTATCATTTTTTTTATGTGAAAGTCCAATTAAAGAGGTTTTACAATTTATGTACATTTTCCCGATATCTACACTCTTTGCACTCATTTTCAGAGGTCAAAATATCTCTTGGATGGCCTGTGACTCCCAAATTTTATTCCAATTTCATAAAAGAGAGAGATCAAGCTTTTCAGTATGAAAAAATGATCAACTTCTGTCATTTTTATGCTTTGAAAATTCAATCAAAGAGGTTTAATGTCCATTTTTCAAATATTTAGCCTATTTGCATTAATTTTCAGAGGTCAAAAAATCTCTTGGATGGCCGGTGACCACAAATTTTATTCCATTTTTATAAAATAGAGACATCAAGCTTTTAAGTATGAAAAAATGAGCATCTTCTGTAAATTTGTTTTTTGCAGTAAAAATTCAACCACAGAGGTTTTATGTACATTTTCCCTATATTTAGTCTTTTTACACTCATATTCAGACCTCAACATATCTCTTGGTAGGCCGGTAATCCCAAATTTTTATTCCAATTTCATAAAATAGAGACATCAAGCTTTTCAGTATGAAAAAAATGAGCAACTTCTGTCATTTTTTGCTGTGAAAATTCAATAAAAGAGATTATATGTCCATTAACCCTATATTTAGCCTTTTTGCATTCTTTTTCAGTTTTCAAAAAATCTTTTGGATTGCCGGTGACCCTAAAATTTTATTCCAAATTCATAATAAAGAGACATCAACCTTTTCAGTATGAAAAATGATCAACTTCTGTCATTGTTTTTGCTGTGAAAATTCAATCAAAGAGGTTTTATGTCTGTTTTCCAAATATTTAGCCTATTTTCACCAATTTCCAGAGGTCAAGAAATCTCTTGGATGGCTGGTGACCTTCAAATTATATTAAAATTTTATAAAATAGAGACTTCAAGCTTTTAAGTATGAAAAAATGAGCATCTTCTGTAATTTTGTTTTTTGCAGTAAGAATTCAACCACAGAGGTTTTATGTACATTTTCCCTGTATTTAGCCTTTTTACACTAATATTCAGGCCTCAATATATCTCTTGGACGGCCGGTAACCCCAAATTTTTATTCCAATTTCATAAAATAGAGACATCAAGCTTTTCAGTTTTTAAAAAAATTATCAACTTCTGTTATTTTTATGCGGCGATAATTCAATTAAAGAGGTTTAATGTCCATTTTCCCTATAGTTAGCCTATTTGCACTCATTTTCAGAGGTCAACAAATCCTTTGGATTGCCGGTGATCCTCAAATTTTATTCCAATTTCATAAAATAGAGACATCATGCTTTTCAGTATGAAAAAATGAGCAATTTCTGTCTTTTTTTTTTGCTGTAAAAATTAATCAAAGAGGTTTTATGTCCATTTTTCCAAACATTTAGCCTATTTGTACCAATTTTCAGAGGTCATAAAATCTCTTTGATGGCCTGTGACCCCCAAATGTTATTCCAATTTGATAAAAATTAGACATAAAACTTTTTAGTATGAAAAAATGAGCAATTTCTGTCATTGTTTTTGCTGTGAAAATTCAATCAAAGAGGTATTATGTCCATCTTCGAAATATTTAGCCTATTTGAACCACTTTTCAGAGGTCAAAATATCTCTTGGATGTCCGGGGACCCCCGAATTTTATTCCAATTTTATAAAAAAGAGACATCACGTTTTTCAGTATGAAAATCGTCATAAAACTCTCTGATGGAATTTTCACAGCAAAAAAAAACATGACAGAAAATGCTCATTTTTTCATACTGCATCATCTGTCATTTTTTTGCAGAGAAAACTTAATTAATTTCCACTCATTTTCAGAGGTCAACAAATCCTTTGGATGGCCGGTGATCCCCAAATTTTATTCCAATTTTATAAAAAAGAGACATCAAGCTTTTCAGTATGAAAATCGACATAAAACTCTCTGATGGATTTTTCACAGCAAAAAACAATGACAGAAGATGCTCATTTTTTCAAACTGCATCATCTGTCTTTTTTTTGCAGAGAAAACTTAATTAAAGAGGTTTAATGTCTATTTTCCCTATAGTTAGCCTATTTCCACTCATTTTCAGAGGTCAACAATTCTCTTGGATGGCTGGTGACCCAAAAATCTTTTTTCAATTTCGTAAAATAGAGACATCAAGCTTTTCAGTATGAAAAATGAGCAACTTTTGTCATTTTTATGCTGTGAAAATTCAATCAAAGAGGTGTTATGTTCCTTTTCCCTATATTTAGCGTTTTTGCACTCGTTTTCAGAGGTCAACAAATCTCTTGGATGGCCTGTGACCCCCAAATCTTATTCCAATTTCGTAAAATATGGACATCAGGCTTTTCAGTAATCTTCTGTTATTTTTTTATTTTTGCAGTGAATATTCAATCAAAGTGGTTTAAGTCCATTTTCCTTATATTTAGCCTTTTTGCACTCATTTTTTGAGATCAAAACAACTCTAGGATGGCCGTTGACCCCCAAATTATATTAAAATATCATAAAATAGAGACATCAAGCTTTTCAGTATGTGAACATGAGCATCTTCTGTCATTTTGTTTGCTATTAAAATTCAATCAAAGAGGTTTTATGTACATTTTCCTTATATTTAGCCTTTTTGCACTCATTTTTAAAGATCACAATATCTCTTGGATGGCTTGTGACCCCCAATTTTTCTTCCAATTTCATAAAATAAAGACATCAAACTTTTCAGTATGAATAAAATGAGTATCATCTGTCTTTTTTTTACAGTGAAAACTTAAGCAAAGAGGTTTTATGTAAATTGTCCCTCTACTAAGCCTTTTTGCACTCATTTTCAGAGTCAACAAATCTCTTGGAAGGCCGTTGACCCCCACATCTTATTCCAATTTCGTAAAATAGAGACATCAAGCTCTTCAGTAATCTTCTGTCATTTTTTGTTTTGCATTGAAAAAGCAATCAAAGTGGTTTTAAGTCCAATTTTCCTATATTTAACCTTTTTGAACTCATTTTCAGAGATCAAAAAATCTCTAGGATGGCCGTTGACCACCAAATTATATTAAAATATCATAAAATAGTGACATCAAGCTTTTCAGTATGAAAAATGAGCAATTTCTGTCATTTTTATGCTGTGAAAATTCAATCAAAGAGGTTGTATGTTCCTTTTCCCTATATTTAGGCTTTTTGCACTCATTTTCAGAGGTCCAAAAATCTCCTGGATGGCCAGTGACCCCCAAATTATATTAAAATTTCATAAAATAAAGACATCAAGCTTTTCATTATGAACAAATGAGCATCTTCTGTCATTTTCATGCTGTGAAAATTCAATCAAAGAGGTTTTATGTTCCTTTTCCTTATATTTAGCCTTTTTGCACTCATTTTCAGAAAATTCTCTTGGATGGGAAGTGACCCCCAAATTTTTTTTCAATTTCGTAAAATGGAGACATCAAGCTGTTCAGTAATCTTCTGTCATTTTTTTTTTTTGCAGTGAAAATTCAATCAAAGTGGTTTTAAGTCCAATTTCCCTATATTTAGCCTTTTTGCACTAATTTCCAAAGGTCAACAAATCTCTTGGATAGCCGGTGACCCCCAAATCTTATTCCAATTTCGTAAAATAGGAATATCAAGCTTTTCAGTAATCTTCTGTCATTTTTTTTTTTGTAGTGAAATTAAATCAAAGTGGTTTTAAGACCATTGTCCCTATATTTTATCCTTTTTGCACTCATTTTGTGAGATCAAAACATCTCTAGGATGGCCATTGACCCCGACATTATATTAAAATATCATAAAATAGAGACATCAAGCTTTTAAGTATGTAAAAATGAGCATCTTCTGTCATTTTTTTTGCTATGAAAATTCAATAAAAGAGGTTTTATGTACATTTTCCTTATATTTAACCTTTTTGCATCAATTTTCAGAGGTAAAAAAATCTCTCGGATGGCCGGTGACCCCAAATTTTATTCCAATTTTATAAAATAGAGACATCAAGCTTGTCAGTATGAAAACATGAGCAACTTCTGTCATTTTTATGCTGTGAAAATTCAATCGAAGAGGTTTAATGTCCATTTTTCAAATATTTAGCCTATTTGTATCAATTTTCAGAGGTCAAACAATCTCTTGGATGGCCGGTGACCCCAATTTTTTTTCCATTTTTATAAAATAGAGACATCAAGCTTTTCAGTATGAAAAAATGAGCAACTTCTGTCATTTTTATGCTGTGAAAATTCAATCAAAGAGGTTTTATGTCCATTTTTCAAATATTCAGCCTATTTGCATCAATTTTCAGAGATCAAAAAATCTCTTGGATGGCCGGTGACCCCAAATTGTATTCTAATTTTATAAAATAGAGACATCAAGCTTTTCAGTATGAAAAAATTAGCATCTTCTGTCATTGTATTTTATGCTGTGGAAATTCCATCAGAGAGGTTTTATGTCGATTTTCATACTGAAATGCTTGATGTCTCTATTTTATAAAATTGGAATAAAATTTGGGGTCACTGGCCATCCAAGAGATTGTTTTACGTCTGAAAATAGTGCAAATAGGCTAAATATTTGGAAAAAAGATCATAAAACCTCTTTGATTGAATTTTCACAGCAACAAAAATGACAGAAGTTGCTCATTTTTCATACTGAAAAGTTTGATGTCTCTTTTCATGAAATTGGAATAAAGTTGACGGGTCACCGGCTATCCAAGAGATTTGTTGACCTATGAAAATGAGTGCAAATGGGCTTAATATAGAGAAAACAGACATAAAACCTCTTTTATTGAATTTTCACAGCAAAAAGAAATGATAGAAGTTGCTCATTTTTTTCATAGTGAAAAGCTTGATGTCTTTATTTTATAAAATTGGAATAAAATTTGGGGTCACCGGCCATCCAAGTGATTTATTTACCTCTAAAAATAGTGCAAATAGGCTGAATATAAGGAAAACAGACATAAAACCTCTTTTATTGAATTTTCACAGCAAAAGAAATGACAGAAGTTGCTCGTTTTTCATACTTAAAAGTTTGATGTCTCTATTTAATGAAATTGGAATAAAATTTGGGGATCATCGGCCATCCAAGAGATTTTTTTACCTCTGAAAATGAGTGCAAAAAGGCTAAATATAGGGAAAATGGACATAAAACCTCTTTAATTGAATTTTCACGGCAAACAAAAAAAAAAAACATCAAACATTATGAATTCAAGAGCAATATCATACAGACTTTAACAATGAGCAAATAAAACATCGCATGATTAGATAAATGTTCCTTTCTGTGTTAGAATAAATTCAAAAAAGAAAACAGACTTCCTCACTAATGTTTAAACAATCAATGAAAAAGGAAAAAATAGGCAAACACCAACCAGTGATTTACATGCTCCCAACTTCACAAAAACGCAACAAGAATGTGGCGATGTTAATCATGTATGTGAGAGCCTACCTTTTAATTGTAGCCGGTATTTCGGTTTATCAGCAACATATAAGAAAAGAACTATAAACAGCAGAGAGAGGAATCGACTCATCAGATTGGAACATGTATGTGAATAGATTACCTTAGTTGTATTTGGCAAAACTTTTAGGAATTTTTGGTCCTCAATGCTCTTCAACTTCGTACTTTTTTTGGTTTTTTAACATTTTTTGATTCGAGCGTCACTGATGAGTCTTTTGTAGACGAAACGCGCGTCTGGCGTAAATAAAAAAATTCAATCCTGGTATCTATGATGAGTTTATTTACAACCACTGGGTAGATGCCACTGCTGGTGGAGTTTTAATTCCCCGAGGGTATCACTAGCCCAGCAGTCAGCACTTCTGTTTTGACTTGAGTTATCATTGATATGTTCATAATTATAAATTAACTGTTAACAAAACTATGAATTTTTGAAATACTAAGGCTTTTTTACCTCAGGAATAGATTACCTTAGCTGTATTTTGCAAAACTTTTAGAAATGTTTGGTCCTCAATGCTTTGCAACTTCGTACTTTATTTAGTTTTTTAACATTTTTTAATTCGAGCGTTACTGATGAGTCTTTTGTAGACGAAGCGCGCATCTGGCGTAAATAAAAAATTCCAACCCTAGTATCTATGATGAGTTTATTCATTCCAATGATAAACACGATTCCAAAGAGTGAATCCACGGTATAATGGGATATATACACAACGTATAATTGAGATTCTATAGACACAGCAAAATTTCCTACCACAATATGTTAATCTATTAAAATATTTAGTAATTGTTTTTAAACACTGTTTTTGTCACGATATTCTACACTGAACTTTATTAATAGTTATATACGATTCTCTTATTCTTACACGATTTATTCTTTCCCTGGCCTGTTGATTATTTTTATTTAGTCAACGTGTGGTTCGTTTGATCTCTGTGCTTCATTGGTCAAAATTCGATTATGACGTCAAATTTTCTTTCTTTCCTCTGAATTTCTTATTGTGACGTCATGATAAAAGGCGACCATGCTTGATGACGTCAAATAAAAAGAACACATCCTTTTGCAGATCATTCTAAAGGTAGGACTGAGTTCGTCTGCATATCGTTTAAAAGTTAAAAAAACAGATTCCACCACAAATTCTTCTAAAATACGATATTAACCCACTCTCCACAGTTGAATTTTAAATATTTAAAACGCTGGGCAAGCCTCGCGTTTTAAATTTAAAAATTCAACTGTCTCGAGTGGATAAATATCGTATCACACTCGATATAGTGGTAGAATCTATATATATACATGTATCAGTGCTTACATGATTTATTGGTGTTTTTTTAATTCCAGTAACCTCACAGACATATCTAAAAATGGAAGCATAATTGGTACACGTGTTGTAAAGTTCCATACAGTTAATAAAGATGCTTGCTTATTTTGTACAGGCGGTCAAAATTATATCACGTATATCAATAGTTGGGATGGTTCAAATAAGATTTATAATATTGCCACCATAGATACACCCACTGACATATGCTCCGACGACAACGGTCTCATCTACGTCAGTGGACAGGGATCGAATAACATACACAGATTGGTTTGGGAATCAAAAAAGACGAAGATAGGAGATACCAGGATACGTACATGGTATAAACAGGAACAGGATTATAAAGTATTAGACATACCATTGGATTCACATCATGGAATCAAGGAACCTGTCGCCTTGTGCTTCAACAAAGATTATAGTAAACTGTATATTGTCAATGAATGGGGGAAATCAGTTTTGGTTTTCGATGTTATCTGATCAAAATTAGTGTTTGTCAAATTGCTATAAATCCAATGAAATTATTACTGTTCATTGCGTGGTTCAAGTTTCTTTCTATATTTGTAAAGAGTTCAATGTAAATATTTTGTTAAATTTAAAAAAAAAATATTAAAGAGTCAAATAGTAGTATATTTAAGTCTAAGTGTTGGGTACCCTTTAGTTGGTTTATGTTAATTGTACTTATTGTTAATAATACTACAAACTACTCAGAGTCTGAAAAGACCATATTTTGTGCTCGACCAGAAAATCAAGCACATATTTTACTCGTCTAGTCTAGACATTATCTCGACAGTACTTAACTGTACTCGACTTTGGTCTCGACTTTACTTAATAAGCCTGATTCAGTACATGATGATCCGTGTGTAGTCTGAAATGGTCTCGACCAAGGCTCGACCAGTCTTGACCTGTCTCGACCTGTCTCAACCAATCTCGACCTGTCCCGACTAGTCTTAACCTTCAAATGTAGTCTTGACTGGTCTGAATCAGCCCATCTAACTAAATTAAATATAGATCTTACAAAATTCCAGGTTATTTGGTTGTTTGGTTCATTGCTGTGAAATTAAAGCATTTAATTAATAGGTTAAAACAAATTGTTTAAATTCAGATAGTCTTTTTTAATTATTTCTATAACTTTTTCAAATCAACTTGGATTTCCATAAAACTTTACAACTATCTCAATTATACATTGATCTTACAGAATGGCAGGTTGTTTGGTAGTTTGATTTATTGCTTTCAAATTTGAGGATTTTATTAATAGGTAAAAAAGGTAAAATTTTCAGTCGGACTGAATTCAGATAGTCAACTTTAAATTTGTTTATTACTTTTTTAAATTAACTTGGATTTTCATTAAACTATACAGCTATCTCAGTTTTAACTTGATCTTACTGAATCCTAGGTCGTTATGTAGTTTGGTGTATTACTGTCAAATTTAAAATTCTAAACAGAAAGTACCAAATCAAATGGCAAAATCAAAAGCTCAAACACATCAAACGAATGGACAACAACTGTCATATTCCTGACTTGGTACAGGCATTGTCATGTAGAAAATGTTGGATTAAACCTGGTTTTATAGTTAGCTAAACCTCTCATTTGTATGACAGTAGCATAACATTCCATTATATTGACAACGATGTGTGAACAAAACAAACAGACACAATAGGTAGAAATGTAAAAAATTGAGGTACAGCAGTCAACATTGTGTTATTATCTTAATCACTATAAAAACAAAACAAATATGTGACAAAACATTTACCATGACACAATAACACAATGGCTGGATGTATAAGTACAGAACCACGTCATATGTAACAAGGAAACACAAAAAGGAATATAGACAAAGCATATTTAATCTAGCAAAAACGAAACACAAAAATACAAAAATTATCATAGAGAAATAACAAAATGGCGGGATGTAAAGGTACAGAGCTACGTCATATGTAAAAACAGAAACACAAAAAGTCATATAGACAAAGCATATTAGCAAAAGCAAAAGACTAGAATGCAAAAACTATCATAGGACAATAACACTATGACGGAATGTATAAGTACAGAGCAACGTCAAATAGATACCACCAAACACAGACTAAACAGTAAAAGTAATATTAATAAAGACAAATAAAAGAATAATATAACACGTTATTAAGATGATAAACAACGACAGTATCCAGAATGTATACTTCAAGACCATCGTGTATTATTTGTGAAGTTGATACGGAATATTTATCAACAAGGTCTTGGTACCTTCCAATGAACTTTTTTAGAAAAAAGACAAGACGTTCTTTGCATACCCCTTGTTCATACGCTTTCTACTCAGACACTGGTGATGTTTTACAAAGTCTGGGTAGTTGCTGCATGCTCTTAAATACCGAATAAGTTGAGAAATGTATATCCCATAAGCAGGTGAAGTTGGTATATTACTACTCAAAAGGGGGGGGGGGGGGGATAATTGATCATTTCAAAATTAAGATCGTCTCGTTTGTCATAGATTCTGGTACTGAGATGACCGTGTATGTCAAATTCGAGGTATAAGTCTAACAATGAGGCGGAGGAAGCCATGTCTGTTGGTACTTTAATTTCTTGTTCTGGGGGATATGTTAATGGAACCAAATCAAAAAAAGTTTGGATTGTTAATGGAAAGAACATCATCAATTTAGATGAATGTGAAATTAAATGACCTGGTTTCATTTTTCTTCTTGTTTTTGACAAGTGTCTGAAGGAATTCCGATTCATTTGAAAATAAGAAGACGTCGGCAAGGAGAGAATCACAGTTCGTTCTCATAGGAAAGCCGACAATTTGTTGAAAACGTCTACCTCTAAATTCAACAAATATTTTGTCAATAAGAAGCTCCAGCATACTGATCACTTGTTCCATGATACATTGTTCCATTCATTGAACTATATCTAAAGTTATTACATAAACAGACTTACGAGTTGGGATTCATATACAACCTCAGATGCACAAAAAAGGATATCATTACAATTTCGAATAAGAACGAAAATTGTGCTTCTTTACATAATAAAAATATAAAAAAAAATCTGAACACCAAGGTTAATTAAAAAAGGTGAAGTTCATACAACATTTTGTTAAAACTGACGAAATTAAACGTTAAACATTATGAACTAGCTAATGGAACGAACAGAAAATCGCTGTCATATTCTTGATATTATAGTATACATTTTCATCTGTGAAATTGAAATATATGAATCTAGGAAAGGGCAGTTATTGCTGTTTATATGTAATAAAACGTTTTTGACGTTCTTATTAGATGTATTTGGATGTATTTTCCCCTTGGATATATTTCAGCTGTATATTTAGAGAAATCTTGATCATTTAGCAAAAATATATCTCCAAGCCATAACTGTTATTCAAGGCTGTCGATAAAGGGGTGCAATATCTGCTAATTTGAATACCTATAACAAAACAGACTATTAGTAACATAGTGTGCTCGTGACCTAATATGATATATATAGGGTCAGTGAATTCCATACGGGTGAGAACGAAGCTCGAATCCACATATGCAATTTACTGACCCCATATGTATTATAGTAGGTCACTAGCACACTATGTAACGAATTCATCTTACCGACTATCTTAACATGTGGCATTTAGACTAGTGATCAGGTCTTAAATATCGTTAGTATTACGAACCTACTTCCCGCATTGGTCTATATAAAAACAAATGCCAACAATAACAACGTGTTAGCTTTAAAAGTGTTTTTAGAATTTATGTCAATCTTACATCATTACTTTCTACGCAACATCGTGTTGTTTTTTATAAAGGGACGTTACATCACTGCTAACCGTGTTTTAAAAATAAGCCCGCCTATTAACCTAGCATGAAATATACACGGTGTCCACGCGGTTGCTTTTAACCAATCATATTCCTAGAAATGTATAGGAGGTAAGATTAAATGGTTTATCCGATCGGTTTCGTCGTATATTATACTATTAGTATTTACGTCTGAAGAACACCAAAGTTGTATCTATAAATTGTAATTCAAAACTGCAACACACAGGGCAAAAGAGTATTAATCACTTTATCTTTACAAATATGTACCTGACTGTACAAAATGATATGACATGACATTTAAAACTCATATTAGTGAAGCGACGACAAATCTACGGAATTATAGATTCTCTTTGTCAAGCACTTCATAACTTGCAATGACGTACATGTAGATTCTGCCCGTAAAACGATTAAAAATTTCAATAGCATATATCAAATACCACTTCATTATGGTTTAAAGAAAAACACATAGATTTTGATACATTTTCATAAAACCAGCGAATAAAGTACATGTAACAACCAATTATTTTGCGCAGTGTTTATCTATATGATTATAATATATTTTTTTTACCTTTGTATGCGTTTATAAATATGTGCCACTATTATGCATTTTTTTCAGCAATAATTTTACTATCCGAATCTATCTGAATAATCAATATATTTTAATCCATGAACTTTCTTATCAATACAGTTTACTAAAACATCACATGAATTTGTATTACCTTGATTTTAAGAACAAAAAATAGACCCTAGCGAAACATTTCTGTCAGTGCTTCCATTTACCAAAATTACCGTAAATATGTGTACAAACACGTCATTTCAGTCATCTCTATGACAAACGTATGATTCTACATATGACTTATGTGTGCAGAGTGTATGGATTATCGATAAACATAACGTAATATTTTCAACTTGTCACAAATTTAGCTTTCATTTAGCATATTTAGTAAGAAAACAGAAACATCCTACTGTAAATAAAACACAGACGTCGGCAAGTATAAAAAATCATACTGTTTTTCCAACTCTAATACATAAGCTGCATCCTGCCTGTTAGTTGAATTGCATAGATAGGTGAACCGAACAATAGGTAAAGGGGTTTTTCCGTTTACGATTTACTGACAGAAAGATGATTATTATGGCTTTTATTTATAGACATAGTTTTATCTTTATCATACAAAAGGCCTCGTTAAACATTGATAGTTACAGTTATCAAAGAAGTCACGATATCCGTAACACGACAAAAATGTATGTTAATATAACTTTAATTTAAAATCTATTGTTTCTCGTCTCTATATAAGTTTATGTCATTTACTGTAGAAAGTATCAGAAGTACTGAACGTAATTAGTATTATTTGGTATTGGATTAGTATTCATCTAAATATACATATATAAAGATTGTGGTCATAAACATGTCTTGGACTTTCAGGGATTTGAGAAAAAATGTATATGTTGTGTACAAAATGCAAGTTTGTATGTTGTACAGGTGTTGTATAACTTATAAGTTTTTTAGTACATACTTTTTACACCGGTTGATAAAAGTTTAACTTCTAACATTTACCAGCGTAAGATCTTAAATTCATATTGATTTTATATACCTCAACCTAACTTTTAGTGCTATTCTCCTGGTTCTAAAACTGAAAATAAGCACACCTGACTGGTTTAAATTCTTTTTTTTTTCTTTTCATACCAAAATCGTATACATAAATAGTCTTTTTGTATTCTTAAAATGTTTTAATAGCAATGCTCAGTATAATACTGTATCATGTAGTCATAAAAATATGACAGAAATATTCGAAACAAGATACTGTGTTCTTGTATCATTCATTTGTGTAAAGCAGTTGATGAAACAGTGATAACGTGTTCATAAATTCAGTGCAAATAAATATTTTTTCTTACAATTGAATAATGAAAATGAACAATAACTTATTGTACAAATTGTGTCACTAAATGTGGAGATGTTAAACGATTATGTTAAAGAATTTTTTTTCCGTTGCTTATGTAAACCATATTTCTGAAAACTAAAGCATATACTGAATATTAATAAGAGTGCAGCAACTAGCATGCTAGATTTTTCATTCTTCCTGAGAAGCTCCTATTGAAATATTTACTCATTTGAAAATATAGGAATGCCGATTATCTTTTGTCCATCCTAAAACAAGATATGTGTATCTACAGTGGTCATAGCTTCTGAAGTTCTTGCTATATTCACTCATTGATTTCTTTCATGAATAAGTAATTTGAGTGTATTGTACATGAAACAAAAAAAAAAAGATATACACTTAAGGAGTGCAGCAATGCATTTCAAAAGGCTCCCATGAATATGAGGTCTAGCAATCGCTACTAAAGGTATGCTGGTTTCAAAGTCTCTAGTAAAATACTGCATTTTCAACCATCAATTTCTCCATGACAGCAGCAACTTTTCCAAAATAAAGTAACAGGAAAAAAATATTATAAAGTTTAAAGAATAAGGTATAAAAATACATACATATATATATATATCAACAAGTCTAAATTGAAAACAACGTTCAAACCTATGATTGCGTTGGATAAAAACCGCAATTTTTATACGTGTGCATGCAAAACAAATTTCTTGGTAGAGGGGTCTAAATACAGCACAAACAACATTTTCCAAAAGACCAAAAAGTGAAAAAGTATATTTTAACAAAACGCATTTGACTAGCAGGTCGAACAACGGATGTTCTTAAACCCTGCTGACTGCCATGGCGATTGCCAAATAAACGGATCACAGATGTAACAAAATGGATCTTAATTTTAATCTAATACCAAATAGAAAACAAAAAACTTGCGGAAAAGATGGTATACCGCAAACATGAGGTGCAAAAATTTGTACACCATATCCGGATTTCGACAATTAATGTCTCTTCAGTGATGTTAGGAATCGAAACGGTATTTGGAAGGCCATATAATTTACCTCAATTTGGGATTGACTCTTGAATTTTGAAGAGTCGAAATAGGATGAACGGATCATATAAACCCAAAGGCAAATATAATACAAGCCCAAACGAAAAAATATAAACAAGTCTAAATTGAAAACAACGTTCAAACCTATGATTGCGTTGGATAAAAACTGCAATTTTTATACGTGTGCATGCAAAACAAATGTCTTGGTAGAGGGGTCTAAATACAGCACAAACAACATTTTCCAAAAGACCAAAAAGTGAAAAAGTATATTTTAACAAAACGCATTTGACTAGCAGGTCGAACAACGGATGTTCTTAAACCCTGCTGACTGCCATGGCGATTGCCAAATAAACGGATCACAGATGTAACAAAATGGATCTTAATTTTAATCTAATACCAAATAGAAAATAAAAAACTTGCGGAAAAGATGGTATACAGCAAACATGAGGTGCAAAAATTTGTACACCATATCCGGATTTCGACAATTAATGTCTCTTCAGTGATGTTAGGAATCGAAACGGTATTTGGAAGGCCATATAATTTACCTCAATTTGGGATTGACTCTTGAATTTTGAAGAGTCGAAATAGGATGAACGGATCATACAAACCCGAAGGCAAATATAATACAAGCCCAAACGAAAAAATATAAACAAGTCTAAATTGAAAACAACGTTCAAACCTATGATTGCGTTGGATAAAAACCGCAATTTCTATACGTGTGCATGCAAATATATCATATATATATATATCGGATAACTATTAACCTATCTTAAATGAGATCTCGCGAGAATAGACAAGGTGAGTTATCCTGTCATTCTTTGCTGAACTGTCGGTCTGAACAGTTGGCTTGTCATTCTGTCCATTTTGGACATTGTGTTGAGTGCACTGACTGAGTAAGTTATTTATTTTAATTATTGACAATAGATAGGTGCGGCCTAAGAATTGCAATATGTGTGTACCTAGTCGAGTAGTTTTAGATGTTTTATTACACGCTATTGAACATATTGAATGCAGCTACAGGTGTATAAAAGTTTTTTAATTTAATTATTGGCAATAGATAGGTGCGGCCTAAGAATTGCAATAGTTGTGTACCTAGTCGAGTAGTTCTAGATGTTTTATTACAGGCTGTTGTACATGTTGAATGTAGCTACAGGTGTATAAAAGTTTTTTAATTTAATTATTGGCAATAGATAGGTGCGGCCTAAAAATTGTAATATTTGTGTACCTAGTCGAGTAGTACTAGTGTTTTTATTACACGCTGTTGTACATGCTAAATGTAGTTACAAGTGTATTCGATAAAGTTGAACGAGGTAATTTAGGGCCTTTAGGGTCAGAAAGCGGAATGCATTTTATGTTGTCCATTTCGAATGCGTGACGGACATTAAATTGTTTTCTAGATTCGCATGTCGGGATAGTGTTATAGTTTACTGTGGTGGAAAAGCGTTTTACGGCCGATAACATTCTGTTGTTCCCATTATATAGAAAATCCACAGCCTTTTTTCTTCACTTTTTCACATTATGCATAATAGTAAATAATTTATAAAAGTAGCATGTATTGCCCTAGTTTACTTTCTTTAAGTGAAATTTGGACATTTTCAAGTTCAACTTCTAAGGTGCGTTCAACTTTAGGGACATCGTTCAAGGTTGTATTGGTTGTGAAGTTTGTTTTAATAATATTTGTTGCAATTATTGTACACTTGGGTATCATAGACATAGAAGGGAGTAATATATGTTAACAGTGTTTTTATGAATATAACGAAAGGTTGGATTTTTGGTTAAAAAAAAAAAGAAACAAAATATGATATTTTGTTTGACAACGTTTCTCCCCTTTGTTATATGTATGGAATCTGACTTGTATGAAGTAAATTAAGTATATTTTTCTCATTTTATTACATACTTTAGAAGGGGACATACACCTTGTATACTTAGAAATAGAATTTTCTTTTGATGTGTGTATATTTGAGTAGACCTTTTTTTATTGTTCTATACTTGATATGTGTCATAATTTATTATGCAATATGTCTTAACGAATACAGACTTTGAATAATTGTCAACTTTGCAAAATGGCTTAGTGACATTAAGCTTTTTGTTTCTTTTAGTTGACTATGGCTGGTGTGTTGAAACTTAGACATTCTCTGATAGGGAAGCTGTTAATCCCGGTTATCCTGTAGTGAGGTCTTAAGTAGAACCGATATCAGATTCAAGTTTAGCAAAGCTACAAAGGGACCATATTTTAATAGATTACTCTGTACAGAAACGTGTTTAGGAGTTTGAAGATTAATCAGGAGAAACGGTGAATAGTGTTATGGTGCTGACAGGGAAAGATATACATTTGGAAAACGTCTGAATGCTGTTGCGTTTTTGCAATTTTGCATTCCAACCTATAGTTGATGTCCCAAAGGGAAGTCTTTAAGAAAAACATCTAATGTACAACCGTGATCAACAAGTACAGCTGCTTAAATTGGTGGTGGGACTAAAGCAGTTTCATTGTTAGCGACAACTTTCATGTCATGTTTACCTACACATGATAGAAAAGGAGGTGCATCGCTAGCTAGTTTGGTGTTTCGTTGATGACAAATGCAGGAAGTCCATTGTCATTCAGTTGAACATTAACAGATACGAGTAATGTTGCTGGTACATGTACATGTATGATTGTTATAAGGGGCTTGGTCAGTATCTTTTAGATGGCTTGAGGGTTCATTTAAATATTTTTAGAATTTTGAATTTGAGGCCGGTGAATTCCACATTGATCAAACTTGGCAGTTGGACAAGTACAACGGATTTTATTTATGTTAACATGAAATAGTTAAGGGGAAAACGGTGCATGGCATAGCCTGGTGGAATTAATAATGGTTTGTTTGTCTGCACTAATTCGGTTTTTTAAAATACAAAGTGAAAAATTACAAATATGTCTAACCTAGTTATACAAGACAGGGAAGGTGTCACTATTGTAAAAGAGAGGGCCATTATATAGCAGATTGGTCAAAGATAAAGAAGGAATGATGTAAAGCATGTTTTTTTTATTTTTTGCGTTACTTCTTCAGGGTAATAATATTAAGATTAATAATAATATGTATTTTAGTTTCACGCGGGTCGAGAGTTGAGTATCCACATCCTGTTGGGTAGAAATACAAAACAAAAAAGCTATCTACATTAGTTCAGAATGGTATTTTTTTTCCGGTGTATATATAAAAAAAAAGCGAACGGAGCTGGGATAATTACAGAGATGAAAAGGCTCAACCAGTGCCCCACATTTTGGCTGAATCAGTGGGTCATACAGAGGCTAGTGTCAACCTGGGTGACTTGCGGTTTAAAGACCCTAACAATTTCATAGCTGGGAATATCAATTTAAATTTAAATGAATGGGAAAATATAGGCGCACCGAAAAATGTTTAACTGGATTAAAAATGGTGTTGATAGTAAAGTTTAGTCAAACACTGTGATGACATTTTAGAGGGGAATCGTACAATTCAAACACTCTTTCAAAAAGACAATATCCTCATGCTAAGGTATGCTTGGAGTATAAGGAATTCATTGTGAAAACTCTTTCAAAAAGGATATGTAATGGGTCTTTCACATTACTTGAAAGGTTGAGTGTGAACCTCCGCATATAGTGTTACCAAGAACAGCTGAACTAATAAAACCCAGACTTAACCACGATGAAAGATTCCCCATTTACCATTGATACGCTTAGTGAAGTACCCCGGTTGTTGGTAAGGAATGACTTGATGACGTCAGACGATGATAAATCTTGGTACGACCATATTTTCTATTTGGAAAATCTTGAAACTATTTTGGGGTGCAGTTTGATGGATATTTCATGATATTCAAGACAATTATTTTCGAATTCAAGCCTAGTGCTTTTGTCTATCAATAAACTGACATGGTATAAACAAGCTTCTGTAGGTCTTTAGGCGTACCTTGTTTACAGTTCATTGATGATAGGTGTGTAGCAAAATCGTTTTTTTTTTTATATTCAAAATTATGAGTAGGATGGCTTACATTTCCAATTTATTTCATGGTTATTATTTTGCTTACATGTTCGTTTCTAGGGTAAACTAAAAGATGCAGTTGGTTTTTATTGGTTAATTAGTAAGGACTCTCGGTGTTTTTACATAGTAAGATAAATGATTAAAAACTTTTCTTTTCTTCTCGGTAATAATCAGTAGTTGTTAAATAATTTTTCGAGTGCATCTTTATATACAAGTTTGTATTGTATGCGGTTGGTTAAACTTATTATTTCTTTACCTGTTATTAGTATATAAAATACATATTCTATTAATTCAAGCGCTTGATCGTATAAAGCCTAGGTCTGTATAAGACATCATCAACATTTGGGTTTGAATAAAACCGCCGTAGATTATTTATATTTCTCAGGGCTTACGGGTGTTTTATAACCCAATGTCTGACCCTGCAACTGGGTTTGAGTAAAACCGATATCCTTTATTTCTTTTCTTTTCTTTCTTTCTTTAACTTTTCAATTCTTCCATCTGAATAAAGATGATAAATAACTGGTGAATGCGTGGTCTATTTATTTAAAACAAGTTAATATAAAGTTATGTACAAAAGGATCGTGCAGAGAACAAACATATTGATTAAAACTGTGTACAGGAGATGAAGCTATTTAAATGATGGTGGAGAGAACAGCATATGTGAGCTGTTCTCTGAAAGAGTCGACTGTCTGTGAATTAACCACTGTAGTTGGTAGGAGATTCCATTGAGTTATTGTGTATGGGGAAAATGAAATCCTGTACGAGTCTTTAGATGTAAAAATATGTCTGAAGGTGTGTGACTGATGTTTTCTGGTTCTTGAGTCTGAGGGAATGAGAATTGTGTTACATGGTATAGCAACAAGATGGTGTGTGATCTTGTACATCGTGACCAGACGTAATCTGCGTTGTGTAAGTTGTGGCCAGTTGAGTGTATTGAGCATGTTTGATGCACTGCTAGTGTTATGATACCTGTTGCAGGCATACCGAGCAGCTCTCATTTGAACCATCTCTATCTTCGAAATAGATTCTGAAGTGTGGGGTACCAAACCAAACACGAGTACTTGAGTTTAGGACGGAAAAGTGCGTGGTATGCCTGGCTCTTAATGTTCTGATTTTCTGTTTTCAGGTTTCTTCTAAGAAAGCCGGGTGTTTTATTGGCTTTAGAGATATTGTCATCTATTATATGTTTGTCTCATTTGAGGTTGGATTGTAGTGTGATGCATAGGTACTTAGCAGTTGTAGCATTTTCTAAAATATGACTGTGAAGAATATAGTTATGTTGCAAAGGCTGACGTTTAGTTGTGACAGAGAGAAGAGTACACTTATCTGGGTGGAAGGCCATCAGCCAGTCCACTTCCCCTTTCGCTGTTGCATCAAGATCAGCTTGAAGTTTGAGGCAGTCACCCTGGGATTTAACTGGCATGTATATGATACTGTCATCAGCAAATAATCTTAGTTTGCTATGAATAAGGTAGTCTGGAAGGTCGTTAATATAGGCCAAGAATAAGATAGGACCTAAGACAGTACCTTGTGGAACCCCAGAGGTGACTGTGACTGTGCTTGATGATCTTCCCTCCAGAACAACTGTTTGAGTACGGTCGGAGAGAAATGCAGAGATCCAGTTTAATGTGTTTCCATTGATGCCAAAATGATTTACTTTGTAAAGTACATTGTAAGTGACGATGTGGAATTTTGTCAAAGGCTTTTGCAAAGTCCATTATTACGAGATCTGCTTGTATTTTAATTGTTTGTGGTTTGAAGTTCATGAATGAAAGAGGGAAGGTGTGTTTCGCAAGATCGAGAGTGCCGAAAGCCATGTTGGAGGTCGTACAAGATGTTATTGGATTCAAGATGTTTCATAATGCCTGAGGTGACTACATGCTCAATTAACTTGCAGCAACTACAAGTTAATGAGATTGGTCTATAGTTGGCCGGTTTATGTTTGTCCACCTTTTTGTATGCCGGTGCGACTCTAGCATGTATCCAGTCGTTAGGTGTAATTCCAGTGATGTAAGATTTTTAGAAAATAAGGCAAAGAATTGGCTCGATTTGTGTCTGCATTTCTTTGAGTAAGCGACCACTGATGTTATTTGGGCTTGTGGCTTTATGAGGGTTGATCTTGTTTAATAGCTTTTCGATTATATGATGTGATATGTAAGCTACTGATTTAAGGATGTGTACTGATTCCCTTGTTTGATATTTCTCAGGGTGATTCTTCTTTACTTTATTTTGTCCTGTGTTATCTAGAATATAGGGTCTAATTCCACAGCGTGTTCTAGTAATAATTGAGTTAAAGAGTTTTTATATTTCGGGGTTTTAAATTTAATATGTAATGAGATTACGATAACGTTAAATAGTTTAGGGTGTTTACTGTAGAATTCCGTTAGTTTAGAAGCCGTTAATATTCATCTTACATTTTTGACAAGAACTTTTACATTATTTTACAATGCAATATTTTGATAGACTTATTTGAGTGCTCTGTTTACGTGTACATTGTTGACTTTGATACTTCATATTGTTATTGCAATTTACATGTGTTGATATTTTGAGAGACCTTATTAAATCATAAAACTTGCTTATCTCGATCTCTTGAGTCAGTGAGACTCAGGGCCCAGTGGTTTGAACCTTTATATGAGGTAAACAGACTGTTTACAATTTAAAGTCGGAAATATTAAGTAGACTTTTGTTTCGGAAATTAATTATTTCTGAGCCATAAGATCAATTTAGCTTGATTTAATATAATTGTCCGATTGCATGTATTCAATTTACAGTTAACTTATAGAGATATTGAGTTCAAGGTCCGTGATTAGAATTAGAGTATTGATTTGTCATTGTACTTATAGGTAAAGGTGTGTTCGAGTAGTAGACATACGTATTGTTTGAGTAGATTGTATATTTTTACATACGATGAAAAGGAGCTCATCAGTACAATTTAGAAAATACGTGTAGCTTTAGATACTGAGTTAACATTACGGACTTTACCAAATAGATACACATATATTAAAACAAAGGATATTTGATAAATAGAACATATACAAAGGTCGAACCGTCTCCTGTTACAGGTGGATAGGTAGCGGGTTTATGAATAAAGGATTGTCTTATTATGACGCTCAAACAAAGAAAAGACATTACTGGCTGTTAAAGCTTTATATATATTATTTCATAATCTGTTATGAGTGCATACCTTCAAAATTATATGAAGGGTTTAATCATTTTTAAGGTGGAGACATCACATGTCATTCATTGGGGATGCGCCATATTAACTGTGCTGTCAATAGGGGCGACTTGTTGTCAATGCAATATATAATGAATCGGGGTGTTTCAAATAAATTGTTGTAATAGATATTTAAGAGCTACTCAGTTGGTTGAATCTACACCTGTAAGTTTTCTTTGTGCCGAGATGGCCGATGCAGATTTTGAAAATTCTAATGAAAGTTTTGATAAATTTGGTAAAAAGGGTTGAAAAAAACTGACCAATGCTAGTTATTATTAGTGAAATTACATATATTTCCATTGTTTTCACTTGGCATATTATGTCTGTATTTATTGTAGACTTGCTTAAAAATATATTGGTAAATATTTTCAAAGATAAATGTCTTTTATTCATTTGTAAAATTGCGATAATGTATATTTGGTATTGTATTAAGAGGAATTGACTTTTGTTGTTTTTTAGATATATTCTATATATGATATGGTAGTAACCAGTAGCATTTTATAAAACTGTCAGACATTAGTATTGCTTCATGTCATAGTGCTCATCGTTCAGAAGACAGACACGGTTACTGATTTATTCTTCTGCAAGTAGTTGAGTGATTCCGAATTTAATTTATTAGTTTATTCCCCTGTCATATTATTGTACTGAGAATGGCTAATGCATTTGGAAATAGAGGTTTACTTAGAATAGATGGTCATACAGAATAAACTAGAGGCTCATCATACACATTATATTAATTAATTGGTGGCTACTGAAGTTTTAGCAGAATGGCAGTGTGTTGTACTAAGATTATGAGCAGAAGTAAATGAACAAACGCAGACGAAACCAGTTTCGAAATATATAATATAAATCGTAAACCGTTTTCAGTTACAAGGTGCTGATTTCTTATTCTAATTTTTGTACAAGGCCCGAACAAGGTAACCTTTTGAAGTGCACATTGGCTTAGTTTGTGACATTGAATATTTACTGTCCTTCAACATATGGTTCTTCTTGTGTTGAGATTACTGAAAGCGTTTTGCATAAAGGGCACTAGTAGCAGTTTCTTTCACATCCCACTTGTCTTCGTCTATCATCTTTCGATTGTATTGTTAGAAGTTTTAACAGTTCTCTTAATTCGTGTCACTAATGTGTATATAAAGGGAGTTTATGGATATATGGTTGAAAATGTTCGATACGAAAGTCATTTTAAATAAAAGATTTAAACAAGATTAACATGCAATGGCGCTTTGATTGTCATTCTTCATATCAAAGTCACAGTGAGACTTTACTACGTGTAAATTGAATACTTGCACCTTGTTGTAAGTTAAGGACGTCCCCTGGAACCAGTATATGTATGGCTTTACTTTCTGTTTTCAAAGCTGACAGCATATTGATTAATTTTAAGGTTTTAGTTTTGGGATGAGTTTTGGGAAGTCTTAAGGTTTGTTTTGTTTCTGTATGGTAACTTCCATTGTTCAGGTCAAGTATGACTGTTTTATATCTACTTCACCCCAATACTTAACCGAACGCTAGTCTATTTGAGCACATCCTAATTATGATAGTATCATATCTTAAATGAGATCTCGCGAGAATAGACAAGGTGAGTTATCCTGTCATTCTTTGCTGAACTGTAGTACTGTTAGTAGGACATTGTCATATTTTGTCGAATTGGACGAAATATTTACCTGATATGGGGAGGAGAGAAATATATAAATAAAAAAAAAAACTCGACAAGAACATTGATAGAGAATCAATTTTATCAGGTTACATTTGCTTAAATGATATCGGGTTTTATATCTACTTCAACCCAATACTTAACCGAACCCTAGTCTATTTGAGCACATCTTAATTATGATACTATCAAATCAAGCGAATTAACGTCAATCGATTGAATTTTCAAACGGAACATAAGGTTTAATGTCTTCGTACTTTCTTTTTGTCACAATATGTCATGTTCAGGTCAGTTTACTTTAAATTGTGAAACGCCAACTATTTATAAGGTCCATTAACATTGAAAATAGTACGTCTCGCTTGCCTATTTACCTTAATGGCGTTATAATACACAAACATCGACATCAGAGTAGCTAACATTGTGTTGACTTGGATTATATCTGAAAAAAAATGTTCTGCGGTAGAAATGTATATGGCAATATACCATCCAATGATATCATTATCTGGAGGTACAGACTAATAATGTAGCAAACGTTATATTTCTTTCAAATTATTTTAGATGGCACAGGTGTTGGCTAAGCAAGATGATAGATATGGATTTTCGTACACAGTCCAATTCAACCATTACTTTGGTTGGATTACTGAAAAAGCAGCTACAATAAAGGGGAGCATTTTGTTATGTGACTATTATAAAAAGAATCTGATATAAGTTGATCCCCTTGGAGATTATTTAAAGAAGATCGATGAAGACAGTGAACCATATGATGTGGCTATCACGAATCAAAATATAGGCTATATTACACAACCAAACTCCAGAACTGTCCTACAAATTGATCCCAACAAAATAATTGTACTCTTCAAGGTAAATTGCGACGGACTGAACACTACCGTGTCTTGTGTTTCAGCACTCCCCAATATTGGAAGGGATTATTTCTCAGAGACAGTTCTATGTTTTTTGGGGGTGAACAAAGATGGTTGTGTGTATACAGGTGCTGTCAATTACGATCAAATGTAAGTTTTAATGTGCAATAAGTATTCTAAACCTAGACCTCATTCTTCTCAGACAACGCTACATATCAAAAATGTCATATGTAATCATATTTCCAATCAAATCACTCTACAATCATTTATAAAAAATTAAAGTCTACAAGAATACAATGTGTTTAACTACTTAGAATATAGTAGGAAAAATAAATAAACCAGATGACTTTATGAAATGCTACAATATAGCTATCGACGTTGGATGTATTCATAACTGAATTGCTATATATATTTAGTTGTCTTTATTTGAACTCCAATTCAAAGTTATAATGGGATGTATCTGTACTTTTTACAGCATCAACCTCAACATGATGGCGTGATATACCGTTTGTTGTTACACGCACAACCAAACTTCCAAACAAAATATTTTTATGTCAAAGAATGTATTACGCATTAAAATTATGTTTTTGTAACGTACTCCTTGATTGAATAATATACCAGTCATACACATCAGTCTGTTAACAATTTTATTGAAGTTGTTTTTTAAGTTCCAGCTACATCACACACATATCACAAAATGGACTAACGATTGGTTCACGTGTGGTAAAGTTCCATACAGTTAATGAAAAGTCTTTGTTATATTGTATAGGCGGTCAACATTATATCTAGTATATCTACATATCGGGACATGCAAACATGTACAAGATTACTGAAAATAAGAGTTACAACTTTGCCACTATGGATTCACCCACTGTTTTATGCTCTGGTGACAACGGACACATCTACGTCTGTGGACAGGGATCGAACAACATACACAGACTAGCAGAGGTCAGGAAATATTCGAATTTTACAAATGCAATGGAAACTGATTGGAAAGTATTAGACATACCATTGGATACACACCATGAAATCAAGGAACCTGTCGCCTTGTGTTTCAACCAAGACTTTAGTAAATTGTATATTGTTAACGAATGGGGGAAATCAGTTTTGGTTTTTGATGTTATTTGGTTATGGAATACAAGTACAAATTTTCGGTTAAATATAATTCTATAATTTGTATACATCAATTGGCTTTTTGTTAATTGTGCTTTAAATTAAAAAAAAATGTCGTTATGATAGTACCCACAAAACTGTATGTATGATATATCAACAATGCTTATTTGCTTTGTGATCTATTTCTATCAAATATAATATATCAAACAGGTGTGAAAGTTCGTCTTGAACTTTCAGTGAGATGAGAGATATGGATTCATGTTTTAGGCCTAACTTATAAGCTTGAGCATGAACCCTATCAAAATATACCAATCTTTACAAACCGTGAATAGACAAACAATTGCTCCTTATTGCCGCCTATTGTCGTAATTAACCAGAAATCATTTATTGACAAAATGCACTCAATCACGACTGAATGGTATTGTTGATTATTCCAAAATGAAATGGTTCTGAAGATGTGTTATATGTTTTCAATTTGCATTTCGACAGCTTGTTGTTTATTTGTGTTTCTTATATTAAAAATCAAGCAATAAATACATTAATGTAATTTATACTGCACTCGTTCTATTTGAGCAGTCAAAATGCGTTGACCGTATATTTCTATGTCATATACAGTCACTGACCTGATATCACTTTTCCTCATGAATATTTAAATAGAAATTGCCGAAATTATAATTAATTATTCATACGACCTATTCAACCTGTTCTTGTTTCCAATGTATGCAACGACTCAAACTTATTTCTTTTGCAATTTTTAGAAACAAAACATATTTCACTTGTTAATACTTTTGGTTTGCAAACTATAAATCATTAGGTTTTATGCTTATTGTTGATATTTTAGTTCATTCTCAAACAAATTCGTTCACCATCGACTGCGGGTTTCAACAGGCAATGTACATTTCATTGTTATGTATATTTCCCCGCCTGCATGATATGAGGCCTTTTTATAAAAGGGGGAAGTTTCCCAATATTTAAATCAAATAATAACATTAACACATTAAACAACAAATGAAAATGTTTTTTTTTAGATTGCAGTATAAAGACAATAATAGTGCATTGACTTGACATATCAACGATATAAGGATTCGGCCCGAAACGGGGAAAAAGCTCGGCAGAGCCTCGCATTTCCCTGTTTCTAAGCCTCATCCTTATATCGTTGATATGTCAAGTCAATGCACTATTATTGTCTATAAATAGGACGTTCAATTCAGCATAAGTATACAGTTTAAGTATGCTAAAATTGTTTATTTGTATTATATTTGTTATACCTTTAAGGATTGACGAATATTACAATTTTTACAAATGTAAGGGTCGTATAAGGGTCGTTTTCAAAAACACCTCCTACAGATAAAGGCACCCAATTGAGATTACAATCAGTCCTTTAAAAAGCATAGCAGTAGTTTACCGATATCAAAATTTTACTAATCGATTACGACGAGTGCACGATTTTTCTCAACTTTAAAGTTCGACTTGTCTATGTACATGATATATGATTATGCATCGCAGTTAATAGTCAAGACTCTAAGAAGAATCGAGAAGAATTGTATGTGTTGTGGTGATGTTTTTGCTTTAGATAATCACGATTTTTGTTTTAGTTTTACTACGAAATTTACCTCAAAAAACTTTACTCAAATAAATACTATATGATCAAAATAAATGTCCTTTTTATGATGTTTATATTTTTGTTGCACACGGAAAAAAAACTAAAATAAAACACAGGAAGTATGTGTGTTTCCCAACTCATCCAATGTCCTTGAATTTAGTGCAATTTTGGAATTAAATAGAGGTAGCTGGGTAAGTACCAAATAGGTTGTTACGCCAGTGTTTGTTTTTTATACATTTTTTTACATAAGTCTTCCATGACTACAAAAGGTTTGATGTGGGTGCGTTGCTTTGGCTTTTGAGCTCTTGACACAAAATGATGTCAGATCCTGGCGATGTTGTTCATTTTGCCTTTTTGGTACTTACGGAACGCTCGTTCTAAATGGTTATTCTTTTTGAATTGTGGTGAGATGTTTGAATGTTTTCTTTGTTTGGTCATTTTTTTATAGTTTGACGTGTGTTGATGTTAAGCTAATATCATCTATGGTCCTCTCAATACTTGTATTTTGCACTAAGCCACGCTTTTGATGTATTGACCAAAATCTTGTCTAGGGGGAACTAATTCCAATTGCAATCTTGAAGAGCACAGATTATTTGTTAGGTAACATTTGACATTTTGTAAGTAGTAACAATTGTGTGAGTCATGACTTTTTCGTTTCATTTTAAAAGTGTGTGTGTGTGTGTGTCGTGTTGTGTTGTTACACCACTTATACTGATGCAAATTTACAGGGGTAAGTGCACTCAGAAAATAACAAAACTCAAAGCATTTTTTTTTTTGCCTTTATTTAACATGGAGCTTTATATAACTGACAATATACCATATAATATAAGTTTTGGCCATCATGAAGGTTATACGATGACGTTATATTGTGGACATTTTTGTCATTTGATCTTTATGGATACAATTAGTTTAATCATTGGAAAGTTAAACTAATTAACATTCCCATAATCCCTTGAGAGTCCCATCAAACAGGACGGACACACTTTGAATAATGGTTAGAAAAGGCGTCATACATGAGATCCGTACAAAGCACAAAAAGTACTGATCGTACTTGATAATATACGTTTACTCGATGGAATCTGGTTACATCTCTTTTTAAAACCAGTTTCTCTTAATTGAAATAACGCAAATTATTTTTTTTTTATTATCTAAGTGTTCATCTGCAACTGAAAATTTTGTTTTCTGACATTGGCTCTTAATATTTGGCACATTAATGTAGCACCTTAGGATGATGTGGTTTATACAATAAGTTGACATTTGACATTGATCTTTGACCTTTATTGTAAAATAATAGCGTTTTCACCCTACACCATACACATTACTGTTTGATATGACACAACCATTTTATTGCAACAAGGAGTTTGGTTTTGGGGGCTCATGCCCACACATCCATTTAAAATAATTGAATGTCTAAAAAATGGTTAAAAAAGCTTAACTTCAAACAGTCTTAATTGTCTTAATATGACTTCTGTAGATCATCGTAGGCTTTATCATTAAGGCCTATACCCCGGGCATTCTTGTCATTTATAGTTTTGGAATATCTTTGAAGATTTGAAGATTTTAATATTCCCACGAATAAACACTATATATTTCTTACTATCATCCATGACAATACATCTACAGTCACAATAGAATTTGTCCCTGTGAGTCAATTCCATACCCTTTATATTGTAAAATGTAAAATGCAATAAGATAGGATTCCCCACCTTTTAACTTTACATCTATTGTGTATAGATAAACTGCAATCCCGTCCCCTTTTCTCAAATATGATCTACTGATTGAGAAACACGACATATGCCATATTGGAACAGGATCTGTTTACCCTTCCGGAGAACCAGTTTTTAGTTGGGTTCGTGTTGCTCAGTCTTTGGTTTTCTATGTTGTCATTGGTTTACTGTTGTTGTTTTTATTTCTTTTTGTTATTATTAGCCATGGTGTTGTCAGTTTATTTTAGAGTTTTAAAGTCCCTTTGGTATCTTTCGTATTCTTAAGCATATTTAAAACAAACCATCAAAATAAACGTTCTTATGTCAAGTGCTTGCAATCTTTACAATACTTGTGTATCAATGTAATATCACTAGGCGTTACTAAGAGGGTCCGTGTTATTATGTCATTGTATTCCACTCAGTTTTGAAATATGGTCCTTTTAAAATGGTTCTGTATTTCTCTTCTATGGAAGTCGTTGTCAAATAGACTATTATAGAAAAGCATGTGTTGTAACTCACTTGGACAACATACGTCTAAATGTTCGCTTAAAGGCGTGTGTCAGGTTTTCAGTTTGTTGAATCTTCTGTCTATATGCACGGACGCAAGATTTCTAATATCTTTTTACATTATTTCCAGATATATGTAAATCGAAAAACTATGCTGTCGGAGAAATAAGGAATTTTTCTTAGGAAAGCTATTTTGTAGAGGCAAGTCATTGATCATTACCGGACTTTGACTTAAATCTTCATCAGCTCAAACAGATTCATTAACGCTCAAATAAATATGAGGTAAAATGTCAAAATGTTTAATTCTTCCCATACTAACATCTTTTTTGGTTATTAAGGGACTTGGTTAAATATCAGGGTTTACTCTAAAATGCGTATTCTGTCGGGGATACCATTTCACTCCTGAAATCTGTATATGAATCATAAAATTCCGTACTAAGAACATATGTTACCGTGACTGAGAAAATGGGTCCAGATGAGATTTATAAATACTTTCAGTTTTTTGCTTTTTTCCAATGCTACTAATGTGGTTACTTTGAATACAAAATTTTATGATGATATCTCAACTGGTTTCGAAAATACAGCATATTCGTGTTCGGTATGCATTTGCGTACATAATTCATAATTAGAAAAATATGGAAATTCAAACAAAATTATATTTTCTTTGGTAATTGGAATGTTGTAAATGTGTTCCACCTCAATATGTATTATATTTAAATACTCCAGAATTGGATATCTATATTGATGACAAAAACCTAGTTTTTGTGGAATATTTATATGTTAAATATGTGGTTTCCATGGAAACAAAACTATTCTAGATTTTTTGTTTTTCATATTTCCCAAATGTCTTAATTTTTACATATATTTTATGTGTTGTTTCTGGTGGTAATATATAGTCTTCATGGCATTGTCCCAAAATCTGTATTTTTTTCACATTGATACTTCGAAATTAAGTGTCCTGTTTTGAGTTATGGTTGGTTTTCAGGGAGTGGCTTTTCGTTATCGGATGTTTTGATTGTGTGCTTTGTTTTATATGGTATATACAAAAATGTATCAAAACTTTCATCGGATTTTCCACCCAAATTAAATGAATTGAAAACTTGAACTTAGTGGCATTGCTATTAAAAATGTCCTTACCAAGTGCAGAATATACCAGTTCTCTGCCATATGGTCAATTTGTTAACAACTAACAATGTTTTGACTTTGTTGGTGACATATTTAATATTTTCAAATTAAAAAACAAGTAGACTAGTAGACAAAACTAAATTTCGTATTTCATTTCATAGAAAGCTCTGTTCTTGATGGACATTAATCTTTATTGGACTCTCCTTCATCGGTCAATTCAACCTCAGTTATAGCAATGGTTGGCTTTGGACAGGCTATGTCATTATTAGTTTCATTAAAGCAATATTCCCCGATTTGTTCATAGAGATACTATGGTCTTGCTGCATTTAATCCTTTGTCTGTTAAGCTGTTTGGCATAAAAGATGGTGAAATTATAGCATTCTTCTTTATAAACATATTAATGATGATAGGTTATGAGTCACATGATTCTTTACTTGTTAGTATGATGTTACACATCTGTGTTTTGATGAATCAACAATAAAGTGGTGATATGTGCTTTTTACTCTTAACAATAACCACAATAAACCTATTTCTCGTATCAAACATAAACTAAAAGAACTAGCCAAGGAATTTGTTTTTGTCCCGGCCGATAAAGCTGCTAATAATATTATTATTGTTTGACGTAAATTTTACATTGAGGTTCTGAAATAAGAAATCACCAATTCACCAACATTCCAACTGACTCCATTTTCAGAAAACGACATCTGTAACAAACATAAACTTTTAGCTACCGCTTTACAAGCAGAACAAAATACAATGAAAGTCCCAACTATGTATTGGCTTCCGAAGCTACACAAAACACCTTACAAATATAGATTCATTTCGTCTTCAAGCCATTGTTCCACTACTAAATTGTCTATTTTTCTTACTAGTACACTTGGTACAATCAAAAACCTGATAATAAATTGTTCAAATAAGGCCTTCGAAAATAGTGGAATTAATTACTTTTGGAGTGTCAAGAACTCGTTGAAAGTACTTGATAAATTGCATGCATATATTGGTGATTTTGAATCTGTTCAAAGTTTTGATTTTTCTACCCTATATACCACATTGTCTCACATTCTCATTAAGAAACAATTCACACACCTAATTAAATGGGCATTTAAAAAGTCAGAATGTGAATATATATGTTCAAACTCTTTTAGGTCATTTGTTAGTAGCAATAAACAAAAAAACTATGTCAATTGGACATGCTTTGATACTATATATGCCCTTGAATTTTTACTAGATAACATTTTTGTTCGCTTTGGAGATTCCGTATATCGTCAGGTTATCGGAATTCCAATGGGGACTGACTGTGCACCACTTATTGCGGACCTTTTTTTGTATTGCTATGAGTTACAATTTATGACAAAAATCAGCAAAGACCCATCGAAACAACATCTGATACACAAATTTAATAATACTTTTAGATATTTGGATGATATTTTGGCTCTCAATAATGACGACTTCAGTATGTATACTAAAGAAATTTATCCTGTTGAACTTACTTTAACTAAAGCTAATACTAACAATGACCACTGCCCTTTCCTCGATCTTGATATCTATATCATTAACGGAAAGCTTAATACTAAAATATATGATAAAAGAGATGATTTTTCATTTCCTATCGTTAATTATTCATTTTTAGATGGTGACGTTCCCTTGTCACCATCTTACGGTGTTTATATATCTCAACTTGAACGATTCGCTCGTGTATGTAACAATGTTGTAGATTTTAATGAGAGAAATTTATGTATTACTGAAAAATTATTACACCAGGGTTTTCGATATCACAAACTAGTCAAAACATTTACTAAGTTTTATCATTGGTATAAGGACATCATTCGTAAATATAGCTCAACATGCAGACTTCTTATACGTTCAGGTATTTCACATTCAATTTTTTATGGAAATATTCTTTATAAAGCACAAAAATGTCAGTATTCACCTCTGAAGCTAACAAAACCTTTAAATAGACTTATTAAGAAGGGATATAGTTACGATACTGTTGTCAGGTCATAAAAGATTGCATATTTTGGCGTTAATATTGATTCACGTATAGGGTCTTTGCATCGGCACTAAACACATTTATTTAAAAACCAGTTGTTGGCATGACACGGGTTATGTTCTTCTCATATATGTTATGATGGTATGATACTAAACCCCTAACGAGAAGGATTGTGCCTGATATTCATATGATGAAGACATAATCTTTTAATCAGTTTAATTGAAGTCTGGAGCTGGCATGTCAGTTAACTGCTAGTAGTCTGTTGTTATTTATGTATTATAGTCATTTTGTTTATTTTCTTTGGTTACATCTTCTGACATCAGACTCGGACTTCTCTTGAACTGAATTTTAATGTGCGTATTGTTATGCGTTTACTTTTCTACATTGGCTAGAGGTATAGGATGAGGGTTGAAACATGTTTAAACCCGCCGCATTTTTGCGCCTGTTCCAAGTCAGGAGCCTCTAGCCTTTGTTAGTCTTGTATTATTTTTAATTTTAGTTTCTTGTGTACAATTTGGAATTTAGTATGGCGTTCATTATCACTGAACTAGTATATATATTTGTTTAGGGGCCAACTGAAGGACGCCTCCGGGTGCGGGAATTTCTCGCTGCATTGAAGACCTGTTGGTGACCTTCTGCTGTTGTCTGTTCTATGGTCGGGTTGTTGTCTCTTTGACACATTCCCCATTTCCATTCTCAATTTTATTATATGCTGCTTCCAATTTTAATATATTACAGGTTTCCCTGACTAATATCATATCCCTGACTAACTGGGCAATATTATGGCTATTACTACTGGACTTGATGACACTGTTTGCAATCTGCAAATGAATAAAATATAAATGATATTACACCATCAAAAAATATTGTACATGCAGTATGTTTTAAATGTAGCCAGAAGAGACACTACATTCAAAAAGGATTAAACATGCATTTTTTTCCTGCAATGGATATAGGATGCATACATGTATAACATGTATAATCTTTCTATTGAATAATTATATCTATATGGTTAATCAGTACCACAGTGATAAGACTTAGTAACATATCTAGGTGTCAAGAGGGCGTGTTTCAACCCCCCAACTAAAAACACCCCTTTCATTGACGAAAAAAATCATGTTTTTCTCTATATATATAAATTTTAATATAAAATCATCCAAAACTTTTTAAATGTCACACATTTTTGGGGGTAATCAAATATTGGGAATTACACCCCCTTAAAAATCAAGGATCCGCGTCTGAACTTAACAATGTATGTAAAAGCAAGCACATTTAGGAATAAGATATGTTGTTATGATAACAGAAAATAATCTTTCTTATCCTTGATACATTTCTTTAAATTCTTTGTTCAATTATCATGATAATCGTTATTATGCCAAACTATTTAAATATGTTTTTTCTAATGTACATGTGTTTGGCATTATTGCATTTTTACATGTTGACACAGTTAAAATCTAGTACTTTTCATAAGAAAAACGTCAATTAAAAAATTAAACAAAAACATGATATGAAATTTTAAATTAATAGGAAAACTATTTGTAAATATTATTTGTTTGTAATAAATGAACTCATTCTGGTTTTTATTTAGTATCTATATTGAATTCAAATATTTTAATGAATAAGAATGATGAAATCTTAAGGGAGCCTCATATTTGTATATAGAGAAAATGCTTTTGGCATAAAATTAAAAAAAAATGTTATGTTTTGTAATATGCATATACTAATATTGGAATCTACTTACATGACTAATCTACGTGTCCTTATAAAAAAAATCCCTTTAAATTTTAGTTCACAAATCTTTTAAACTCAGTTTACAAGTAAAATTTAAACAAAAACATAATTTAACACAAGTTTGAAATTAATGTCATTAAATGTGTTAAATGCACTGCATTCCACTTAGGTGAAAATGTGTTGAGACATGTTAAACGGTTTTCCTGATATAAAACAAATATATACTTTATATAAAAATGAGGAAATGTAGTCTGATTGCCAATAAGAAAAGTATCTAATAAAGTTAAAATGAGTGGTATTAAGCAATTTACGGCACCACTGTACGGCCTTCAACAATGAGGAAAACCCATACTTTATAGCTGGCTATATTAAAACGTCCAGATCATTACAAATGTGAAACAATTCAAACGAGAAAATAAGAGCTGAATTCATAACAAAACAATTACAAAAAACAAGTATGACAGATCATACAACAACCACTGTACTGCAGGTTACTAACTTTTGAAAAAAAAACCTCCCCCCAACTTGGCAGGATGGTGTAACATCCCAACAAATGAACAAGCTACAAAACCAGTAGCAATTGGCCTAACTTAAAAGAACTGTAGGAGGCACACAAAGCACTAACATAAGAACAAAAGACAAAAAAAGACAACATAGTGAACATACATGTACAATGAACATGTATATATTAAATTGTGTTTTAAACTCAGCTTTTACTTCTAGACAGACATGACAGAGTTAAAAGGACACTTTATAGTTTGAGTTAAACTAGATGAAATTTTCTGATTAAAATAATGAAGCCAATTCATAAATGTGTACATGTCTGTTTGTCTTTTTATTTTTGGCCATGACGTTGTCAGTTTGTTTTCGATCTATGAGTTTGACTGTCCCTCTGGTATCTTTCGTCCCTCTTTTTATAAGGACATGTAGATGCTGGTATAATATGCATACGTAGATGCTAGTCATGTTGCATGAAGAATAATATGCATATTCAGACTATAACATAAAGATGCAGTTTTCAGATTGGTGCTGTCAGTATGATACGTCTATTAATTACATTTATAGGTGTTGCAACTTTTTAACTTTTCAACATGTTCCTAAACATCTAATTCATAAATTTTGGGGAATATATTTATGATTTGTCAATTTTCATGAAAAAAACACTCTTTTTAATACTAATACTAAGCTTCAATGTTGTGCTTACATCATAAAAAGAACACTTGATCATGTTGATATGACATTATTATGCCATTTGTGCAGTGTGGTAAAAAAAAGTGCATCTAAATTTATTAATGATTTAGAGTCAATAACATTTATTAATTTTAATGTGTAAATTGATTTCTACATATGCTTTGCATATAAAAATTACTAGTAACATTTAACAAAATGAAAGTATATTTTTGAATGCATGTAATATACATACATGTATTAAATGTATTACATGTATATTTATTATTATGCTTACATTCTTGTTCCAAATGGATACATGCATGACATGTCATATTTTAGCTGTTGAGAGGGGTATACACAGTTTGAGTTATCAAAACATTTATTGATTTTACTGAACAATTTCATATAGGCGAGTGACTTTAACCATAAAATTAAATTTTCAATGCACCCACCTAACACACGGCTAAATTATATATCATTTGAAAGCTACACATCTGTACTATCTGTTTTGCCCGGTCGTAAAAAAATCGTACGGTGCAATTTCCGTCAAATCAAGATCAAAGGCCAAGGACGAATAAGTGCATATTTTCTAAGATTTCAGCTTGATTGCATAATATGACTTTTATATATACAAAATTCACATATGCAAACCATTTAAACTTTTAGCAGAGAGATTAACGATCATTAATCAAATGCATTTTAAAATATTTAAAACGTGTTTTTGATAGACAGCACTGAGTTTCCTGAAATTCGAGTAAAAGTTAACAAAATGTGTGAAAACCCAAATTTTTCTTTCTGATGCAACTGCTAATCACTTAAAACTAAGTCAAACCTTGTAATAACTATCAAAGAAGTTTTTGAGATCATAAATGTTCTAAAACTATGCTTACTTCTAATCAAACAGCAAATCATAACAACTCATGCAGTTGCCCAAAATACCGCCATCTGCGAAAAAAAACAGCTTTTAAGCATTTCTTCCTATTTAAACATTGTGTGTGGTCAATATAAGATTTAATCAACAAATTCTTAAGAATCTGAAAAATTTAAAGTAAAAAAATATGCGTGCGAATCATACTATTGCTTGTAATAAAGGGGGCAAAACTAAGAGATTGCAATCTGCATTGTAACTACCAGACTGAAATAAACATCTTTTGACTTTTCTAATTGTTTGATTTGTAGCTTCATTATAAATATTGATGTAGTGAAAAGACCTTTTATTTATTTAATGTGAACCATAAAAAATAAATTGAAAATTTAGACAAAAATAAATAAAAAATAAATTGATGAAAATTGAAATTTAAAAGAATTTAAAAACCAGTAAACACATTATAAAACTTGACTTCTTGATTGCTTTAATTGCATTGTTCATTGTTTAAATGCATTAATTCATCAAATAAGAATAATTTTGAAGAAAAAAACCCATTAATACGCAACGTTTCTAGTTACAACTAGACTTTCTGAATAGCTTGAATGACTAGTTCATTTTTCATACGAGGATGACCTCATGCAAGAGCTTCTGATGAAGACTGAAAAGAAGCTACCATTATCTTGAAACTTCACTTTCCACTATATAGATGATGTCATCCCGCTGAATAGTGCCAAATTTGTCACAATGTTGGACTCGTATTTTCCATTGAAATTTAAAAAAAGACTCAACAGATATAGTTTACTCTTCCATTTATCTTGAATTCGACGATGAGGGTTGGTTGAGAACAATTTTTACGACAAAAGAGATGAGCATAAATCAACCCATAAATACACTCCTTACTAACTAATTATAAACTTTTCATTTCTATGCAGCAACATTATAGCAACACCTGCATATCTATACTATTAAAGGAGGAGACTGATTTCATTGAGCCTCAACTCCTCTGAAACAATATTATTTCCAATAAGTCGGAATATTTATGATATGACGTATAAATGTAGGGTTTTGCATTTCCTAAATTTGTCTTTGCATGCTCAGTCGACGTACTGCCCGCAAATATAAATAAAATTCTTTATTTAAACACTTGCCCAATTGTAACGCGATTTCGCGGCATCTTCTTGTGGAGTATATATCTCCAAGTTGATACAATATTCCAGAGCTTGCATTTACTATAACGATTGTCTTGATAGTGGGTAACTGCTCACAATGAAGATATTAAATAAAGGCAACTATAGTATAGTGCTACTCAATAGTCAACAATCGAGTTACTACTAACTGAAACAAATCCGGTTCACAAACCAAAACCGTGGGAAATGCATCAACTATAAGAGGTACACAACGGAATAACAGAAACACTGAACTGCTACAAAACCAAACATTAACATACAAAGAAACAGATTATTCGATACCAACTGCCATATGCCTGACTTGGTACAGGACATTTGAGGAAAATGGTGGTTTGAACATGGTTTTAAACCAGAGTTCAAATGCAAAGTTGAAATCATCCCTTATAAAATTTTATGGACGCCACTACGAGTTGGTTGACAATTATGAAATATCTGTTTTGCCAGATGACGACTGATAAGTTCCAATCGACGTAACCAAAATACCGTCATTTCTGCCTTGAATGTCACCTACCGAATAAGGCTTGGCACCGAGGTAGGAATTACACGAGCCACAAGACGGGTGTCACATGTGGAACATGATCTGCTCACCCTTTTGGAGCCCCTGAGTAAACCCCAAATATTTTTGGGGGGGTTTGTGTTATTCAATCTGTACTTTTATATGTTGTGTTTTGTATACTGTTGCTTGTCTTGTTCGTTTTTTGATTGGCTTTGTCAGTTAGTTTAAATTTTCAATTATGAGTTTGATGTCCCTTTGATATATTTCGTCACTCTTCAAGTAGTAAAGTTTTAAAAAATGTAGATCATTGTAGTTAAATGTATCATGATAACGATTTGGTTCTATATATATATCACCGTGAGCAAATTAAGTTATTTTCGCGGATATTTGTCTTATTGCGTTAATCTTCTTCACTTTACTTTGAGGCGATTTTTTTGCCGATTTTCATTACTGCAAGTTACTATCTTTAAAGTGAAATAATACCAAAGGGACAATCAACATCTCAAACCATGAATAAAACATACTTAATTAAAACCATGAACAAAATAAAATTAAAGTTCAAGAGACAAACAACAGTCAACAAAACACAGCACAGCATGAAAACGATCACTGCCTAAAACAGCGAATGATTTTATTAGGTCAAGAAGGTATTCAACTTTTTCATTTTTTTTATTTCACAACTGCTTAAAGTGTTTTACATACACAATGACCTGCATTTGTATTTTAAAAGCTTATGTTGAATATACTCAATCCTATCTCTATACCTTTGAAATTTGCTTTGTGAGAATAAACATGTATAGAAGCATCTTTTATTCAAATAATTAAAGAGATTAAACTTCTAAACACATTTAATATGTCTAACACGATTTTAAACTAAATAAGAAGCAGCAGCATTATATGTTGTTCGTTTACATCCCGCTTTAGACAACCAAGTGTTTCTAAACAAGGTTACTTATTTCAATGTTGCCTACGATTTAGTCGCAAAGTCATGTCTGCATTTAAACATGATTAAAAAAAGTAAATATTAAGTTTGACTTCGTAAAAAACATATTTTTACCTCAATTAGCTCGTATATATTCTTTTCGAACTTTAAATATCCCCTCTTTTATTATGGAAAATCATTCTCCTCCCTGATATTGACAATTAGCGATGTGCTATCTTAACATAGAATAACAAAATGATCGCTATTTGCAGATGGCAGATTTTTGGGCAACTGCAAACACTTCAATAGAAGGCTGTTCTATGAACAATAATTACTATTTGCATCTTAAAATTACAAAACAAATATTCCTTGACCTAGAACATATTATTTATCTATTTTTTTAGCATACAAATATCGATCCCCAAAGATATATTTTGCTTTTGGAACAATTTACATTTTTTTTAGGATTTGTGATGAATTTCAATTTTCGGGAAATATTGCGCATATAACCTCTTATTTTTTGTTTGATTTGGAAATAATGTATTATGTTATATAAAGTTCATATGATCTTTTGAAAAAATTTATGGTACAAGAATTAGAAAACGGCTTTTTGTTTAGTAATCGCAAAAATTGGAATGGTTTTTCATGACCTTTGATCTTGATTTAACAGAAAATGCATCGTACGATTTTTGTACGACTGGACAAAACAGAATGTACAGATTATTAGCTTTCGAATGATATATAATACAGCCGTGTGTCAGGTGGGTGCATTAAAGTCGTTAACTAAGCGTCTTGTTTAAATAAGTCACTCGCCTATGTTGGGAAAGAGACTTTCAGTTGTGATAATTTTGTCGGATTCATTTCTTTACATTTAGCAATAAAATATGTGTAATCTATAATTGATTAATAGTATATGTTAAACCAGTAAATCATGTCCAGCCGCAGCAAATACCAAGGATCCCCTTTACTGTTTAGCAGGTTCGTTTACAGAAAATAATGACAAAATAGAACTTAATACTACCAGAAGAGTTTGTAATTACCAGTTACAGTTTGTGTGCAGAATAGGTATATAAGTCACATATTAACTAGGTCGATTGTTGTTACGTATAACACATAAGGGAACACTGTATATTGGTAAATAGGTACACTATTACTCAAGTATGAAGTAAAAGTTACATTTTTTTTAATTCCTCTGTCTATATCGTAAACGTTGATATGTGCATGTATGATAACTAGTTTCATAGCTTAAAAATTTTCATATATATGTGGTTCGGAGTACGATATGGGATTATCACTTTTATAATGTAACGCACTGGGAAGAGCTATTTGTCACACGGCTTCACGGAGTAGACGTTCAATCTAAGTTACGAGATATCAAAGACTGAATCAGGCACAATATTTTATACAGGAATGGCCTTTTTTGTTGTTGCTTGGTATTAATTTTTAGAACGGAATTGTGTCCCTCTGTCCAATATCAAAATATATGCATATTGAATAATTGATGCAAACAACGCAACATGTGGTGCATTCGTTAACAAGTAAATACCTCAACAATATCAAGAGAAAAGGCGACAATCATGAGTTGAATACCGACACAGACTGGTCGTTACTGTCGTGCAGGTGACCATATAAATTGTGAAGTGGTAATTTCAGCCGTTCTGCCTCAATACCCTACGGTAGCTGTTATTGAGTTATTAGCGTAAATTACGTTGATATACAATAAACATTGAAGTGCTATCAATTGATGTCGATAAACGTTATTTGGTGATCCAAATGACATCTTACTTACTAGCATGTTTATAATGAAGGAACTGAAATAGTCATGTTTAATGAGATCATAGTATAAAGTCGTTCACCTATGTCAATTTTCAGAAAATTGATCCAGCTATAAGGCCAACTTTATAGTTTCGTTTCTTTGCTTTAATTGCATGTTCAACCATGCTGAATGCGATGATATTAAAGAACTCCGAGAGATAGTTTCATTTTTTTTTTAATGGCATGTATTATTTTTGTATGATAAATAAAGGCAACAGTAGTATACCGCTGTTCAAAGGTCATAAATCGATTGAGAGAAAACAAATCCGGGTTACAAACTAAAACCGAGGAAAACACATCAACTTGAACTGTTGATACAAAAACAGCAGTTATGTTATTCAGTTGTCTGGACACAATATTACTGCAGGAGATAACTATGTGTTTATGGTTTTCATAATTGACGAAAAAACGAGGTTTAATGAACATGTATTGACTGTTGATTGCATTGCGCTCAGTGGCATATAAGTCATGCATGTCCAAGACGAGACATAAATGACGATAAATACAATAGACAGAGGCTTGAATGTCGGGGAAACATTCAACTCCGACTTGGAAATGAAAGTCTATTAGATAGGGACAGAATTTTTGCCTAGCAACAGGCCACATACGGACTCCATCAAAGGGTTCTACATATGAAGATAGCGTGTCACTCTTTCTACACGAGGCATCGGATTTCACGTTGTCATTTTGACTGGACGTGGCAATGTACTTGTACATCCGCACATCGAAACAGACGCTCCCCTTAGGCAAGGGGTTAACCGCCGGTCGGAAGAAGACCTCCGTGGTCATATTTCTAGTATCCAGTCACCATTAAATGAGGAGATTTAATCAATCTTTCACTAAAATTTTGAGACACTTGATTAACAAAATACGAATCAAGGTTAAAAATATCCTTAGCGAACACTCTTCTAAGTCAGAAGAATATATGATACCAATTATTAGTGATTTTTAACTTCACATAAACAAATGATCATATGTGTGAACAACAGAAATGTTTCAAACGTTATTATGTACGCATCAATAGTTTTAAACAAAATAAGGAACGCGGTATGAATGTTTTGATGCAATAAAATAGGTATAAAAATTACTGTTTTATTACTCTAAAAACATTTTCCCTATTAACTTGTAGGCGACGCTTCTGCGACAACCCAAAGTCAAAACACACGTGTTTCAAGTACAATGAAGAACAGTTCTATCGCTAGTTTTGATAAAGGTACCTTCAAAGTTTTGTCCTCCATTTAACATGTTTAACTTAGCCCTTTTGTGTAAGGTGATTTCAATTGTTTTGCTTACATGTAAAAGCCCTTCTTGTTTTGTGAAATAAGCTTCAATGAAGTTGCTTTACAGTAAATATTCACACGCGTATTGATATATTTAAACATCAGATGATAGAGCATAGAATATAAAAATGCCACAACAAAGCAGCCAAAACCTTCTATTGTCCATTTTGACTAAGGTATATACAACTACAACTTTAGCTTTAAGAAAAGAACATAATTCAATGAAATGTTATGTATTACTTGATTCAGTTATGCCATTAGTTATAGGACTACTGACTCATGTTTTTGATATGCTTCACAAACAACTGTATTCATCTACTACTATATTTACAGATTTTTCACATCTTGTTACTATTTATCCGAATTATCCACCGTCTACAACTGAAAACCATAAGTATCATAGTAAGTGCATAGTATTAACAAATAATGTTTGATCTAACTGAATGAATACACACAAATTCCCTGAGGTGATCTGAGGTGCTTTTTTTTTTTATTAATTGTCTATTATAGAATATCTGTTTCAGAGATGATGACGGATATGTTCAAATTACAGAAACCACAATTCCGTCCTTTTTTCCGCAGACTCTTTTCCTCTACTTAGGTGTGACATCACCTAATAGAGATTTCCAATAAAATGACTTTACTCGACATAACCGACCTAACTCAGCGTATTTCGTCCTATTGCATTGAAGCATGACGGAGGGGAGCATACAATAAATGCATTTTTTGCTCTTTCGACACGCATTTTTTGTTGATATAGACTAAATGTAAAAATCAACCCCAACTACTTTTTTTAATCTTTAAATACTTTTTTATTAAATTTTGAAAGATTTTATTGACAAAAATATTTTAATGGAATAAGCAAGCTAGCAACTTGTAATCAAATACACCCATCATTTCTTGTCATTTCACTTTACCCATATTTCAGTTCTTCTCAAAATATGAATTTAAAAAACTACCAAGTAAAAATTTAGCATGAAAATATTTAAATAATGAAATCCGAAGCGAGAAGGTTATCTCTTTTTTTGTTTTTATAAGTTTTAACGCTTAAAAAGTAGATTCCAACACACCCGAATGTAAAAGGTGTACGCGACTAACTTTTTAAAAAAATTATTTTTCTATAATTTAATTCAAGATAATTTGACGTGAGCAGAAATTCATATCATTGATGTATTTATCAAATAGTACTTTTTAGTCTTTAACTATGATAATGCATGGGACGAGGTTTTTGTCCATGTATACCTAAACGTGCATTCGCAGATACAGGGGGAGAGGGCGTACTCCCCCCTTTCGATCGCCAAATAATTTTGAAAATCTCACGTTTTCCACGTTATCTATACAAATGTTTAGTATAAAATCGTCCAAATTTTTTTTTGCGTTGCTCCGCTCGGCAGTATAAATTCAATTATCGGGAACTACGCCCTTTTTTCAAATATCTTGGATCCGGCCATAATCACAAATTGTATAGCACAAAAAAAAATTAATGATTGTCGTTTGACTTTGATAGCTACGTTTTAAAAACAACAATGTTTGAATATTAGACATCTCGCACGGGATTTAAAAGTTTAAGGCTACATACTGAATTGGATTTTTTCCTGGATTTAGAGCTCACTTAACACGGAAATGTGATACTGGCGTGTAATCTAATGGATACATATTCTTGTTTCTGATGTTTCTTTTAATGTAAATATTCAGTTATTAAGTTATATATAATTCCACTAACAAATAATCATGCATCTTTTACTGATGAATTATCATTACATTTTATAGAAACTACATACAATCTACTATACAGTTATGAACACTAATGGTCCTACCGACACTCTGTGCTTTTGACATGACACAAGGTCTTGCTTTTCTAGAGTGTTTATGTATTTTTTTACTTAATTTGTGATATGTACAAAAAATATGTAGTATGATTGCCAATGAGACAACTCGTCACAAGGAATCAAATGACACAGCAATTAACAACTATAGACCACCGTACGACCTTCAACAATGAGTAAAGCCCATACCGAATAGTCATCTATAAGAGGCCACAAATGACAAATGTAAAACAACTATAATGATAAAACTACTGCCTAACTAATGTACAAAAAATGAACGAAAGCACAGCAACAAACGATAATCATTGAATTACAGGCTCCTTATTTAGGACAGTGACATCCATACATAATGTGGCGGGGTTAAACATGTTAACGGGCCCTCTTACCTGGGACAGTGGTGTAACAGTACGAAATAATTGATTAATATTCTATACTGAATGATTATTCTGTATTTATTAGTTGTAGTTGTTTTCAAGATAGTGTTCAGTAGCTGTGAATACTCTAAGATCGGTACATGGAGTTTATTTGGTAGTACTAGTAATTGCTGTTTTTGTGCTTCGTTTTAGTCGGACGAGTCAATCCCTTTCTTACTGGTTTAACTGTGAGTATAGACATGATCATTTGATAAACATACTTCTATGATCTCTATTGCTTTTAACTTGGACATTTATAAAACTTGAACTATGTAGCAAAGAGATGCATGCGTAAAAAAAGTTCGCGACATAAATTGGCTAAAATATCAGATAAGGATTTAGCCTTAAGCTATAATACTTACAAGCTATAATAAATACGACGAAGATTTAGCCTCAGGCTATAATACTTATGATGATGATGATGATGATGATGATGATGATACTGATGTATGTCTTATATCCAGCGACAAATATTACATATATATTAAGGATGATGAAATGATAATGATAAATGAATATACCTTTTTGTACATGACCAACACTTAAGAGTCGCATTTTTAAATGCTAGGTAACAAATTAGCGTACCCGATACAAAGACACACTGGGGGTCCAACAAAATAGTTGAACCCGTAATTGAGGCTAGCCTGCTACCAGTCAATCCCATATTTAATAAAAACCTGTTAATATATTTTATGCTTTGTGCATATCTTATTATTCTAGCAACACTTGTTTTGTTTTGATAACACTTTTTGTTGCATAATTTGTTTGATTATTCTCCTTGATTCTTTGAATCAAAAAGCTTAGTTTTTATTGTAAAATGGTGTTTCACAGCTTCCATTATCCTTGTGACTTGCTATTGTATTAATATCCAGTAGGCATGCAATTATTATTCTAAACATTATAAAATATTTTTTAACGAGTAAACATTACCCCGTTTTGATCCAGACTTCCTTACCACTAGCATCTTAGATACATACACTGACAAAATATTGTACCCGCACTCATATTACAATCACCCTGTCTGTCCGTCCGCATGTCTGTCCGTTCAACAAATATTTTCAATTTTCTTTTCAAAAGCATTAGTATGCTTAGCATGCATTCTTTTTTCGATTTATTCCATTTCATCCGACATGTATATATCTGGATCCGTGTCGAGCGTCCAACTATCAAACAGAGTCCAAATGGCGTGAATAACGACTACAGTGGCTCCTGTTGTCGTCAACAATAAGCAAAAACTCATACCGTATTATAATTATCAGATACTAGTATATGAGGCATTGACTTTGAAAAATAAAAACAGTTCAAACGAAAATAAAACATCTTTACAAGAGTAAAATTAACCCAAAAATGACAGAAAGTAAAAAAACGACATCCACTGAATTGAAAGCTCCTGACTTGGGAAAGCCAATATAGAATTTGGCCTGATTAAACGCGTTTACCAGCGTTCAACACTCTGGTGTAACAGCACGATATAAGAAATAAAACCGGTAAAATTCAGTTGGAAATAGCTCAACTAATCAATATTGAATTAATCCCAAAACAATTACATTTTTATGATGAAAGACAGAGTACCGATCTTAAAGTACCCCAGGTACTGAAAGCTGATTCTTATGTTCATGTTGAATTACCTGAGTTAAAAAAAATAAGGAGATATGATATGATTGCCAATAAGAAATGAAGTGGATGTAAGCAATGATAGGCAACCGTACGGCCTTCATCAATGAGAAAAATCCATACCGTATAGTCGACTATAAAAGGAACCAACTTGAAAAATATGAAACAATTTAATTGAGAAAACTATCGGCATGATTTAAAACAAAACAATTTACGAAAAACAAATATAACAGATATGAACCAACGAAAACAAGTGAACCACAGGCTCCTGACATGGGACAGGCACATACAGAATGAGTGCTCAACCCCTCCCCCTAAGCCTCGGACAGTGGTGCAACATCACGACATAAGAACAACCTGGAAAAACCTTCCTTCAGAGAGCTTGGTTTACACATATATACATATTTAAAGTAATTATGAATATAAAATTTGTTTTCAGCCGTGTATCACCTTCACTGGTGATCCTATGCATGGATATGTCGTAGAGTTTAACTTTATTTATAAATATATATCTCTAAGGCGAGACAACAATTGAAACTAAAAAAATTTGCTTACCTCAATCAATAGGTTATAGTTTAAGAATCCACTTCTAATTGGACTAGTAAGAGTTGTCTTAATCCAAAAACAACTATGACAATATCAAGCTTTACTAATTAAAAGTACATTTTAAAAAGAAAATTACTGTAAAGACTGAAGTGGCATTGTAGTTGTCTTAAAAATGTAACAAGTATATAAATTGGCATTCTCGTCCACTTAAATCAGAGATACTTGGGGACAGGACATTTTTTTAGCCAATTACTATGTACTATAAATTGATTGTTTACTATCCACAGCGGTCAATGTTAATATGCAGATTAGTCATCTATTGCTAATCAAGTACACCTTCCAAATTACAATATATATAACGAATTGGTGTACACATTTATTTACATATATCATTTTAAATTACAAAATTCTTTTTTTTAATGTTAGTTGACTTTCATTTGAAAGAAAAGTGTGTGTCCACAATTAAAATTTAGAGAAGTACAAGACCTGTATTAATTTTTTTTTAAATATACACATCCCTTTGTCGAACGTTTTCTCTGGGGGAAAAATCGGAGATTGTAAATAAACAATATTAACTGCAGAAGAAGAAAACGTTTGAAATGATGCTTAATAAAGTATGCTGCAATCCCAGTTATCAATTTTAACAGAGACAGATTCTGACTAACACTTTGAATTCCATATTTCTGAAATTGCTAGAAAAATCTGTCTAATAATAAATACCCAAGGAAATTAAATATTATAAAACATTAAAAGAGACGAAAGGAAAAAGGGACACCAATCTGATAACGACAAATAAAAGCATGTCCAATATTAAATAATAAAAGGTTCATTTGCAAAGTATATCGAAAAACAAAATCATGGTCAAAACCATGAAAGACAACTCAAATCAATCGTATGATAGGTAAAGATACGTGTATATACGTGGTCTTATGACAGTGAAGTTTTGGCGGGAATCTCAATAATCACGTGATATATAAAAATCATGATTTCTTTGTTTTTCATCATCTTAGAAATACTTGATATTGATAAAATTTATCACGAATGGGTTTAATAGTTTAGGAATTCTTAGTTAAAATTTGAGTTACGTATTTAACAAAATTAATAGGTTAGCAATAACCAATCCCGTTACGTGCGTACGTCGAGTTAGGTACGTATGTCATTTTATTGGAATCTCTAATAAGACCTACATTCGAGTTTGTATTTCCATAAGCAGCATGACGGGTGCCACATGTGACGCAGTATTCGCTTATCCTTCCGGAGCACCCGAGATTACCCCCAGTTTTTTAAAAGAAATTCGTGTTGTTCTTTGTTTAGATTTCAGGGTTTGTACTTTGCTCTTTACATTTTCTTATTTTCTGTGTTATTTCTATTCATAACAGGCAAAATTTCCCATTCGATTACGTTTTAGGGTAACAAAATGTACATGACAAATGGTTCAAGAACTTGGTGATGTCTTAGGGTTAAATGAGAGCCAATCACCGAGCTGCTGTTGCGAGATGTCTAATCACTTCATCTAACTTATCAGCATATTTTTTTGAGTAACAAGACTTGTGTCAAGTGTGCAGTAGGATCTGTTTTAATTTCCGGAGGACCTGAGATCACCCTTGGTTTGTTTGGAGTTTTTTTTGTTTTTAGTTTTTAGGTTTTTTTGGGGGGAGAGGGGGCCGTCTTAATTTTTCTATGTTTTGTTTTGTTTTGTGTTCTGTTATTTGTATTTTGGTCGTTTTCGGTATTTTTGCCATGGTGTTGTCAGTTCGTCATTGACTGATAAGTTTGAATATCTCTATGCATCTCCCGCCTCTCTTTCGTGGAGTTTTTGTTTCTTTGTTAAAATGTTCTTGCTTGTAAATGTATCTCTTTTTTTATCTACAGTTTCATTATACATTTGTATTGTAATGTAAATACCAAAAACATATACAAGATAATAAACAATGCTTATAAAATCTGGATGAGGGACAACCGTGCTGATTCTGCAGACACATAACACATGTTTGTCAATATATATTTTGAAGTCATCTATTGAATTGTATTTTGAAATGGATTTTAAACAGCAAATAAGAAAAAGTCTAATCCTTGTGTATATTAGTGGTGGAATTCAAATGTAGGAAATGCAATATATAAAAGTCTCAAAGAATTTAGACAAGAGTAACAAGTCTGAAATTAATTTGTCTAATATCAATGAAACAAATATCGGTGCAAGTAGAATCAATTTGTACCGTACATCGCTGTATTTGATACGGATTATTTTAAGGATTGTATACAAATTTCTAATATATATAATTGTTATAAAAGCTTTATCGTACGCCTATTTAAAACTAAACATTCTTCGGAAATACTCTCCACGTATTTATATTTTTTAAAATAGATTTGTTCCATTTTTACTTCTTGGAAAAAAATAGTTATCTATTATGTCCATGACTTTATTAAATACCAATTTTAGCATAAACTTTGTGAAACAAAAAATATGATTGCTCTTTGATAATGGCACACATTAGTAGAACCGACTGTCTGTTAATTCAGAAATTATTGCAGGGTTTTTTATTAAATATGCAAATAATGCGACTCCTTGAGTATCGCAATATAAACAACTTGCATTCTGATATCTGGATCATAAAACTGTATTCAACTTTTCTTATAATCGCAAAATTCAAACTCGCATTCTGATAGCTGGATTATAAATCTGTATTTGGCTTTCCTTAAAATCGCTATATTCAAACTCGCATTTTTGTTCATTCTTCAAAAATCGCAATGATAAATGCAAGCAATAATTTCTGCATTTACAATATAAATCATAGTTGATCCCTCCAAAAATATTTCTTATCAATTCTTTTCATTTTAACACGATATATAAAACGCAATGTACTGTACTACAATTGTAACGTGAATTATAAATCGATTACAGGGTGAAGTAGTTCTGTCTCATTTGCTGCATATACCTAATGATTAATTGTTGATCAATGAAACTCTTTTTCCTTCTTGATATACGTCTCTTTACAGATATATCTAATCCGAATAGTACACCGTCTACAATAAGAAAACACAGTTCTCATAGTAAGTCTTTTATCTAAAAAATAAAGATGGCACAGACCTGTTAAAGTCAAACATGTCTTCAATTTGGAAGCGTAGTTTCTTTTTTTTTTAAATGTCAAACAATTTCAGGCAACATATAACTAAATAGCAACTTACTCTCATTCGTCTCAAGCGAAGACAAGTTTTGAATAATCTATACATATAATACAACAGTTCAAACCTTTTATCTTTACAAGACAAACAAGACATTCTCTTTCTCACAGTCCAAAACACCTGCGTTGGTAAATTATGGATAACTGATAGAACATATACTAATGAATCATAATAAATTATTGTTTCATTTTCAAATATTCAATATTCAACTGCATATCATTGTTCATTAAGATTACGTATATTTTTATATCAACAGAGCAATTTTCTCATCCGACAACTGTACCATCTACAATCATAAAACACAACTCTCATAGAAAGTGTGTTGTACTTTAAGTAAACATATACCAGAAGATTGTACTAAATGCAAACACACGTATCAACATGTTTGAGTTGTTTGTTTCTAATTAATGTTCTATGAAGAAGAGTTTGATAAACTTTCTCGCGATTATATTGCTAGTAGAGCATCTTATCTGCATCATGCTGAACCATAAAATTATGAGTATGGATAGGCAACTTATTCAATTTGTTTGCCGTTTACAATCTGATGAACGACACATAATGTGATGAATACGGAACCCAGCAAATTCAATACAAATAAAGAACAAATAATTGAATACCAATACATTAGCTATAGGCAATTAACTTAAAGAAAATATCAAGATCTTATTCGTTCATTGTGAAGAGTTATTGCAAATTACCACCTAAGACTGTCACTAACACCAACTATACCAAACCAACCGTATTAGTATATACAAAGACACGCATCCATCAAGTTCCCGACTATAACTCCAATATAGCGAGATCTTCCCATCAAATGAAATATTATGCTTTCCTGCTAAATAAACAGATAACGTGTCGAGTATATTATTAAATGTCGAATAGCATAATGCACTGACCATATGCTGTTTTGTTTATATAGATTTATCCTCCGTTGGTTTTACCTTAAGACATCAAATTACACGATTGTCATTAGAAGGTGTTAACTCTGCTGAATGGATTCACTTCACAAGCAAACCAATCTTAATTTGAATAGCACTTAATTATGTAAAAAAACTGCACAATAAGTTTGAAATGGTAGTCATTTTGTTAACCTGATTATACTATTTATTTGGGAAATTTGGTTAAAGTTAGTATTCTTTACAGTTTCGTAACTATTTATCTCGAGATTGGCCATATAAATATTCTGGTTGGGCTACTTCCTGTTTCTTGCACGTGCCCAACTTCCTGGCCGTAATAATGTGTACACCATATCTATTTTTATTCGTCTAACATAGACATTGGCTATACGTGACTTAAATTGAAAAACGTGTTTAATGCAGTTAAATGCAGTTTTCATGACACTCTTTAAAATACTTATAGATATAGGAAGATGTGGTATGAGTGCCAATGAGACAACTCTCCATCCAAGTAACAATTTATAAAAGTAAACCATTATAGGTCAAGGTACGGCCTTCAACACGGAGCATTGGCTCACACCGAACAGCAAGCTATAAAGGGCCCCAAAAAATACTAGTGTAAAACCATTCAAACGATAAAACCAACGGTATAATCTATATAAAAACGAGAAACTAGAAACACGTATGAACTACATAAACAGACGACAACTACTGTACATCAGATTCCAGACTTAGGACAGGTGCAAACATTTGCAGCGGGATTAAACGTTTTAATGGTACCAAACCTTCTCCCTTTTCTGAAACAATCCCATAACATCACAACATAGAAATACACACTATAAAATATCAATTGGAAGGCTTAACTCAATCAAAAAACGTTAATTGATCTGAATTTGTTGTTCATAATGCTCTTCAACTTCATATTTTTTGTCCTTTTCAACTTTTTTATTGGAGCGTCACTTATTAGTCTTTTGAAAACGAAACGCGAGTCTTGCGTATAAAATTTTAATCCGGTATGTATGTAAGTTTATTTACGTTATTCAAATCCAGACCCCAATAAATGTTAGTTCAGTAACATTCATTAACAAGAGCAAACACACAAGTTTCGTATAAATGTATCTAGTATATCATAATTTTTTTTTGGATAAGTCGTTCAAACTTTTTTTATAAACAAGGACATATTTAACATTTTATACAGTATGTGTTACAACGCTTTCAATTGTAACTTACATTTTTTGAATGGTAAGAAGATAT